>NC_136495.1:34794882-34934882 GCF_053919585.1 Euprymna scolopes | reverse complement strand
CTTCAATAATAATTGACCGATTCTATAATCAAGGTGTTAAGTTTTCGGTTTCCTATTTTAACATAGTATTTACTAGCATGATTATGTTCCCTCTTTTACTATACTTTCGTCATTATATATGTGCCGAGTTTACTAATGGACAATCGATTCTGACAATTTATTTTTAATGTTCGTTATCTCACCACAGTGGATAAGGTAATGCCTTGGAGGATGGTATTACAACAATACACACTGATATTATCTACTTTGTGCATTGTCAAAATCTGATTATATATGACGAACGACTCAACACATGGTTGGACAAATTAAGCAGCACATATTTTCACAAGTACGTTAACACAGACGTTGTAATTTTTAACGGAATATTTAGTAATTAAAAGTTCAATCTAGGTGGGATTGTTTGTGTTGATTGCTTTATGCAAAATTGCGACTTCTTTAAAATGATTAGTTACGATAGATTTTTTTTTCATTTCAAATATTCACGGCTATTTATATTTCTTGTTCACAAACTTGCTTGTATTATTAAGGGTATTTGATTAGTAAAAAATCTTTTTTCAAACATTGTAAAATTATCATAGAATGCTGTTACATTCTGACGACACTCTTCTACTAATTCTTATTTGAATAAAGATCTTTCTGATAATTGTTATTTGAATAAAGATATTTCTGATAATTGTTATTTGAATAAAAATCTTTCTGCGAATTGTTATTTGAATAAAGATCTTTCTGATAATTGTTATTTGACTAAAGATATTTCTGATAATTGTTATTTGAATAAAGATCTTTCTGATAATTGTTATTTGAATAAAGATCTTTCTGATAATTGTTATTTGAATAAAGATATTTCTGATAATTGTTATTTGAATAAAGATCTTTCTGCTAATTGTTATTTGAATAAAGATCTTTCTGATAATTGTTATTTGAATAAAGATCTTTCTGATAATTGTTATTTGAATAAAGATCTTTGAAAAGATAATTCACTAGAAATAAATCCACTTATTAAAAATTTTTTATACAAAATCTTTTTCTCCCACTTTTCATTTTTTTTTGTTTCGTTTTTTTGTTTTTAAGCGTGGTTAATTGAAGAAAATTACCAGCAGGGGGCGCAATTGTATTGGCATAACCTAAAGAGAAGAACACAGAGAGAGCGAACGGCCAGACCCACTAGTAGAGGGCAAACACATTTAGCTAAAGAACCGTGATACTTTTGGCTGAAGTAGTTTGAAAAAGGAATCTGGCACCAAAGTTCTGGATACATTTGCATACATGTAAAACTTGATGGGTTGGGCTATGACATCCAACAAGGCTGATAGCAAATCTCGATTCTGTAAAAATAGAAAAAAAAAACAAAATTAAAAAAAAAAAAATAGCAAGATATTGTATTTATATTGGCATCCATAGAATTTTAAAATAACAACAAAAAAGAAAAGTTAATTTTTTTTTTTTTAGCAAAGTGTCACTTTTTCAAAGGTATTTATTTAAAATTGTACTATTTTAGTCGATGGAACAACGTAATGTGATTTTAGAATAATTTAAAACTGGATAAAGTCAGAATTATTTTTTTTACCTTAGCGACATCAGATTAATCAACAACCACTGTGCTTTGACAACTAAATACCAGCTGTTTTTGATTAATTTAAAAGTTGTTAAAAATTCTACAACTAATTAGTCAACAATTCTTTCTTGTTTAACATTCTTTTACATCTGCTCGGGCAACGCCGAGAAAAGGACCCTGCTAGTTAGTCAATAATCTATTATTCTTTCTTGTTGTTTACTACTTTTTCCCAACATTCAGACTACTGTTCTCATCTTTAGTGTTATTTCTCAAAACGTTTCGGACAATGTAACCTCTAATCTTCTTCAAGTGTATCTTGCCAAATATGGGAATCTTTCTGTCAAGCTCTGAAATCTGCACGGAATTACTAACCGAATCCTTTCTTTAATCCACAAAGGTAGTATGCTCTTGTTCTGCCAGTCATAGCCGAGCAGAAGTTTTAAGTAATTCACAATCGTAATTTTAGTATTACCCGAACTGAAGAGTTGGACATTCAGCTTCCAGAAGAGTGTCATTTATAACTGAATTTACCAAGTACTTTATCCGTTACGTGACGAGTCATTGCAATCTAAACGTTGTGAGAATAACACTAAAAATAAGTGCATTAATCGAAATGATCCAAATAACACAACTTATCATTTCTCGTCTCAAAAATAATTCAGCCCGTTTGACACAATTGTAAGTGTGCTCGCTGGGTTCAACCCCCATTCGAGTCATAACAAAGATTAAAAAAGCCTGTACCCTATGCCGCTTTGCTACACATTCAGTATTTTGCGATAAGAATCAAGGGCACATGGAGTAATTCTGGGAAAAATCCTATATAAACGCCAGTTCAGGAGCTAATTAGAAGAGAGCCTTCCGGACGCCGTTGACTCCGGTCGACCACATGACATTTTTTTTTTTTTAAATTGTCCATTAAAAATAAATTGAATGCCTTAATACTGTCATTGGCATATTCGAACCACTACTATCATCCTGGTTGTTATTTCACAGTTTACAACATTTTGGTTCATCAAATCTTCGAATTTCTTTCATTGCAACTTTTTGAACTCGAGACTCTTTATGTCGAACTCAGGAATCTATAGCGAATTTCGAACTTCTTATATTAAATCTATTTATGATAGATTGTTCTTGTTCTCTCAGCCAAAACCGAAGAGAGGTGTTAGTTAATTTTTATTTTTGTATTTGTAGTTAGTATCGCTTAGACATGGACCTCACCACCTGTCGTGTGTCTCGAAATTTTTATGTCACGTGTATATTGACTAATTAGCTGTAGAACCCCGGAAATGATGGACGTGGTTTATTACCTGGCATGACCTAATTCATGAATGAATACCGATCTGGTTATTGTTGCACTCAGTCCAGAGCTCCCCTTTTTTGGAGGAGCAAGTCTTTGAAGGACATGTGAGTAAGAGAGAGAGAGAGAGAGAGAGAGAGAGAGATAGAGAGAGAGAGAGACGGAGAGAGATAGAGAGAGAGAGATAGAGAGAGAGAGAGAGCAATGTAATCCGGCAATTTCACAGAAATAAGAGATAAGAAAAGCACATCTCCATATTATCCAAACACACACACACACACACACACACACACACACACACACACACACACACACACACACACACACACACACACACACACACACAAAAGTGTTTTTAACATATTTTATTAACTGTTTGCTCATATATATATATATATATATATATATATATATATATATATATATATATATATATATATATATATAACGTTGAGCCTGGCCAGTACCAGATGGATGACCATTTGGGAAGTCTAGGCGTTGTATGTACCGCGCCGAGTCGTAGAAATTTCCAGGTTGGTATCTGGGGGGGGGGAGGCGCATTAATTCACTGGGAGAGATGCACCCCAGTCTTCGTTAAGACATGTATCTAGTAGAAGGAAACTGATGTAAAACCTGCCGTTTACTGTATACTCTGTCCCGTGGCAGTCGTCTGCACCGACAAAGGTTAGCAGTAATAACAAAAAGTGTGGATGGTCACCACTATAAACAAATCATCTGTGTGAATTTCCGAGCAACTTAGTTGTTGTGGCGGAAGCTCATACGTCGAAATCGACGGGAGACTCCATCACACAATCTCCAAACATGTGGCTTATAGAAGTTCAAAACAAAAGAATACAGTAACATCCAAAACTAAGGAACAAAACTTTAAAACCTAATATTTGTTAGAAATAACAATTGTGAAAAGCTGAAATTTTGACATCTGATAGTCATTATCATCCATAATAAGATACTAAAATTTGAATCATTTGCAAAGGATAGAAAAAGAATAATAACAATTATTTACTTATTTTCAAAATAGGAACGTCCAAAAGTAAGGGACTACCAGTTGTCAAAATTTCAGCTTTTCACAGTTATTTCTAACAAATACAGGATGACCCCCCCCAAAAAAAACGTGCCCCAACTCTAATTAGGCCTCGTTTTGTTCGAATGAAATGAAACTTTGGTCATAACTAGTTTATTATATTCAAAACATCACATCAAAACACTAGGCTCTTTGGCCTTTTTTTTTTCTCCGTTTACTGTAAAATGCTCCGAATAACACTTGAATGTCCTCTGTTTTTTTGGGGTCACCCTGTATCAGGATTTAAAATGTACGCTACTGTACCTGTGCTTATAATTAGTACTTTCACGAAACAAAAGCTTTTGAAGGGCAATAAAGATTTTGGTTAATGCAAAAGACGTCAGTTTGCAGATTTAACATACCTCTGCTAACGAAGGAAATATGTGAAATTTTTATGGAGGAACTCAAATGTAAGGAAGAAAATGCAACGAACGAAGAAATTATCTGAACTAGTAAGATTTAGTCGAGAATTAAATTAAATATTCGCAGGGCAGATAAACTGTGACGTAGAGACCTTCCTTACACTTGTATTAAATTTTCGTCTTTATAGACACCGACGAGTCTTTGAAGTCGATCCAAAATAATAGTTTGGTAATCACTTACAGGCGCTTTTGTTGTTACGAACGTATATACAACTGTCAACAAATGAAAATTTAAACAACCGCCAAGCGTGTCTCTTAGAATAAAAGACAGCGTTTCCCTTGCAATAAAAAATAGAGTGTCTCTTGCAATAAAGATAGTGTGTCTCTTTCAATAAAAGATAGCGTGTCTCTTTCAATAAAAGACAGTGTGTCTTTTGCAATAAAAGACAATGTGTCTCTTGCAATAAAAGACAACGTGTCTCTTACAATAAAAGACAACGTGTCTCTTACAATAAAAGACAACGTGTCCTTACAATAAAAGACAGCGTTTCCCTTGAAATAAAAAATAGAGTGTCTCTTTTAGGCATCGCCAAAAATGGCCGGAAAATCAAGTTGTTGTTGTTTTTTAAAACGAAATTACATTTATTATTATTTCTGAGCAAGTTTTTTTTCCCAGAAAGATAAAACACTGAATTTTATCATATAGAAAACAGAATAATGTAAAACTTTTTCTACTATTTTTAATTAAATTTTAAATGTTAAATTTTCCCCAAAAGTTAACAATTGACATTTTTTGTCTTGCACAAAAAACGTACATAAATATTTAAAAAAAAAAAAGGTTTTTGAAATAATTAATTTATTTATTTGTTGTCTAACTAAGATTTAGGATGATTTTCTAAGAGAATATGCAAAAATATTATAATATAAGTACCTGGATTTCAAATAATTCCACTTATTCATATAGGCAACCAGTTACTTCGCGTCGATCTAGAGTCTAGATCGACAATGTTTACGTTTGCATTTGATAAAAAGCAAACTATGGAAGACCAAACAGGCCAAAAAACTTATTTTTTCAGTGACGAAAATTTCAATGTATTATTAACGCTGAGGCTGGCCAGTACCAGATGGGTGACCATTTGTATGAGTTTGGTTTTTAATGTGTATGTGTGTGGGGGCCAGGCTCCCCAAAATGGGGGGGGGGGGCAATTTAAAGCAGAATAAAAAAAAATTATTTCAGCGCGTTTGGTCCACCGTAGTCGAAAAGCGGCAAACGTTTTCAAACGGGATCGAAAAAATGATGCTATTTTTAACACAAATGGCACAATATTTATCGAATTTTTTTGTATCGATTCTTCAAAGCATGCCCTGTTTAATAATGGTCATGCATTATTCGGCTCGCTAAAAAGAAATTGTTAATTTATTTATCAAAGATTTTAAAATGGCTTTTTTTCGTATAAATATTAAATTTTTTTTTTGTTTTGCTTAACTTAAATTAATTATTTTACTTAACATATTCACCTAATTTCACACTTCAAAACTCAAAAGCGAGATAATTAAACACAATCGAAGTTCTGAAATTCAGACGTCAAAATAAGGTATGCAAACAATTTTTCTTTTTAAATCTATAATTCTGTCCCTTACAACAACACAATATGTTGTGTTCAGTTTCAGATGATTATTTTAAGCATATTTGTACCCCCGCAAAACAAGGGGGGGTGTAAGCAAAAAAAATATATATATAAATATCGTTTATGAAAAATAAGTACACTATTATAAAGTTCATTCTTCTCTTAATAATCGCTGAAATTTTCGTATTGATTGGATAATTAGCTGATTTTTGGTAGATTTTTAAAAAGACGGTCCGTCAAAAAGTACTTACCTGCCCCCCCCCCACCAGTTTTGGCGATGCCTAGTCTCTAGGAATAAAGATAGCGTGTCTCTTTCAATAAAAGAATGCGTATCTCTTTCGATAAAAGATAGCGTGTCTCTTACGATAAAAGACATCGTGTCTCTTGCAATAAAAGATACCGCGTCTTTTGCAATAAAAGATAGCGTGTCTCTTGCAATAAAATGCAGTGTGTCTCTTGCAATAAAATGCAGTGTGTCTCTTGCAATAAAAGACAACGTGTCTCTTACAATAAAAGAGAGCGTGTTTCTTTCAATAAAAGACAGCGTGTCTCTTGCAATAAAAGATAGCACCCGCGTGTCTTCGTTCGAGTGTATAGCAGTGTTTTTAATAATAATGGCAAATTCATTTTTCTATAAAAATAACCGAACCTTACTTGACAATCGACGCGTGGCATGTGGCAAAGAGAGAGATATAGATAGATAGATAGAGAGAGAGAGAGATAGATAGAGAGAGAGAGAGAGAGAGAGAGAGAGAGAGAGATGGGGAGTGGTGGAGGGCGACAGGACTGACTCGTACAATCGTCTCTTGGCTTGTCTCGCGACTCTCTTTACTATCCTCTGTTCCTAAACTATTTGTTTTTATTATTGTTTGCATGACACTGAATCGATTGTTCCTTTATTTTAGCGTTGATGTTTTCGCTTTGCGTCAGAGGTCAGAATCTGGATCGCTTTTTGTTCACTTGCTCTTTTGATGTCATCTGGCATCGCCCGGAAGATTTGTTACTTCAATTCTCATTCTTATTTATTTCGGCATAGCCCAACCTTCATTACTTATCCCAAAAATATACATCTGCATTTATCAATTCACCGGATATCTGCGCTGAGCCATATGCGCACAAAAGATTTTAGAAGCTTTTACTTTTATGTCAAAGGGTCGCTACAGATTCTCAACATTAAAATAATTTAGTCTCTAACCTTAGTTTTACCAATAAACGTGACTATACCGTTAGTAATAAACATACTACGCCTATATATTAAGTAATATAAAGAAATAAAATGTTACAATTTTTTTTGCAGCTAATTTTTTGTTACCTTGAATATTTGTTGATGTTGATAAGGCTTATATAGCTGGCCATCTGTAACGATGTCTTCCATCAAGTCTTGGTATTCTTCTACAAAAAAAATAGCAAAATAAAAAAGAGAAACAAAATGCAAAGATTAGTATCATCTTATGGGATTTACATACGTCTTGTTGTTCAACAATCAGGCATTATTAATACGCTAACTGGATCCCGTGTAAATTTCACAGTGATTTCTATATCGATACGAATAGTTTATAATAATATGTCTTTTTGAAATAACAAATGTCTACCAGGGTCAATGCTATTAAAAAAAATCACTTTATTCTCCCGTCAAAATAATTATTATTATCAGTTAAATATTCTTTAAATAGATATATGTATATTTTATCGAATTCGGGAGTCTTTTTGTCGAACTCGGGAATCTTTCTGTCGAACTCGAGAATTTTTTTTGAAATTTTAACTTTAATCATTTGACGATATGGACGGATAATTTTTATCCTGTCTATTGAAACAATCGGCAATGAATTAATTGATACACTTGAGGTTGTAATAATTAAAAACATATTTGGCTCTACTAACATATTGAACACTTTTTATCCATGTTTTTTACCACATATACCTCTTAATATATATATATATATATACACACACATACATATATATACATGCATCTATACATACATATATATATGCATACATATATACATACACAAATATATATATACATACATATTTATACATATATATACATATATATATATACATATATACATATACATAGATATATATACACACACATATATATATAGATATATATATATATACATATATATACATATACATAGATATATATACACACACATATATATATAGATATATATATATACATATATATACATATATACATATACATAGATATATATACACATATATATATTTTATAAATTACGCCATATATATTTTATAAATTACTATACATATATATATATATATATATATATATATATATATATATATAGATAGATATATATAGATATATATACACACACACACACACACACACATATATATATATATATATATATATATATATATATATATATAAGAGCACACTCTCCTTCGGTCAGCCATGATCTCCTAGAAGTCTTAAGTAATTCACAATTGCACGTGGTCCACACTGAGAATTGAACCTTTAGCCTTCAGAAAAGTGTAACTTTAACTGAATTTGACCAAGTATTTTATCCACTACGCCACGGGTCCTTTTGAAGACGAGAACAGTAGTTTGAAGAATGCAAATAATATGTATAACAAATCCTTATTTCAAATTCAGAAACGTGATTCTCGTTTATTTGTTTAAAATTGTAGAACATTCTTTAGGGCGGGAAATATTTTGTCTTCTACTTTTTGAAATGTATTTATTTGAAAATTGTACTGTTTTAGTCGTCGGGAGAACATAATGTGGCTTTCGAATAATTTTAAAATAGATTAAAATCAGAATAATTTTTTTCCACAGCGACATCATTATGCTTTTTGTTAATCGAACGATCTCACATCTTAAACTGTAAGTGAAAGGTGGTGACGTACGCACAAGCATGAATGAGGTGATTTAGCATATCATTTTTTTTTTTACTAAGGAGTCACCACTTATAAAGGGCCAAAAGCTATTCGAAGATAACTTGAGTGTTGGACAGACTGCGAGACGATACCGTGATAATCGATAATGATGAACCTCATGTAGAGTCTGATTATTTAAGAGGACAGTTCCACAAGAACTTATTTACATTAGATTTGAAAACGACCATGTTAAAGTAAACTGGAAAGAAGCCCTGCAGCATTGTGTCCCACGGACGGACAATTCTAGAAAAGAAACTTTGTTCATACAAATTTCATTTAGTTTTAGATACTGGTAGCGAGTAAGGAAAATTATTTATAGTTGTTGTATCTAGACAAGTAGTTGTTTTTTTTTACAACTCACTATACTACGTGACTTCCGGAAAGTGACTTTCTGATCGCAATTTCATTACTAATTGCTAACTTATATTTTGCGAAACCCGCTCATCTCACATTAAATATTATTAAACGAAAATACGTCGCTGAAAATGTTCATTTATCATATTAAGGGAAGGAAAAACGTTTGTGCGACATATTAAAAGAATTAGGTGATATGAAATTTCTGTCGCATCCACCCTATACTGAAGACGTTGTTCCATCTGATTATGCTTTATTATGGCGACACTTTATGGCTGGTCGTCGATTGGACTATTTAGCCGAAGCTGAAGAAACATGCGAATAAGTTTTTAATTCAAAGCGTATAGATTGGTATTTTGACCAAATCACAAAACTTACAGGCCGTTCGCAGAAAGTCGTAGAATATCCGTGATTTTTACATAAATTTTTGCATACATTTTGCATCATCATCATCATCATCATCATCATCATCATCATCATCATCATCATCATCATCATCAACAAACTCAGAAATTATATTTGGGCAGCATTTTTTCCTTTATGCACGTTTCATTGAAGGACAGGGGCAATTCTTGTTTGTTTCTCTCACACAATCCATTTTTTCTTTTTGGCGGGCTACTTTTCAAACATTCTGTTCGAGTGTAAAAAGAAATTTGCCGTATTCGCGAACGTTTTCGACCTCCATAAGTCATCCTCAGGCGAGTGATGAAACAATAAAAAAAAAAATGAGGTAGTGAATTGAATGGAAAGACGATTAAAATCGTCTAAAATACTTAAAATACTGAAAAGCATTTAAGCGCGCCTTCACCTTCATATTGAGCCTGATTATTTATTTATTTATTTACCACTTATCAAGGCCCGGAAGCCACTCGGGGATAAGGGTTATTGCGTGTACAGTAATCAATGGGATAGTATCGTAGTAATCGTTAGCATTAGAGATTTGATAAAGTGTGTTACATAAGGGGGCGGTTCATCAGGAATTCGTTTATGTTGGACTTGAAGACATCTAAGTTGTAATCAGGTGGGAAAGAGGCAAACGGAAGAGAGTTCCACAGGCGTGCACTTCTAAGAAAGAAGCTTTGTTCATGGAATCTACGTTTTGGTTTTGGCACAGTTAAAGAGTGAGGAAAATTTTTGACAGTGGTTTCAGCTAGCCGGGTGTTTATCGGTAAAGATTGGCGAGGGGGAACCAGGGATTAATGGTTGTTTTGTTAATACGGATTAACAGGGCTCCAATAATTGGGAGGTGTACATCACAGTGTGACACAGCTAAAATGGCGGTGATTTTTATTAGTACATCTCTAAATTCAGTTTTGGGGGTGTCGTGTGCTGTGAGATGTTGATGAATGGAGCTATTCGGGGAAGATAGATTATCTTAGTCGACGAGAGATGCTGGTTCTAGTCATGCTAATGTACGTGTTATTTTTGTTGTCCGTGCATTTCAATGAAATGTGCACAAAGGAAAAATTATAAAATTCTGTGGACCGTCTGACCGCCCTTGCTTGCATCTTGTCTATCCAAAAAATTGTTATCATCGAAACCAGCTTGTATTCAATAAAATTCGCACTCCTTTCCACAGTCCAACTATATTGAGTACAAATAAACTTCAGTCTTTACTTAACTTGTAGACATATTTTCATTCATGAAACTGTTTTGTTATGTTTTGGTTTCGGTTTCGATTCTAGCTGATGGCACTCAAATAATTTTTTTTTTACTTTTGAAATCATGACTATATATTAGGTATACTATAATATGAAATAATTGACTCTATAAATACGAAATCTGCGTAAATTAAAACATCACATTTAAGCTTATTTTACGACCGGGCAATTCCAGGTGCCCTTGCTAGTTGTTATTGTTGTCATTATTATTATTATTATTATTATTATTATTGGGACCCGTGGAAATTCCACACTTGTGTCCTTCTGTAATGTAGTTTCAGATTATATCTAGTAATGGTGGCCTACCTTCCAAACTCTTATAAGCGTATGTAACGTATTTTCATTCTAGGAACGCCCGATGTCAACATAGACCCCTACGATATTATTTTGCCAACTTTGAGCAGAACAGATATTTAACTTTCATCATAAACCGAATATCAAGAAAGTCTCTTTTGGTTCGAGTTTCATCTTTGATTATCATCAACTAAAATAAAAAAAATATTTCGGCAAACAGATGATCTCATATAAAAAACACACACACAGGTGTATGGTGATAACGCACGCACGGACATGAACTTTCCTTAATTTATATATTAATACGATAGTGTGTGTTATTTTCTGTGTCACACTTACATTTTTTTCTTCTCAGTGACTGTCGTTTAATTGTTATGACCTATTTCTTGCAATAAATAATTTTACCAAGAATTCTTCATAAATCTTGGTTTCGGTTTCGGTTTCGGTCATAGCTTATGCACTCAAGTTATCTATTTTTTTTTTATAAATAATTTTACTAAAACTTCTGCATAGGTTTTGGTTTCGGTTTCGATCACAGCTGAAGGAACTCAAGTCACACACACACACACAAACATATATATATATATATATATATATATATATATATTCTTCATAAGTTTTGGTTTCTGTTTCGATTCAAGCTGATGCACATGAATATATATTTTTTATTTTTGAAACCACAACTTTATAATATATAAGAATCGATAGAAAATTGATCCTATAATAATATATACGAAATCTGCATAATTTGAAATATCATATTTAAGCGTATTTTACGACCGGTCTATGCCGAACGTTTCTGCTAGCTTAGATAAATACTTTTGCAGTTTTAACAAAAGAGCTACAATATTATCAGGGCGTTCCATTTACGCTAGACATCCACAGAATGCTAACATTACACAGAGTCCGCTGAGAAATTTCCACAGGTCCTGCAAGTATATTATTATATAGATATTATTTTTGTTATTGCATGTTCGTGTGCTTTCTTCTAGTCTTTATTCTTAAACATTTCAATTCTTAAAAACAATATCATCGAGCAAAACTGATTACAACTTTAGTAGTAGTTCGTGAAATCACACGGACATAAAACAAGCCACAAAAAACCCTCCAATATTAAATAAAAAGTATATAATTACGAAATACATTTAAAAACTAATACTTAAAATTAACCAGATAAGCGGAGAGATCAACGCCTCTGCTTTGCACAGTTCCAGGTCACCCTTGGACAAGGTAAAGCGCCCGTTAGCTCTCCTTTGATATTCTGGAAGGTTACCATATAGGGGTAGATATTCCTTGGTCGTCGTCAAGCAATGCATCTAGGAAAGGAGTCTGTTGAAAACCAAACCGAATGGAGAGAGCATGTCGGCCATATACAGCAATCTTCTAGTGATGGTATCACAAACAAAACACGGAAGTTGTAAAGCTCAGAAAACTGTCATGAAAATGCTCATGTCATTGCAACTCAAGCTAGCAAAACAGAATTATGAAACATATTTAAGATACATTAAACGAATAAAAAGTAAGAATACGTCCTAAGATAAGTAATCTTGCTAGATCCGGGGAGATGCTACATCCGGGGAGATGCTACATCCGGGAAGATGCTACATCCGGGGATATGCCGGTCATAGTACCCTTTGCTGCCTTAATTAAGTACGAAACCAACTTCGCAATCTAATGATATTTATTTGCTTTCCCACGAAAGCAAAATGTGACACAAGGTCGTTTTTAATGTGGGTGGAAAACCAGCTCCCCCAAAAAGGATACTCTGGAAGTAGGCAAAAATAAAAATTGCCTTAAAAATAGAAGGGTTTCCTTTCTATTGAATAAGGACAAATTAACTCAAGTGTAGCATCACAACAGATCCTACACTGTGATCTTAGCCCGAAGGCCAGATACTTTTTCTGTAATAGTTGGAGGAATAACCTTTTCTGTTCTTTATAACCTTGTGTAAGATACTCGACTGAACTTCAATCTTTAGTCCCTCCCCATAAAACGTTCATAACAAAGTGTCGTCTTACTACTACCACTACAAACAATCTTCTAGTAATGGTAGCACAAACGAAACAACCGGTTTCAATTTTTCATAATTCAGCACGGAAGTAGTAAGGTTCAGAAAACTGTCATGTGAATGCTAATGTTAGTGTGCAATCTGGTCTTAATAAAGATAGCGAAACATAAATAAGGGCAGTTTGACTCTACCATCAATGCAAGACTTGACTCCAACTTTCGCATTTATTCATTTTGATTTATATATTCTACATGCTTTGTTTAAATAAACAGTTAATAAATCTGCAAGAAAAAAACACACAGAGAGAGAGAGAGAGAGAGAGAGAGAGAGAGAGAGAGAGAGAGAGAGAGTACAAACTGGGTCTTATATGGCTAGAATCATGAAAAGGGGTTAGGGTTAGCGTTAAAATGTTATTTCTTACCGTTATAAGTAACATACGGTATTGAGAAGCCAGCACCAGCATTTTTCTTATCGGTTTTAAACGTGATCCACAAGTTTCGAGATCTGGCCACGTAGGCCTGAGGTTTCTCTGAGCTCACACATGTCACATGGGTTTGCAAAGAAAAGGCAGATTCTGAAAATAAAACAACAGTAATCACGAATTGATTTTAAATTAAACAAATACATGTGTTCGAGATTTTAAATATTGCAATAGGCATACACTTTTGAGGTAATAATAATAATAATAATAATAATAATAATAATAATAATAATATGGATAAAAGACTAAGAGAAATCGGAATCAAGGGGAAAACTGAGATTATATTATAGGCAATAATGCCAAAAAAAAAAACAACAACTTCTCGGCCGGTTACAATATGGTAGCCTTCAAGTCCAATGTAAACAAGTTCTTGTTGAGCTATCCCCTTCAATAATTCAAATTCTACGCAATTTACATAAACGATTACTACACTACCACCTTACATTCATTAACCCTTATCCTCGAGTGGTCTTTGGGCTTTGAATGCGGAAACTAACCCAATTGAGCTACAAAAGCTAAGCAGTCACGTGGAAACTTTAACAGAAGTAAACAAACAAAAAAAAAAAAAAAGAGAGAGAGAAAAACACCACATGGAACCAAGAAAACTGAAACCGAAAAATTGTAAGTTAACTACGTCCGCCTCACCCTAAAAACGGTAGTATCGTGCTTGACTTGTGCCACATTAAATGATTGTGAAAAGTCAAACAGGATGGAAAAACCGAGAAGGGAAAGCACTAGCAGATCTCCACTGGATAAGTACGAATAGAACTGAGACCTTGGAGAGACTTTCTGCCAAATTTCAGTAAAAATTAATGGTCATTGTCAACGAGAAGACAATGGTAAGCAACTGTTGCGATAACAGAAATTCATTTGCAAAGGTTATTGAAAGAGGTGGGAAGGACTAGAAACCTGGGTAAATTTATGGTTACCGAGAACCAAGTAACACTACCGATTATTGTCAGTGAGTAATCTTTGATGGTGGCCTGTATGGAAACTCTTAGTGAGTACCACCAGCAGCAGCACCACCACCATCACCACCACCACCACCACCAATAATAATGGTTGGTTGTTTTTGTTTAACGGCATATCAACCCTTTTCAGGTTATTTAATGCCGAATCCAAAGATTTTGAAGAAAGATTTTTTAATAGAATATGTTTGTTTTCAAGTCGGTTTCTATTTAACCCATAGTTGGAACCCTAACAAGTACTTCCACTCCGGGTCAGAGTGGACCTGGGAGCAATGGCAATTAAAGGGTGGCCCCAAAGCCCGCAAGTTGGGGCCTCACCACTGGATATAGTTTAAGGTCATATCCAGGACCACCAATAATAATAATAATAATAATAATAATAATAATAATAATAATAATAATAAATGATGATACCGACCGATTCTACGAGAAAAGGAAAGATGTAGGAAGAAAACTGGTTTGTAAAGAAGACTTTGTAAATGACACAAAAAAGCATTAGAAAAATACATAATATAGAACACCGAAAAGATAATTACTTCAGCATTAGACACTGAAAAAAATGAAGAAGACAGAAAATATAGAGACAAGGGGTCAGACGAGAAAAGTAAACTGGGAAGAGAAACAGCTACACAGACGAGTCATAAGGATAACAAAAGATGAGGCTCAGGAAAACACTCGAATTTATATATATAGATTTAAAGTAAACATTTAAAATCCCATTTCTTGAAAAGATAATTCAATAATCAGATAAAAAGTTCGCTTAAGTTTAGTAAAAAATGTTACAATAATTTATCTTCTCAAAAGATGCGACGATATTGTGCCATCTTGTCAAACACGTACGTCCACAAAGTGAACGAAATAAATAATATCCAATAATGGTAATGGCGCAAAAAAAAAAAAAAAAAAACAGACCCTAAGTTTCAAACATGGCGGCTGGTCTGTCAATTGAGTTATGGAAGCACAAAATGGATAGAATATTTCCGCTATTCTTCCAAACTGATTACTTTTGGGCAAAATATTAAGACATTTTTGCTAATATATTTTTTAACATTGTTATGTTTTTTTTTTTTTTAAATATAATTACGTTTTCTTTTTTTAATGTACTATATTTAAATATACTTTATGTACCAGATACTTTATGTAAACCTGCGCAGTTTATTACGATCGTCGCTGATTAAAAAAACAACAACATATGTTTATAGTTAACAATATTTCACGTTTATTTTTTACCCTCGATATAATTAAAATATATAAAAATACGTAAACATTCTTAATTGATTGATTTTGTGTTTTTTAATCGCATGTCTTTTTTCAAACAATTATGTTTACTTTGTTAAACTGTTTAGATATTTCTATGCGATTAAAAATGCAAAATCAATTGATAAAGAAAGTTTACGTATTTTTATATATTTTTATTATAAGGGAGTAAAAAATATACGTAAAATATAGTTAACTATAACAATAATATCTTTTTAATCGGCGACGATCATAATAGACTGCACAGGTTTAAATAAATAATAATAAAAAAAAAAGTTTTTGAAAAAAAAAAACGTAAATATGTTAGAAAAAATATATTAACAAAACAAAAAAAAATCTTGATATTTTGTCCAAATATATAAGTAAGCGGGAGTATTGTATCCATTTTGAGCTTCCATACCTGCCGCCATGTTTGAAACTTAGTGTCTGGGTTTATGCACGATTACCCCAATAATAAACCAAAATGATTCAGGCGGCTAATATACGATCTAACCTGTAATGTTTTAGGTTGTCTTTTCGCCGAGGCGAGCGAAAACCGTCAATAAAAAAAAGAGTAAAAGTCGACCATTGCTAACAAACATTTTAGTTGATTTATCAGTACCAATTCATAGTTTAAAGCTTTTTTTTAATTAATTAACTTAGATATTCGCTTATCAGTAATGTAGGAAAGTAGGAGAATAGACAGCACGGAAGAAAAAAAAGTAATGCTCGATTGCCTACGACATAGTGCAACGCATTTGTTGTGTGGTTTGATGTCCGACTAGCGGGGGTCGTTCTACCTTGCCGTGTTGTAAAATACGCTTAAATATATTTAAATTTATGCAGACTTCGTATTTATTATAACAGAGCCAATTCTCTATTAAATAATATAGAGTAGTGATTTCAAAAGTTAAAAATATGACTTGGGTGTTATCAGCTAGAATAAAAACCAAAATTTTTAGCGCTCCAGCCGCGTCCCGATAGATAGGCAAGGAAGATGTAATATTAAAAAAGATGAGTTTAATTTAGGCATGCGCAGAAAGAAGTAAAAAATGTTGACAAGTTGAAATGAACATATTACATTCCAACTTTACAACATATGTTCTTCATCCATCTAATCAAAGATTTTACTCGTTATAAACCATCCTTGGTGTATGATTACTATTTCCTGTTTATTTCAGTGTTATGTGACCAGTAGTTCAGAAGTTCTTCGGTTAAATATTTACACAGACAGACACACACACACATACATCTACTGTTTTTTTTATATATAATTAATTCGTTTTCTTTCTGCTTCTTATTTATCTACTCTCAACTTGTACCTATTCAGATTAAACGCAGCGATTGGTTAAACAAACATTTAAGGCAACAAAAAATATAAAAGGTGAATTCATTAAAAATCTGTGAACAAGTTTGTCCCCGGTACATCATGAGTGTTGCTGTATATTAGTATTTAGTGGAAGGGAAAACTACCCCACTCACATTCTTTAAATACCACTAAGCAAATATCGATCCGGATAAAATATGCAGTCGATAGATACAATCGATCTGAAAACAACTTTTTAAGAACATATTTGCAGATGTTTATACCGAAAAAAAAATATTTATCTTGTATGTGATAGTCTACAATGCAAAAAATTCTTCCAAAGAGGCTGTCTTTGCTGTTTGTAAACAAAACAAATATTCGAAACTCCCTAGAGAACTGAAAGGAATATGGAGCATGAAGAAAACCAATATAATAATAACTAGCGGTTAAGTAGCGGGACCTGTTGGCATTTTGTAGATGTTCAGCGTAAATGGAGACGCTCTGATATTATTGTAGCTATTTTGTTACAACGGCAAAGTATTTATCTAAGCTAGCAGGGACGCCCGGCGTAGCTCGGTCGTAAAGTACGCTTAAATATGATATTTTAATTCTTGCAGATTTCGTATATATTATCATAGAGATAATGTTCTATCGATTTTTATATATTATAAAGTTGCGATTTCAAAAATAAAAAAAGATATCCATATGACTTAGATGCATCAGCTTGAATTGAAACAGAAACCAAAACTTATGAATTATTATATATATATATATATATATATATATATATATATATATATATATATATATATATATATGTATAACTTGAGTTCCTTCAGCTATAACCGAAACCTAAACTTATGAAGAATTCTTGATAAAATTATTCATAAAAAAAAGATTACTGGAGTGCCATCTATTATATAAAATCTTACCTGTCTATTTAAATGTATGTATGTATGTATGTATGTATGTGGTCAAGGTCTGGTGTGGACGTGTGTTATAAGCACACAGATGTCTTAGCGTCATACTGTGCTTCTCCCAGACAAACCAACCCCACGTGCACGTCGTGACCACTGCCACGCAAACGGCGCTCTGATGAACGGCTAGTGTCCTGCGCCGTATAACTGGACATTCACTGCCTTGTGGGCCAAGGTTCTTTTAGCCAAAGGCTAAGGGGGAGGTAACCCTGACAGAAACCTCCAGAAAGGCTTAGGCCCTGTCAGCTGCAGCATACATGACCCACCGGCATGTGGAGTATGCTCTGGTGCCCAGCAACCTAAGTCCCAGTCATAGATCAAATGGCATGGTGGGTGGAGAGGGTTCCCGTAAGCCGTGGTGAAGGCAACCACTCTAGTAGAAGGAAAACCCTGATATAAAACCTGTGCCAACTGCTGCTTCCAATGATGTTGACTTGCTCTTCTTTTTGGTCCAATGTGGTAGTTGTTTAGAGACTGGGATCGTCTTAGTGCAAAGTCTTTCCTCACTATAAAAAGCTTTAAGCACAGGTATTACTTGATATGCGATGGAATACACACTTTGCAATCAGTGTGTATCTCGATAACAAAAACGCTGGCTGTAGCCTGAAACGGCAAACGGACATTCAATGAGAACTGATGCAGATATGGGCGTGAATTGCAATAAAGGCTGGTAAGTATTCAGGGCACCATAGCTTGAACCGGTCATCAGTGGATGTGCTGGACTATAAAAGGTTCATAGAGGTGACCGTCTGGCACGTGCTGCTAGTTGCACTCATGTTTGGGTCTTTTGAGCCAGAGATATATTAAGTAATGGCAATACTCGAGAACGAGTTGCTGCCATAATATGTATGTATGTACGTACGTCTGCCTAATACTTTCGACAGAGTCGACAAATTTTCACGAGATAGGTATCGTTTTGAAGCTCGACCCATCGGACGACAAATAACGAAAAATTGGCTAAAAACATTCATTCCTTCACTCTCAACTGGGTACTTTTCTACAAGGAGGGGGGCGCTTTTTTCGCCGATATTTTCGAAAGCCATTCCCTCTTTTCGATTGACTAGCATTAATTTAAATCTTCACCACTTCCGGTTTGGCGATGGACGCAACGGCAAAGATGTCACGTTTTTTTCACGTTCTTTTCATTCTTCGCGGTACGGGTTCGAACCTGCCTGCCTACTACCACTTTTTTTTTTTTTTGCTCATCACACATCTCCAAACACCGGGGCAACGCCGGGCACCCAGGCTAGTCTATAATATAAATCTTATCTGTCTGTTTAAATGTATGTATGTATGTATGTATGTATGTATACCTAAAACTTAACTTCCAACAGAAGCGATGGATCTTCACGAGATCGGTATCGTTTTAAAGCTCGACCCTTCAGACGACATATATTGAAAAATTGTCTAAAACACCATTCAGCCTCAACTGGGCACTTTTCTACAATGAGGAGTCTCTTTTTTCGCCGATATTTTCGAAAGTCATTCCCTCTTTTCGATTGACTAGCCTTAATTTAAACCTTCGCCACTCCCCCTTTGGCGATGGACGCAACAGCAAAGACCTTACTTTTTTCACGTTCATTTCCTCCTTTGCAGTACGGGTTCGAACCTGCCTGCCTACTATCATATTTTTTTTTTGCTCAGCACGCACCTCCAAACACCCGGGCAACGCCGGGTACCCAAGCTAGTCAGCTATAATCGAAATCTAAACAAAAACCGATGAAGAATTCTTGGTAAAATTATTTATAAAAAAAAATAGAAGACTTAAGTGCCCTCAGCTGTAATCGAAACCCAAACCAAAACTTATGAAGAATTCTTGATAAATTAGTTATAAAAAATAAATGACTTGAGCGCCATCAGCTACAATCGAAACCGAAACCCAAACTTATGAAGAATTCTTGGTAAAATTATTTATTACAAAAGTACATAACAATTAAATAACAGTCATTCGGATGTAAGCGTGACACACAGAATAAACAACACATATGCTATCCTATCATTCAAACACTACCGTGTTTGAATATATGGTTAAGTGGCAGTTTTAGTCATTTAGAACTGCTTAAAAGCTTCACCACTCACTCATTTTCGACCAAATTTCAAATAATTATTACAGTTAATAAATCACCTTCTCAGCTATATTGTGAAATAAAATTTCAGTTTTCGTTCAGTAAAACAAAGGTTATGATAAATTTATTGGAGTTCAAAATCGTAAAAAATGTAAGGAGGTGAACGGCGTTTTTTCTGACTAGTTTCCATAGTAATCGCGTCGCTTCAGCGACTAGTGTTGCTACTAATTCACCGCTCTCGCGAAAGGAGAAGTAACAAGAGAAACAGAGAGAACGAAAGCAGACGAGTGCCATACATTGTTATTGTGCATGTTATGTTTATGGAGGCACAAAAAATAGGACTGGAATCAAACAAAGAACAAGTGAAGCTTGAAAAAAAAATCATAGATTACAATAGAAAAATGCGAGCATGAAAAGTAATATGGTTAAGCTTAAACTTTGAAAACAAGGACAAGATATGCTAGTAAAAAATATAATAAATTTATGACTTAAAATATTGCAGCATTAAGAATTTATTTTTTAAAATTCAATTTAACATTATATAATCAATGCTCGCATTTTTCTATTGTATTTAATATATAGATACTTGTAGGAGCACTAGGAACAAGTTCAAAGAACGTGGAAATATGACTGGGCGTAATCGGAATCAAGAGGGAGAGACTGAAATTATGCAATAGACGGTAATGCTGAAAATAGCTTAAATCTTAAGGAAAACCCTTGAACGCGGAAACTAATCCACATGAGTTTCAAAAGTTAACAGATTATATGGAAACTAATACAAGTAAAACAAAAAGGAACACCACATGGAACCAAGAAAACTGATATCACAAAATTGTATGTTAAGTACGAAAAAATATTGTATCGACTGGCACCACATCAAATAGTTCTAAAAGTTACAGGGAGCACTAGCCAGACCTCCACTGGATGAATACAAAGAGAACTGGGACCTTGGAGATGTTTATTGCCATACAGATTCCAGTGAAGACCAGCAAGAAGTCAATGGCAAACGGCTGTTCCGATGACGCAAATTCATTTGCAAATTTATCGAGAGAGATGGAGAGTACTGGAAATCTGGAGTCACTTGTCACTCAGACTCCAGTGAATAATCTCTGACAATAACCTGTGTGAGAACTCCAAGTGAGTAGAACTACTACTACTACTACTACTACTACTACTACTACTGATAATAACAACTGGCGCAACCTATGACAATTCCGCAGCTTTATTTTTCATCGGTTCTATATTGCTGCCGTGCTTAAAAAAAGAGTTTGTGACATAGTTCCATTCTATAGACATTTAACACAAACGCAACCCCACGATATCATACCAGTTATTCAAACTTAAACTGTCTTATCTAAGTACTTTAGCGTATTTAGTTTCAAACTTATCTAAGTACTTCAGTGTATTTAGTTTCAAACTTATCTAAGTACTTTAGTGTATTTAGTTTCAAAATATTTCCGTTTATGTGGGTCTATCTCCAAAATCCTTGAAGAAATTTGGGACAAATTTTCATTTTATGAACATCTAGCATTACACTGACCCTATACCATTACACCATCTTTGGATAGAACAGATATCACACTTTGATCTTATACCGAAGATTAATAAAGTGTATTTTAATTAAAGTTTAAAATTTAACGCAGCAGTTATTTAGCAACATTTATCTAACGTGTGTAAGAAATTGACGTGATGAAAACCTAGTGTCGCAAGAGGTAGATAGAGAAACGTAGCAAATAAGTGAGTTTGAATTAATCTTTTGGCTTGTGTGTGTAACAAAGACGGCACTTCTCAGTAATACTTATCTTCAAGTGACCCTCAGGCATTGATAAGCGGTGACTCACAAGTACATAAATAATTGATTTACATGTCAACATTGTATGAAAAAATGCAGTCAATGTTATCGAACTTTTTTGTGATCCGATTGATTGATTTTAGTACTTACTTGATTTGCGCATCATCAACTGATCGCCGCACGTGTCTTCGGCCCGCAAGTATATCTCAGGGATAATGATCAAAATTCGACGACCCTTGGCTGGTTTTATGAACCAAGTGCAGTCCACGTTATTGGGATAGTCACCTGGATAATTAGGGCTCTCCAAATGCCCTCGAAACCGGCCAATATATCCACCGCATTTTCTATCTGAAAAACAAATAAAGATTAAAGAAAATGAGATAAGAATATATCTTATCTTGAAGAGTAAATGATTTATTTGTTATTTTTTAGTGTTAAAAAATAATGTATTATTTCGCAGCATTTGCTAAATAGTAGCTGCATTTGATACCGGGAGCAAATATTGTGGTGATGCTAATTTACGTTTGCTAATTTTGTTTGTTATGAATTAAATTGCGAAGCGCCAGCGAATGAACGAAGCCAACTAGCTTTTAAATAGATGCATTTAAAAGAAGTGCTATTCATTTCACTGCATTTGAAGAATATTTCACTGCCAATTATGTTGTCGGCAAAAAGAATATTTATTACTCTAATAAGGAACGAAACAGTTTGAAAAATAAATAAATAAATAAACACATTAATAAATACATAAATGAACACATAAATAACGATATACATAAATAAATAAAGAAAGAAGAAACGTATTCGTTTTATGTAGTTAAATAATATTTAACTGACAATGGCAATTATTTTACGAAAGAGAAACGAGTTTTTTCTTAATAGTATTACATTACAGACATTTACTATTATTTAATTGAATTAATATTTAATTTAATTAATTTTTAATTGAATCATCATATGCCAGTAATCAAAACGTTGACAAATTCCAAACTCCAACAGCGATTTTGTCATGTCTTTTTTTCTATTAGCTGTTATCATGTACACAGATCCCCACGTTTGTGTAACTTTACGAGGGAAAAGAGACGCCCGGAATATATATACATATGGTATGTAGGCCCGACTAAGACATTGATACACAAGTCTTGATCGCTTCCGCGCATGCCTGTCACAACCTACATAGGTATATAGGTATTCCAAAATGTTTACTCATTTAATACTGACGAGACTAAAAATCAATTAACTTTGTTGATTTCGAGAAGTGGTGTGCAGCGTGATTATGCCGTATTATTTTTTGACATTTATTATTATTTATTTTTCAACATTTATTATTATTTATTAGCATTTATTATTATTGGCATTTCATGTATAATTAATTATTTATAAACATTTATTATTATTTATAAACATTTATTTTATTAGCATTTCTTATATAATTAATTATTTATAAACATTTATATTATTAGCATTTCTTATATAATTAATTATTTATAAACATTTATATTATTAGCAGTTCTTATATATTTATTTATAAGCATTTATTATTATTTATTAACATTTATCATAGCATTTTCTAATTATTAAAATTTATTAGCAGTAAATTATACAGATGCTGCTGCAGAGAAGCTGTCAACTACATCAACCTAGAGAGGATGGTCAAAAGTGTCGCTGATATTATGCACGAAATAAAATATCGAAACGCGCTTGGATGGACGTTTTTTCCCCCCAAAGTAAACAACCTCATGAAAAGTAAAAAGTCCACTATAAAAAGTAAGCATAAAATATTCACCATATATATATATATATATATATATATATATATATATATATATATATATATACACACATATATATATATATATATATATATATATATATATATATACACCATGTAATGTTATGGCAAAAAAAAGCTAAGATTGCCACAATGCGAAATGGAACGCATTATGTTTACGTGATAGAAGAAGAAACACCTGGATTAGACAGCAAACTGGAATAAATGAAATCATTACTGCCATATAAACAGCAATATATAGGCAGGTTACATTTCGAAGTATACAGTCAACAGATGGACATATAGAGCGACAGAATGGACACCGAGGCAATGGAAAAAACCCAGATGAATGTCAAAAACTCTAATGAAAAGACGACCTCGAAAGCCAGTTCCCAAACCTGTCTCTGCTCTATCGCTATTTTCATGGCAAATGCTCGACTGAGCTCAAATCTACGGCCCCCTTGCAAAACTTTCACAAAAAAAGCACTCAACTAGCTACAATAACTATATATGATTGTCCCTGTATTTGTGTCTAAACATAGACATAGATTCCTTGAACAAACTTCTCTCCCAGAACTGCCCACCTTTGGAACACTGTTCCACTAGCATGCTTCCCGGTTGAATACAACATGGTAGTCTTCAAATCTAATGTAAACAAGTCCATGTAAAGCCGTCCTCATAATTAATCAAATTCTACCCAATTTTACACCGTGAGAGATTACTACACCACCATACATTCATTAACCCTTATTCTCGAATGGCTTTCAGACCTTGATAAGGTGTGACTCCCTTAGTAAAAAGTAAGCCCTCTTTGGTTAACTAGATAGGGTTAAAACAAAGTGGGAAGAAACCAAAGAGAGATTACTTTCCTAGAAAAAAAATCAATAAAACCATAATAATGATTATTATGAGGCTGATGTAGAAAGATCTGTGGAATTTCCACGGAGACCTACTATTTTATATAATTGTTATCGATAGAATTCAGTATATTTTTTGTTGAGGTTTTAATAAATCGGCTGCTTTCGAATGTAACGGAAATTACCGAGAATTAACGATGCAGCTGACATAATTAACTTCGCACATTTTCGGAGATCACTTCGTGTATTTAATACTTAACCTCCTAATTGTTTCGACTTATTTCGGATTTAATAGACATTACCAAGAACTAATTATCGAGAACAATTTTTTATTTGATCTTTTTCGGGTTCATTGCGTACAAATACGAAAATAAAAAAAATCAATTGTTTATAGTTTTTAAAAACTTACCTTTACAGTCTGAACTGTTTTTGCTATTACTATAGTCCGTGGTTGTGTCCCCTGGACAGGCAAAGCAGAAGTTTTGATTGGGGTCTGTTTGGTAAAATCCAACCGGACATTCAACACACACTTCGTTATCAACGTCATAGAACTGGCCGGGCTTGCATATCTCTGTTAAAATAAAAAGAAAGAGTATTCTTGCATGTTAAAATTATAAAAAAGTAACATGGGTGCACGGCGTTGCCCGGGTGTTTGGAGGTGTGTGTTGATAAAAAAAAAAAAAAAAAAGTGGTAGTAGGAAGGCAGACTCGAACCCGTACCGCAAAAAAAAACGTAAATAAAAAAAACCCTGACGTATTTGCTGCTACGACCACCGTCAAACCGGAAGTGACGTGGGTTTAAATTAAGGCTACACAATCGAAAAGAGGAAGTGACTTTCGAAAATATCGGCGAAAAAAGCGACCCCTTCCTGTAGAAAAGTGCCCAGTTGAGGGTGAAGAAATTAATATTTTTAGCCAATTTTTCGGTATTTGTCGTCTAAAGGGTCGAACGTCAAAACGATACTGATCTTGTGAAAATCTGTTGCCTCTGTCGAAAGTTTTAGGCAGACATGCAAACATACATACATAGATTTATATAATTGTAGCTCAAATTTTCGACCCAAACCGATTAAAAAGCTTGCTCTATCTCTGAATACCCTTTATGTAAAATATCAAATGTTTAGGCCGGAAATTGTCAGAGTAATTTGGTAGGGACCAAAGAGGTCCAATCTTTTTAAACTTTGACCCCTATTATGACCTCTTAACATTTTATTGTTTTGGGCTCAAATCAAGTTATGTAGTTAGATCCATGTCCAAGGAACCTATACCTAAAATTTCAAGTGTTTAGACCCAAAATTGTCGGAGGAGTTTGGTAGAGTTCTTAAAGGTAAAATTGTTGAATTTAACAGCCAAATTTCTGGCCGAAAACGGATTACAAAGATTTTCCCAAATCTCACTACCCTGTATATCAAATTTCGAGTCTATAGACTAAAAATTGACAGAGTTATTGCGTAGGGAAATATACACAGACAGACAGGCAAACACTTTCACTTTTATAGATATACTAGCATGGGTGCCCGGCCTTTCCCGGTTATTTGGAGGTGTATGTTGAGCAAAAGAAAAAGTGGTCTATTTTTTAACTTTGACCCCTATTATGTACCCTTTAAATTTATTATTTTAGGCTCAAATCAAGTTATTAAGTTAGATCCATGCCCAAGGAACCTATATCTAAAATTTCAAGTGTTTAGACCCCAAATTGTCGGATGAGTTTGGTAGAGTTCTCAAAGGTCAAATCGTTGAACTTTGACCCGTAAATCGTTACATTTCTGGCCAAAAACCGATTACATAGATTTTCCCAAATCTCAGTACCCTGTATATCAAATTTCGAGTCTGTAGACTTAAAATTGACAGAGTTATTGCGTAGGGAACTGTAAACACACAGACACACAGACACACAGACACACAGATAGATAGATAGATAGATAGATAGATAGATAGATAGATAGATAGATTAAACAAAAATATATACGTACTAGTATGGGTGCCCGGCGTTGCCCGGGTGTTTGGAGGTGTATGTTGAGCAAAAAAAAAAAAAGAAAAAACAAAAGAAAAACGGTCAATTTTTTTAAAATTCGACCCCTATTATGACTCCTTAAAATTTATTGTTTTGGGCTCAGATCGAGTTATTAAGTTAGATCCATGTCCAAGGAACCTATATCTAAAATTTCAAGTGTTTAGATCCCAAATTGTCGGAGGAGTTTGTTAGAGTTCTCAAAGGTCAAATCGTTTAACTTTGGCCCCTTAACAGCTAAATTTCTGGCCGAAAACCGATCACATCGATCTCCCCAAATCTCAATACCCTATATATCAAATTTCGAGTCTGTAGACTAAAAATTGACAGAGTTATGTCGTAAGGAAATGTACACAGCCACACAGACACGTTCACTTTTATAGATATATAGAGAGATACACAACTTTATATAAATAGAGATATTCCAAATATGCATAACATTCTGTTGTGTCACTATTTACAAAAAAACAAACCCCCCCAAAAAAAACCCCAAAACCACTTACGCTTGAAAGTATACTGTGCTTCTACAAGGCCACCATTCGCCAATGTATGAAATATTGTTGCCACGTTTGAGCTGGTGCGTCTGCTACTAGTCTGCCCCTCAGACAGGATTAAAAAAAGAGTTTGCCAACCAATTAGGTCCTTCATTGTAAGTTAGGCTACAACCTCTGCTCCATCGACGAAATGTTGCACCCCTCTGCCTGTTTTACAAGTATTTTAATGGAAGGTGCTCTGACGAACTTTAAGTTCTTGTACCCCTCCTTAACTTAAATACCCCCGACAAACCCGACAAGCAACTAAATTGCACCTCTACTAAGTAGAGATCCCTAGAGCCTTCTACTCTAATAGTTTCTTCCCTAGGACTTTTAGACTTTGGAATTCTCTTCCAGGTCTCCGATTCCCTGACTGTACTGACATGTAGAAATCTAAGTGTAATGTAAACTTTTTGCTGCTCAACTCCCTATAGCATCCCTGCAAATTATATCTCAGACAGTGGTATTGCCCCTTTTTTTGTGGTGAAAATGTAATAAAAAAATAATATGATCTAACTGTTTATTTGCATTTAAATTAAATGTAAAAAACTCCCAAACAAAAAGAAAGGAATATAATGCATAGAAAAACTAGATTTAAAGAAAATAAGGCACTTCTGTATTTTAGCTTCTTTTGATTTTCATTTTTCGAAGAGTTCATTTCAGGGCAAGGGGAGACAATCACAAAATTTTCGGGAATTTTGTGAAAGTCGATTTCATTCACCCCGATAAGGGATATGTTCGAATTATTATACGCGCCTACGGTATATTGAAGAACAAGACGAAAGAATTTCTAAAACCCTGAATAATTTTGTCGTCATTTAAAATTAATTTTGCAACCGAGAGAGTGAAAGTGAGTGAGAGAGAGAGAGAGAGAGAGAGAGAGAGAGAAAGAGGGAGGGAGGGAGAGAGAGAGGCAACTGCAGCAAAAACAAAGAGAAAAACTAACAGAGACGTCACAATCTTTCTCTAAAACAAGAAAAATTGGCGCTTCTTCTAAATTAGAAGGAAAATTGAAAAACGAAATATTGAATTTAATTTAAATCAATATAATCTACTTAATTGAAATATCGAATTTAGTAAAACAAAATAAAAAAATTACGAAAAATGATAAAATAGAAATTTAATTATTAATGAAAATAGCTTTCGGAAATATTGCAAGTTATACAGGGTGGGCCAAAATAAGGGTCCTATATATATATATATATATATATATATATATATATATATATATATATATATATATATATATATGATTATATTTAAAGATAGGACCCTTATTTTGGCCCACCCTACTTAACTAATAAACATAACTAACAAGGGAGGTAACTGCAATCTGTCTAGTAACACCCCCTCCCCTCAAAATGGCGGATGAATGAATCGTATAAAAAAAGTATATGTTTTATGTAATAAAGCAGTAATATGTTACTATTTGCGACATGACAATTAAGTAGATATTATTGTTTTAAATTGAAATTGACATAAAAATTAAATAGATAATATTGTTTTTTAATGGAAATTTAATTTTGCGGTTTCTGATTTCCATTCTTATTTCGAAGAAGCGCCAAAAAATTATTTGCAATAATAACAGAAAATCCCGTGACAAAAAGAAACAGGCCGTGATTATAGTATTTTTTTTTTAAATTTTGTTTTGTAGTCTAGAGTTTCTTCTTCCGGGTTTTCAACGATGTCTTCAAGAAGCTGGTGCCGATAACATTGTCAGACCATTTTCAAGGGGGTGGTGGCGTTTCTTTGAGGATTATAGTGCCAATAGTTTTGTGAAGTTTCGTTTCTTCTTTTATTTTCTTTCCTTCTGTTTTAGCAGCTCTGTCTTCAAGATTATTGAGTTCGAAGACTTTCTTCTTCCTTTCTTTTTAAGTGGTTATTTTGTCTGGATGTGTGGTGGGGGAGGGGTGATACCGTTTTTCTTTTTAAGAGGGAGTGTTAGTTTAATGTGAAGAAAAACAAATACCAAAACTTAAACGTCACCGTGAATGGATATTCCTGAAGTTTAAAGAGGATTTTTTTCGAGGAGAAAAAAAAAGTCTTGGGAATGGAATCCATCCGTTATAAATACCCAGTTGTCAAAAACTCTACGTAGGTGTGACTAGTATAAAGATTATAAACACGGACTTCTGAATCGGCAAGCTGAGTTCAAAAGCTGTTTAACTCGTTTCAACATAAATACCGTCTTTCATCTTACCTTAATGAAGGGTGGCTGAGTGGTTAACGACACGGACTGACAACCTTGGTGTCCAAGTTCGAATCCAGTTCGTTCCACAACAAATCACTTTCACTTAAGATGTTGGCAACCTTCAATATCCGATGTCTTTTAGAAAGATTTTTGAATAAAAAATATCGGGGTAACCAATGCCAGCAATAGAATCTTCGGATACATAGGATATAATGATGACGACTTTACCTCAAAGTACTTGACAATGAAATATTCTTAAATGCCGTATATTTCGGCGTATAAGGCAACTGTTAGATAAGACGATGTACAAAATTAGAGCAAAATTTTATAAATTTATCATATATCGGTTGTATAAGACGACTGCTAAATCACGAAACCATGTTTGTTTAGCCTAGGCTAGAAATTGCAACAGCCGTTATCTTTAGAACTGTTGGTTTTTAAAGCTTTTTTTTTTAACTTTAAAAGTCGTCTTATACGCCAAAATATACAGTAAATACATTTTAGGCGATTGGGTGGTCCCAATATGTAAAAAATGGTAGTATGAAATTGCTACAGCGCATCATCATCATCATCATCATCATCATCATCATCATCATCGCAACATCGCAATATTCCCTAGGAGTACATCATCATTGATTGTTCATTGATAATCACCGGCGGTGTTCCCTGGAGTCTGAGTGACAACAAGTCTCCCCAAATTTCTAGTACTCTCTACTTCTTTCTATGACCGTTGCAAATGAATTTGACTTATCGAAACAGCCGCTTACCATGGATTTGTCGTTGCCAACGGCCATTGGTCTTATTTGGGATTTGTATAGCAATCAGCTTCCCCAAAGTAACAGTACTCTCCGCACTCTTCTTTCCATCCTCCTTGACTTACGGCTACGTTTAAAGATTTATTGCAATTTTAGTCCGATTTAAATCACGTGATGTTCCGTAAATGTTTTCGTTTTATTTCTGTTACAACTTTTATGTGCATGGTTAGTATTCATAAAAGTATGCAAAGATCCGCGAATTTGCGTATCATCCTTACGCAGAGGCCATGTTAATCTTCATTGTATCGTTTCATCCATCCATTAGCATCATCATTATCATCATCGTTTCATTTAATCTATATAATCATAAAACTCTGTCGCTTGCTCGGGCGTCCTTCCTTGTTTGCTTGCTTGCTTGAATCTTGTTTTCGACGATCGGGCGATTCCATCTTTTTAAAAAAGGGATATATTGGCGAATGTTATACATTTTTAGGTTTTCTATACAATTGTATCTAAGTTTTAATGCATTTTTTTGCGTTAAATATTTCATGCAGATCTATATGAACGAACTATCTATATATATATGAGATTTTTGAAAACTCACACAGCGTTTTTCATAATTTAATGAAGTAAGAATTACCATGATAAACGGGTGGCACCTGATCGTCATAAAACTACTCTCGGACAACCAGTACAGGAAAATCTCGTGAGTAGAAGAAGCAGAGGACGACAGCGAGAAACATACGTTGAGAGTCTGAACACCTAGGCAGTATCAAAAATGATGAGCAACAATGAATTCATGAGTGCTTTCAGGGAGAGAGATAGATGGAAAGCCATAGCCGTCAAAACCTGTACCAGGTAGGACACCACTTGAATTAAGTAACGCAAATACTTTTTCTAATATTCCTCCCTTGTGTTCAAACTGTTACTCAAATTATATCTAATTATACTGTTTATATATACATAATAAAAGCAGTAAGGACAATATGTGCGTGTGTGTTCGTCAATCGGAGACGATTATGACCATAGACAACTAGTTGTGTGTCCGCAGGTGGCTAATCAGTCCAATCCGGGCGAGGAAGCCCCTGCCACGTCAATGTTGAAGTCTTTCATATAGGACATCAGAGTGTCTTTGAACCTTTTGCGCTGTCCACCAGCTCTTCTCATTCCGCACCGGAGTTCACCATAGAGCAGTCGTTTTGCTATGCGCGAGTCTGTAATCCGATACATGTGGCCACCCCAGCGGGTTTGCGCTTTGCGGATCGTAGTGATGACGCTTGGGAGCTTGGACCTCTCGAGAACATCAGTGTCTGGGATTTTGTCTTACCAGCGAATGTTCAAGATGTTCCGAAGACATCGAAGATGGAAGTTGTTTAGTTGTTTTTCGTGACGTCTGTAGATGACCCACGTTTCACAACCATATAGAAGAGATGTCAGGACCACTGCTTTGTACACTTTGACCTTTGTGTACTGCCGAATTCCTCTTCGTTCCCAGACTGTTTTCCTTAGTCTGCCAAAGGAGCTGCTGGCCTTGGCAATGCAGTTGGTGATTTCGATGTCGATGTGGGCAGCACGAGAGAGTGTACTGTCAAGGTAGGTGAAATGGTCTACCGCTTTCAAGCTCTGACCATTTACTTGGATGTTCGGTTCCTGGTACGTGTTGCCAGGAGCAGGCTGGTGCATGACTTCTGTCTTGCTCATACTTATTGTAAGACCGAAGTTCTCACATGCTGAAGAAAATTTGTCCACTTCCAGTTGCATTTCATGCTCTTTGGTGGCATTGAGAGCAAAGTCGTCAGCAAAAAGGAGGTCTCTGATAACTATTTCTTTGACTTTACTGACAGCTTGTAGACGGCGGAGATTGAAGAGCTTCCCATCACACCGGTACCGGATTTGGATGCCAGGAGTAACTTTCTTGATCCCATCAGTCAGCATTGCCGAAAACGTCATGCTGAAAAAGCGTTGGTGCTAGCACGCAACCTTGTTTTACGCCGTTGGTTACCGGGAAAGGGGCTGAGATGTCACCATCATCAGTTACTTGTGCCATCATGCCGTCATGAAACTGTCTTACAATATTCAGGAACTTGTCCGGGCAACCAAACTTTGACATGATCTTCCACAGGCCTTCCCTGCTCACTGAATCGAAAGCCTTTGTTAGATCAACGAAAGTCATGTAGAGGTCTTGATATTGTTCTTTGCACTTCTCTTGAAGTTGGCGAGCGGCAAATATCATATCGATGGTTCCGTGACCTGTGCGAAAACCACATTGGCTTTCTGGAAGGTGACCCTGTTCCAGGTGTTTCAGAAGGCGGTTTAGAAGAACACAAGCCAGTATTTTGCCTGCGATTGAAAGGAGAGAGCTACCTCGGTGATTATCGCAAGACTGTTTGTTGCCCTTCCTTTTGTAGATGTGAACAATTGTTGCGTCTTTGAAGTCTTGAGGTAGAGTTTCGCTTTGCCACAACTCTTTGAACAGTTCTGTTTGTTTGAGGATGAGATAGCGACTTGAATACTTCGGCTGTGATGGCGTCGGAGCCAGGTGACTTGCCAGTCGACATTTGCCTGGTAGCTGTTACAACCTCCTCCTCTGTGGGTGGTGTGTCGAGGGCATGGTTGATTGGCATTTGAGGTAGCCGTTGAATGGCTTCATCATTGATGTCTGAAGGACGATTCAGGACACTGTCAAAGTGTTCAGCCCATCTCTCGAGGATTTCATTTTTTTAGTGATGAGTGAACCATCTGCACCGAGCAGGGGAGATGTGCCTGATGTCGTTGGTCCATAGACACTCTTCAACGACTCGTAGAAATGCTTCATGTCGTGCCTATCGGCGTAGCCTTGGATCTCGTCGGATTTGTTACTGATCCAGGTATCTTGCATGATGCGAATTTTTTTCTGGACTTCACTTCGCTTACAACAGTAGGCGTCTTTTCAGTGGAGTCTTGGTCATTTTGGTGGATCTTGAAGAGCCGGTGCTTCAATTTAATGAAGTAAGAATTACCATGATAAACGGGTGGAACCTGATCGTCATAAAACTACTCTCGGACAACCAGTACAGGAAAATCTCGTGAGTAGAAGAAGCAGAGGACGACAGCGAGAAACATACATTGAGAGTCTGAACACCTGGGCAGTATCAAAAATGATGAGCAACAATGAATTCATGAATGTCTTCAAGGAGAGAGATAGATTGAAAGCTATTGCTGTCAATACCTGTACCAGATAGGACACCACTTGAATTAAGTAACGCAAATACTTTTTCGAATATTTCTCTCTTGTGCTCAAACTGTTACTCAAATTATATCTAATTATACTGTTTATATATACATAATAAAAGCAGTAAGGACAATAATAATGACTCTCAGGACGTGAAAATTTCAGGAATTTATCTTTTTTATTTATATAGAATGCAGATTGTACCATCTTTGTACAAAAGGAAACATATTTATCTAAGTACTTCAGTTAATGCAGTTTCAAAATATATTAGATTATGGCGTATATCTCTACAAAATCCTGTAGGAGTTTGTGACATATTTCCATTCTATGGACGTTCGGAGCGAACGCAGACCCCACGATACTATTATAACACTTTTGAATAGAATAAATATTACACATTGATTCTTGCTTAAATGATAAGAAAATGTATTTTCGTTCGAGTTACACGTTCAATACAACGGGAGCTCATATGAAATGAAAAAGAAAAGTGTATCGCATCTCTGGCGAGGAGGCGATCACATCTTTAAACAAAGTTAGAGGGTGATTACGTACGTACGAAGATTTGCATAGCGTATTACTATATACTATGTTGGTACAAAAATATGTCGTTTATATATATACATAGTTGAACGTCAAAAACGATATTAATTTTGCACCAACCTAATAGATGAAAAAAAAATGGCAACTATAAGATAATAAAACAAACAAAATAAAATGCAATTTTATTTAAAAAAAAGTAAATCTTGGTTTTATTTTTCCATTAAGTTATATTCTAAAATATATAAGCGGTAAATATTCCAAACTGGAGGCAATGGAATTGAATTTGTTTTAAACCAAAGAATGATAAAAACTGATTGAAAAGCATATTCCCCAAATCAGAAAAATATCTATAATCTAACAAAGTATCTATTAATTAAATGAAAGTATCTATTTTATTAAAATAAAGAAACAGTATATTTTCGTATTATTCGGATTATTCAGACTACTGTTCTCATTTTGAGTGTTATTCTCACACTGTTTCGGCCGATGTAACCTCCGATTTTCTTCAGGTGTATCTTGTCAAATTCGGGAATCATTATGTCGAATTCGGGGATCTGCACGGAATTTCTAACAAAATCTTCATATTCCATCAACTATGATTAGGTAGAAATCTTAAGTAATTCGCAATTGTATATTTTTTTAAAATATAGCCCGCACTGAGGATTGAACCTTAAGCCTCCAAAAGAGTGCCATTTAAAACTAAAACCTAGTACTTTATCCGTTACGCCACTGGTCATTTCTGATAATTTCAACATGAATTTTGGGAGCTTTAAATTTATTCTTGGTTTTAGATGTACAATCTTACTACTTATCACTATGTAAACACAGCCACCTTCACATTGTCTCTCAAGCCTGAACGGAGTCGTGCAATTTTCAGTTACTTAAACTACTTGTATACGATGTAATAATGTTGACACACCGGTTCTACTTAGATCACCGAAGTTAAGCAACACTGAGCCTGGTCAGTTATAAAAATGGGTGACCATTTAGGAATACCATGAGTTGTATGTGCTCTTTGCTTATAACGACATTGTTTCCAGTCTTTCTGAATTTCTCTTTGCCATCAGATTCAAGGAGTGACGACTCAAGAGAGGCGAGGTTGAGAATTACGCAAGCTTTGTTTTACAATTACATGCACAGCCGGGGGTATTCATTGTCCGCCAAGACTGAATGGAGGCTACGCATTTTTCGGTCACTTAAATTACTTATATACGAGACAATCACGTTGACACACCGGTTGTAGTTAGATTGCTGATGTTAAGCAGCTTGGAGGCTGGTCCATTTGCTTAACTTAATACAGGCGTTGTATGCGTTTATTACGTGTGATGATCCGCATATATATTCCGCCATTAAGGAAAAAACATGACAAATTCACAGCGTCTTCTCAGGAGCTCAGAATTTGTCAACGTTTCACCAATGACTACTGGCATAGAATAGAATGAATTGCAATTAAATTAAACTATTTGATCCCCCCCCTTTTTTTTTTTAATTCGTACGTTAAGGGTCTTATAGAGAAAGACAGCCTCATACCTAGGACATAAAAACGCAATGCATAGAAAGTCCTGACTTTTATTTTTTGCAGAAACTCAAGTAGTTCATAACCACAGCAGTGAACTTGCATTTAAAGAAACACTTGTTATTTTTTCCAAAAGAAATTAAATTCTGGGTAGTCAAATCCGAAATCCGAAATATTTCCAGTTTATTGTGTGGCCCCTTTTCTCTTAGCAAAATAGTTCCCACTTGCATCACTAAACGTGCAGCCTAGACCATGTTTATAATAATGCCGCTTATTAAGTTAAGTAAATACTGATCGTTTCAAAACGACCGGCTAATTTGCCAACTTTTTTTTTGTGTGAAGTTTATTCAATCAATGATTTTTGGGTCACAGATCCCCCAAATGTTTCTTTAGGATAAAAATGCTCACAGGTCGTTCTCAGAGTGTGGACGAGGTTATAAAATGGGGTCAAAATATAATAGACGTGGGATAGAATTGTATCCCGACTTCCATGTGTGGTCATGAAACCTCAGCCTGAAGAAACCCAATGCTTGTCAGTTTTCTGTTTTTGAATCGGGTTTATTTTTCTCAACCTGGTTGTCAGGTCTTTTTTCCCTTCGGCGACAAACCCGTTCATCCCCACCCACCCTCCTAAATTTGGAATCTCTTTTCGGTTTATTTATTGAATAAATAATAACAAAACGAGATCCCTTCTCTTGTCGTACACATTGCATGTGATTTATGGGGTTCTGTTGCACCGGGACGAAACGAAAGCATCGCCACGCCAATCCTATGTTTTGATAACACCCTCTCGGGAAAGGGATTGCACTCAGCGTTACTTCGTTATTTCTCTCTTTCTTTCTCTCTCTCTCTCTCTCTCTCTCTCTCTATATATATATATATATATATATATATATATATATATATATATATATATATCATTCATTCTTTCTCTCTCTCTCTCGTTCGTTCTTTCTCTCTCTTTCGTTCTCTTTCTCTCTTTTTCGTTTCGTTACGCCATCCGTTAACACAGTGGAATCAAAATGAATGACCATTGCACAATTGTATTTATATAATACCAATTATACAGAGTGCACTTTTACGAACTGTCCTGTCGCTTTGGACCTAAGAAAACACTTTCACTTTATTTATTTATTTAGTCTTATCTTATTTATTTATTTAGTTTTATTTTATTTATTTTTTTATTCATTGAATTAGTCGTATTTTATTTATTATTTATTTATTTAGTATAATTTTATTATTCATTTACTCTTATTTTATTTATTATTTATTTACATTATAGTACATGGATGTATGGCTTGGAACTTTGGTGGAAGAAATTATGCTTCGTCAGTGTACACACTAATAATCATGTAAAATGACGTCTCCACCAGTGAAGTTAAAACAGTAGAAATAAAAAAAGAAAACCTCTATAAAAACGGAAAGTAAAAAAAAAAAAAATCGACATAGAAAGAAAAATGAAAAAAAACAAAAACAAAACAAGAAAGTAAACATCTCATTTTGGAAACAGAGTTAATGAATTATTTCCAAATTCATTTCAGACGGCGAGTAATGTCTGACTTGCTATTTGCTTTCTTCCTTTCTTCTAAATACCTGAAATTATTTCGTATGGCAGTTTTTTTAATCGCTAACTTTTGCACGACGGAATTGATATTCATACATGCAACTAAATACACATTGATCTTATTATAGATTTGAAAAGTTTTAATCATTATACCCTTTGTTGTGGGTTCAATCCCTATCACAGGCGATAATAGTTAAGCAATAATATAAAAAAATAACACTTCTATCCGATCATTGCTAACAATCTACCCATGTTCAGTTTTAAATCCCGACAGTTTGACATAAAGATACCGGAGTTCAACTATAAGGTTTTTAAGCTCGCAGAACTGCACCTGATGAAGGTCGAAGGTTACATCGGCCGCAACGTTGCGCATAATAGTCTGAAACATTAAAATATTACACATTTATCAAAACCTTCCTTTAAAAATTCTGAAAGGCCTTTGATCGGTCGGTATGGCCGAAAAGTTTTAACAAAATATTGAAGTTAAACAATTTATGAGAAAATCAAAATCACATTTAAAAAAATAGTTTCACGTTTTCTCTAAAACTAAAGAAGAAAAAAGCCTAAGATTTAGGAAAAAAATGTTTGATTTAGGAGTAAGAGTTGAGCCTCAGGCGTACGTTAGATGATAACGAGAGAAAGATTAAAATACTTTTGATGTACTTACGGCGTGGCGGAAGGATTCAGTTTTGAGGAGGGTGGAATTTGTAAGATCAAAATTGTGGGTATAAGCGTTGCAGCGTGTGACTATTGCTTCAATAAAAATGTAGTATTTGAGATCATATTTATGTTGGAAAATATGGGATTTTGAGTTTCTGGCTGTTTCACTCATATAAAACATCAGTCATGACACATTTTATTTAACAGAAACCATCTAGAGAACAAGAAATGTATGTGGGCGGAGTTTCGTGTCGTGAGCAAAAAAAAAAAAAAAAAAAAAAAAAAGAAAAAAGCCAAACAAATTTTATACATTTTATTGCACTAAATTGAACAAAGAACGATTGAACGAGACTAATAACACAGAACAAGACATTTACTTTAATAAGTGCTTAGGATGGAATCGCATCTCCTTTTGATTTCTTTAAAAGATCAATCCTTTTAGACATGCTCTCAACCAAAGTGGAACACTGTGAAGAGGAGATGCTATTTCATTCGCTTTGCACAGCTTTCCACAGTTTGTCATTGTTCAAAAAAGTTCTTCCGGTCAATGCACGAGATATTATTAACCAAATATTCTCTATTGGGTTTAAATCGGGCTTTGACCTGGCCAAAATATCACAGCAATTGAGTTATCCGCAAACCATTTTCTGTGACTTTAGCAGTGTGCAGGAGCATTATCATGTTGAAAAATAATGTTCTGGAATATTCCCAGTTTCTGAAGACTTAGTAACAATTCTGTTTCTAATATTCGAATGTATTCCTTTGCATTGATTGACTTTTCATATCTAATAAGTTCCTCAACTCCTGCTGCAGTAAAAGTTCCCCATACCATTATCCCTCCATTCCCGTGTTTAACTGTCGTTTTTATGCAACTTGGCGAAAATCTTTCTCCAGTTCTTCGATTGCACCGTTTGGCAGCATCGGGAGCATCACTAACAAGTCGAAATCTTGATTCATCCAACCAGAAAACACTCCTGAACCAGTTTGTATCTTTCTTGTCATAACATGAGAAAAATTTCTTCCTACCATTGATGTTCTTCCTAGATAAAAATGGCTTCTTTGCACACCTTCTAGAGGAAAATCCCATTTCTTTCATTCGTCTAGATATTGTATATCTAGAAAGAGAATTTCCAGCTCGTGTTTTGAATTCTTTGCTTTGGTCAACATAAGTTTTTTTTTCAATCATTCAAAACAGTTAATTAAAGCCTGGAACAAAACACATTTTAAAACCATTAAAGAATTAAAATCAAATTCTAATATTTATATGTGTAAACCAAACAAAAGTGCAGGAGTCCTGATCATGGATCGTTCAGACTACGTAGAGAAAATGTTATTAATTCTGAACGATGCATCTAAATTCCGTAAACTTGATCCTGTCGAATTGGCGGATAATACTTACAAGAATGAAATCCAAATGCAAAAACGTCTTCTTGCATTATATAAAAAATATTTTTTCAAGGACGTTTATGACAGGATCAGAACCTCTTGGTATTTACGTCCCAGACTTTACGGTCTACTTAAAATACATAAGCAAGGTATCTCACTGAGACCTATCCTATCTATGATAGGCTCCGTTCAAGATTCTTTGGCTACGTGGCTTTTGGAAAATTTGCAACCTGTACGTGAGTTATATACTACGCACTGTATACCTAATTATTTTTGAGTATTCGCGTAGGTTAGATTCGGGTTCTGAGACATCTTTTATGCGTTCTTTTGATGTCTCTAATCTTTTTACCAATGATGACCAGGATAAGACACACTCTATGGTGGTCGCCTGATTTCTCCCCAGTTTTCTAAGGAGACATTCACAGAACTCATATTAATGTGTACTAAATCAGTGGAGCTTAGCTTCGCTGATTTTATGTACAGTCAGATCGACGGAGTCTCAATGGGGAGCCCATTGGTCCCAACTCTAGCTATTTTTGTCGGTTATTATGAATCCGTTCTTTTCAGTTCAGGAACAAAACCCACGACGTGTTAGATATGTTGACGATACTTTTGTAATATTCTCATCGCAAAATAAAGCGTCAGCATTTCCTAATAAGTTGAATTCCCTTCATGGAGCTCTGCAGTTCACTATGGAATGTGAGAAAGACAACACTTTTCCCTTCTTGGACGTTTTTGTTGAACGTTCAAGAGATGGCTTTCTCATGACCATTTACAGGAAGCTGACCTTTACTGGCCTGTATGTGAACTGGTCTTCTTTTGTACCTAAATCGCGTAAAATCGGCTTGATTAATACATTGGTACATAGAGCCCTAATGATTTGTTCATCTATTAAATTGGAAGCCGAACTGGATAAAATCAGGGATATTTTCATTAGTAATGGTTACCCTGAAGACCTTATTAATGATTGTATAAATAAAAAGGTTGCTGATTTTATATCCTCTAAAATATTTGGCCCTTTAAAATGGCCTGTTTACTTCAAATTGCGGATAGGGGATCATCGTAAAAAATTAAGATTTTTAAAAGTATCATCAATTGTTTTTACTGTTTCCTTGCGTTTGGTATATGCTACTAGACCTGTGTGGTAAAATGATCCAATGTGGATTACTCAAAATACAGTTTGGATCATTTTACAACACTGCTATGAAAGACATTCACTTTTTACCATGCAATTTGGATGTGAATTTTTAAATCCTTTCATTAACCTCCCCTACTCTATGATATTTAAATACTTAAACAACTTTTAATTGTGATTTGCCATGTCTCACTAACTTTAGCAAATAAGGTGTAAACCATTATAACTATTGGCTAATATTTTCTCCTCTGAAAAGATGGTAGACATCGAAATCCTATAGGATAAGGAGTTATAATATTTCAAATGTATTCTATGTCTTACACAGAATAATAAGAATCTTTTGATTTTAAATTCAAACATTTCACGTCATAAATTTTTAAATTCATTAAATGACTAAAATTTGATTTATTTGCTCTATATTGTATATTGAGCAATTAAAATTTAGGTGGGATAGTACTTATAGAATATTACTGCCAGTAACATCTTGTAAAATTTATAATCACAGGTTTCCATACCAGTTGATTGTTAGATAATTTTATTCTATATATATATATATATATATATATATATATATATATATATATATATATATATATATATATGTCGCTCCATTAAAAGCAACGATTATCTTGTAAAACTTATAATCGCGGGTTTCCATACCAGTTGATTGTTAGATAATTTTATTCTGAAGTATATATATATATATATTTTTTTTTTTTACATGAAGGTCACCACGTATGAAGGCCTAGAAGCCACTCGGGGATAAGGGTTAATGTGTGTACGGTAATCAATGGGATAGTAGCGTAGAATAAGTTAGTATTAGAGATTTGATAAAGTGTTATTACTTAAGGGGCGGTTAATTAAAAATTTGTTTGTGTTGGACTTGAAGACATCCAAGTTGAAGACGGGAGGGAAACAGGTAAGGGGCAGAGAGTTCCACAGGCGTGCAGTTCAGTTCTAAGAAAAAAGCTTTGTTCATGGAATCTACGTTTCGATTTAGGCACAGATAAAGAGCGGGGAAAATTATTGGCAGTCGGGTGTTTTTTGTGAAAGATTGGCGAGGGGGGGACCAGAGAATGGAGCTCAGCCGAGTACTTGCCATGGAAATAACGATAAAAAAGAGACAGGCTCGCAACGTCTCTTCTGTTGGAGAGAGGTTGCAGGGAAGAGAAAATGGCATCCCGCACCAAGCACGAAGTCTATTTTGTACTCTGTCAAGGCAGGATAGGTTGTTTTTAGCAGCTCCTGCCCAGATGTGGCAGCAGTACTCCATCCTTGGACGTACTTGGCTTTTATATAGATAGAGAATTGCATCGTTAGTGAGATATCTTTTGGAGCGGTAGAAGGATCTCACCATTTTTCCAGCGACCTTGGCAAAAGATTTGATGTACGTGTTCCATTTCAGATAAGGAGTAAAAGTCAATCCCAGAAGCTTATCAACATATGGGGCCTCCCCTACGAGAGCCATCGATTTCAATTGATGCCAGTTGGGGATCAGAGCGTTTATGATGTAATAATAGGAGCTTGGTCTTAGATGCATTAAAGGTAACCAGCCACCTCTTCGCCCACTGTAACACGCGCTCAAATCTGAGAAGAGAGAATCAGAAACAGCATTGTCATTTACGGCCTTTGATGTGTTGCCATAGATAGTTGTGTCATCAGCATAGATGTCAACGAATGATTTTAGTACGTGTTTTGGGAGATCATTGATGTAGATCAAGAAGAGAGTTGGGCCCAGGATGGACCCCTGAGGGACTCCAGCATTAATGCTATGGACCTCTGATTTCTGTCCATCAACCGCTACTCTTATCAGAGAGAAATGAGCCTATCAGAGAGAAATGATTTAATGATTGAGAAAAAATTTCCAGTTTTACCGTAGCTGGAAATCTTGTGAAGTAGGCCTTTATGCCATTCTTTATCGAAGGCCTTTGATATGTCAAGAGCAATTGCCCTAAAAATGAAGCATTTGTCGAGAGATTCGCTAATCCTATGAGATATTACCGTTAGCACGTCTGCTGTAGATCTAGCAGAACGGAAACCATATTGCGTGTCACTAAGAAGGTTATTTCGGCTGAAGTGGTTGAGTACTTCTCTATTAAATATGGATTCCAACAACTTATTCATAACACACAGGAGACTTATTGGTCTGTATTGAGAGGGAGATAACATCACCTGAATTCTTTAATACAGGGCATACGAGATTTTCCAGGGTGTTGGAAAGCACTTCTTCTTAAGGCAACGCTTAAACAGTTTGGTAAGTATGGGGGCAAGTTCTGGCTGTAGATTTTTAACACTATAATTGGGATACCGTCAGGACCAGTTGCTGTACTAGAATCAAGGTTCTTGATTAGCTTGCGAACCTCACGCACAGATATTTGTATGTTGCATAGCGTGTTGTGTGTTATAGGAGGAAATACAGGGAGTTGATGGCCTTCGTCGCATAGGGTAGAGTTTGCTGCAAAGTTCTTGGCAAATAGTTTGGCCTTGTCGGATGCTGACGAGATGACCTCTGGTCCATTGATAATGGTTGGGATAGAACGCACGATTCTGTTCAGGGTCCTATTTTCTATTTTTTGGATGGTACAAATTGTACCCATTCGGTCAGGTCTGATACTATAGAGAACACATCCTTTGTAAACATGGAATGGAGAGGTAGATCAGATATGAATGTACGGAAGCTATCCCAGTCAGCCATAGTGTATCGGTATACCGTACGATGGAGAAGTACGTCTGTAGACTTATTATATTTCATTTTTATCTTAACTGATACAACGGAATAGTCGGAGGATCCCAGAGGAGATAGAACGGAACATAGCTCAAGGGAAGTGGAGAGAAAAAAGTCTGGAAGGCTTGCGTACTGATCGGTAGTATCGGGTACACGGGTAGGCTCACGAGCAATCTGAGTGAGGTCATAGGCAATGGCAAAATTATGACAGAACCTCCCCTCATCATCAGTCTTATTTGAGTGGGTCAGCCATTCCACATTATGGACATTGAAGTCACCGCAAATGTGAATGTTAGCCGAGGGGTGAGCAGACAGGATGTGATCAATTTTCTCCGATATACTCTTATAGATAGTAACTCTGCTGTTGTGGGGGCGATAGAGGGCAAATATAAATGCAGTGGTGTAAGCAAGTGCAACCCGTAAGCACATATAAGGTAAATTAAGGTCTTCTCTGGAGATATCTCTGCCACACGGGAAGCCATCTTTAATGTAGGCACATATTCCATACCCATGGCGATCTTGGGGGTCAGATTTAGATGTTAAGTCAGAATATCCTTTAATTATGAACTCATATAGGGAGGTGGTCGGCCCTATTCCAGTTTCGCTTAGAAACAATATGTCTGGTTTCGTCTCCTGTAATTGGGTTTCAACCTCTGGAAGGTTGGAACGTAAACCCCTGATGTTGGAGAAGGAGACATGGTAGTAGGGGTATACGTTGGAGGATAGGGTTCTAGGTTTATTCGTTTTTTTTTTTGAGATATTTCATGTTGAGGATTTTGTGATTTGTGAAACAGGTCAGCATACTTGGTTAGAGCAGGACAGAGAGGGAAAGTAAGAGAGAAAAGACGTGAATTTTTTTTGTAGCCCATGATAAGGTAAAGCGGTAACAATTACACACTAGTATTGCATGGTCTAGAATCCATTCACCAAATGGCAATACAGCAGCCCCAGTACTTTGCACTTGCTGATAGGACACCCTCCTTAGTGGTTAATCCAAGGTTCGGGTCCATGACTATCAGGCGGTTAACGTCAATCCAGATGAAAACGTTTACCTCCAGCACCCTTACTAGTGACATGGCCGCAAGGATAGACATACAGACAGAAAATTTCCGGCATCTCAGATCACTGTTCACAAAGTACTACTGACCTGGGAAGCAGCTTTTCCTTCACCCTTTGTCAGAAACATAACTCATTGGAAATGAGGACCGAGGGACAAAAAAGGAGAAGCGAGAGTTACTGGAGCTGCCGATAACACATGCACTGCATTATCTACTCTCCATTAAAAAATAAAATAAAATAAAATAAAAAAGGTAAGAGGGACTTATTAATATCTACTCAGTATAAGTCCTTTGCCCCATTCCCAGTTTAAGATAGTACTTGAAAATGGTTTCCCCTCCCATAGTAATCAGTGGAAGTTTTTATTATTTATTTATTTATTTTTTTTGCTTTAGATACCTCGAGGTAGAACCTTCGAGCTTCACCTCAGAATTAAGTTCCAATAATGGAAATTGTGAAGTCGGCTTATGTTTTTAGATTGGAGAATCTCATTTAAGAACTGGTTTAGAGTAGTACCAGGCATATTTGACAAAAAAGATTTAAAACAAGAGAACTAGCAAAACAGGATAAGTAAAGTTAAAATGTTTCGAGTTTTAAGTCAAAACTGCAATAAGAAAAAACTAAGCAAACAATATATATATATATATATATATATATATATATATATATATATATATTATACACAAATGAAGGCAGTATTAAGATGAGAATAGATTAACAGTTATGGATAAGAATTGTTTAACTTAGCTCTGAAGACCCCGACCCTGTCTTCCTGGGGGTCATCTCGAAAAGAAGGAAAGATATATATATATATATATATATATATATATATATTTGTGTGTGTGTGTGTGTGTGTGTGTGTGTTTCGTGCGTGCATAATTTTAATTAACTAGAATATAACATTTACGACATATTTTTTAATCAACACACAGCGATGTTTCTTCATAGGTACACATGTTTCAGAAAGTCTTTATTGTTTATTTTACATCATGGTAATCTTGACGAATTTATAATTTTCCTCTCTAGCATATATTTTGTTTTATCAATTCCAACTCAGATAATCCCCAGTAGAAATATTCGCAATGAGTTAAAAAACAATTCAAAGTCCTAATGGGCGGATCAAATACAACATTTTTTCTAAAGTGATGACATGCTATAAAACAAACAAACAAACAAAGAAAAAACTAGAAATATCCTACCAGCTAATCGAACGAAAAGGACCGAAGACGGCTTGCTGAGGATGGCAAGGCGGAAGAACTCAATGCGTATTTAGCCTTTAGCTGCTCGCGCACATATAAACACGCACTAACAAGGAAAAAGTTAAACGTACACACAGACACAATGACACGCTGCCAAATACGCACTCTTTAACCAAACATGTGTTGCATTATGCACATTTTCATTATTGAAAGAAAACTTTTATATTCTTTTTCTTGCATAAAATGCTTGGTTATCAAATTTTGTATTCCTCTAATTTCTCTGTTTATGTTTTAAGTAACCGTCTGTTGCAATTAGTGACATTTTATTATTTCAATGTTTCATTCTATTTAATTTCATTATGCATGCCTGCTTATCCATCTATCTATCTATCTATCTATCTATCTCTCTCTCTCTCTCTCTCTCTCTCTCTCTCTCTATATATATATATATATATATATATATATATATATATATATATATATAATACTAGTTTGACACCCGGCGTTGCCCGGTCGTACAATACAATTAAACATGGTATTTTAATTTCTCAAGATTGCGCATGTATTATTATAGAATTAATCCTCTATTTATTATTATATATTGCGAGGAATAATTTGCCTGGTGTACTGATGAAAAAAAATAATAATAAAAAAAATAATAAAAATATAATGATAATGTAGTTCATCAAATTTTGTCTGTGTTTGTTTACAATGTCACGTCAGCTGATATTTGGGCTTGATGATGAATGCCCTGGAAACTCACTTCTGACAAATGTTTTGTTTTAAAATATGCAAACAAGGAAATGCTTTGCAGCGATTTTAAATCGCCCCTCTTCTTTTATCGTAAATAGAATTTATCAATGGAGAGAAATTAAAATAAAATGATGAGGTACAGCCCGGCTTGAACATGCGGTCATTCGATCTGAAGTCGGATGCTCTACTAATGAGCTATGTTCTCAGATATCAACATTTTCTTTTTCCAAAAATAAATTATTTGTTGAGATTTTGTAATCTCCCTTGCCCGTGCAACCCAAATTGTCCCCTGTAAAAATTCGTTTGTATTTATAAGCAAGAAAGATTATTTTTAAGATATGACTTTTTCAATTTTCTATACTTATCGGACGAATTTCTGTACAAAACATATCTAAGAACGCTGTCAGACATATAAACTACTTTTGCAAAAAATAAGCTCAGCCGTTGCGGAACTTATAAGGAAGGAACTCACAAAGACAGAAATATATAATAATAGCGATTCATGTGTATCTATATATAGTATATTAATATATGATACATTTTTACCCCAATTATATTAAATGTCGGTGTGGTTCTCGACTCTGTTCGAAGATATTAAAATAGTCTCTACTAAAACCAGAAACCAAACTACAAGCTTAAAATGAAGTAAAAAATACATTCCAAGATAGAGTCTATTTAAAGAGCAACGACTAGCTTTAAATCAGTTTTTAACATTTTTCTTCTAATAAACCAATATTAATGTCCTAAAATACAATATAAATAACAGGTAGTGTTTATAGTTTAAACATTGTGTATGTGAGAACACACACACACACACACGCACACACACATCATTTCATAATTAAACTTATTTATCTATCTCCGATGTTTAAAAAAAAAAACGTTTTCCATATCTGATGACAACAGCATATACTTTTCATTGTTTTGACTCTTGTGTATATATCCGTTAATATCTTATATGTTTTTTTTATATAGACTGATGTGGTTCTCAGTTGATTGTGCCGAATATATACTTGAGATTCAAAAGAATGAAAAGAATATTCTGTTATCACAGCCCTACTAATTAAACCTCTACACTTAGAGCAATAAAATTCAAGGGAGATGACTAATAATCTTTATTTGAATCAGTATGAGTATTTCTGATGATCATTATCATTTTATATATTCCAGATAGTAGGCGAAGACCCCGAAAAAGGTCTTCACTTACTGAACGGTTCTGAAAAGTCGGTCTCCCGCAATGAATGGGGTTTTACATCAGACCGAACATGGTCAGTACTTCAACAAACACTAATGTAAAGTTATATATATATATATATATATATATATATATATATATATATATATATATATATATATATATATATACTAGCATGGGTGCCAGAGTGTTTAGAGGTGTGTGTTGAGCAAAAAAAAAAAAAAAAAAAAGAAAAAAATGGTAGTAGGAAGGCAGGCTCGAACCCGTACCGCAAAGGAGGAAAAGAACGGGGGGAAAAAAACTGACGTCTTTGCTCTTACAACCACTGCCAAACCGGAAGTGACGTAATTTTAAATTAAGGCTACAAGAAGATGACTATTGAAAATATCGGCGAAAAAAGTGACCCCTCCCTGTAGAAAAGTGCCCAGTTGAGGGTGAAGAAATTAATGTTTTTAGCCAATTGTCTGGTATTTGTCGTCTGAAGGACCGAGCTTGAAAACGATAAATCTTTTGAAGATCTGTCGCTTCTGTCGAAAGTTTAGGCTGACATGCAAACATACATACATACATTTATATATTGGTAGTTCAAATTTTCGACCCAAACCGATTAAAAAGCTTGCCCTATCTCTGAATACCCTTTATGTATGATTTCAAATCGTTAGACTAGAAACTGACTGAGTAATTTGGTAGAGAACGAAGAGGTCAATTTTTTAAACTTTGACCCCTATTATGACCCTTTAAAATTTATTGTTTTAGGCTCAAAGCAAGTTATTAAGTTAAATCCATGTCCTAGAAACCTATATCTAAAATTTCAATTGTTTATAATCAATATTGGCGGAGGAGTTTAGTAGAGTTCTCAAAAGTCAAATCGTTGAACTTTGACCGTTTAACAGCCAAATTTGTGGCCGAAAACTGATTATAAAGCTGTTCCCAAATTTCCATACCCTGTATATCAAATTTTGAGTTTGCAGGCTGAAAATTGACAGAGTTATTGCGTAGGGAAATATACACAGACAGACGGACACACAGACACTTTAACTTTTATATATATACTAGCATGGGTGCCCGGCTTTGCCCGGGTGTTTAGAGGTGTATGCTGAGCAAAAAAAAAAAAAAAAAAAAAACGGTCAATTTTTTAAAACTTTGATCCCTATTATGACCCCTTAACATTTATTGTTTTGGGCTCAAATCAAGTTATTAAGTTAGATCCATGTCCAAGGAACCTATATCCGAAAGTTTTAGTGTTTAGACCCAATATTGTTGGTGGAGTTTTGTAGAGTTCTCAAAGGTCAAATCGTTGAACTTTGACCCCTTAAAAGCCAAATTTCTGGCCGAAATCAGATTACATAGATTTTCCCTAATCTCAGTACCCGATATATCAAATTTCGAGTCTGTAGACTGAAATTGACAGAGTTTCTCCGTAGGATAATGTACACAAAAACGCAGACAGACAGACACGTTCACTTTTATGGATATATATATATATATATATATATATATATATATATATATATATATATATAGATGAAACAAAAACATATACGTACTAGCATTTCAGCCCGGCGTTGCCCGGGTGTTTGGATGTGTATGTTGAGCAAAAAAAAAGTGGTAGTAGGAAGGCAGGCTCGAACCCGTACCGCAAAGGAGGAAAAGAACGGGGGTAAAACCTAACGTTTATGCTGTTACGACCACCGCCAAACTGGAAAGGACATTTAAAAAAATAAGGCTAGACAATCTAAAGGAGAGGACAACTTTCAAAAATATCGGCGAAAAAAGTGACCCCCCTGTAGAAAAATGCTTAGTTGAAGGGGAAGATATTAATGTTTTTAGCCAATTTTTCGATATTTGTCGTATGAAAGGTCGAACTTTAAAACAGTACTGATCTTGATCTGCCAGTACTGATCAATGCTGCCAAGACTAAACTAGTTTCATTCAATAATTACAAGAAACCCTCTCTACCACCCATAGCAATGGCCAACGACTCTTTATCTGAGAGTCCATCTTTCAAACTCCTTGGCCTAACGTTCACAGGAAACATGAGTTGGAACAATTACATTGAAGGCATTGCCAGGGCCGCTGCAAGAAAGGTAGGCTCTCTCTACCGTGCTAGAAAACTACTAACACCCGAAAGTATCCTGTACCTCTATAAGGCCACCATTCGCCCATGTATGGAGTATTGCTGCCACATCTGGGCTGGTGCATCTGCTACTAGTCTCTCGCTCCTTGACAAGGTTCAAAAGAGAGTCGCAAACCTGATAGGCCCTGAACTGGCATCTAAGCTTCAGCCTCTGTCCAATCGACGAAATGTTGCATCTCTCTGCCTTTTCTACAAGTATTTTAGTGGTGAATGCTCTGACGAACTGCAATCACTTGTGCCTCCACGACGTGAGCACCCTCGACAAACCCGACAGGCTGCTAAATCCCACCCCACACTGTAGAGATCCCTAGATGTAAAAGATCTTTTTACTCTAATAGTTTCTTCCCCAGAACCGCAAGACTCTGGAATTCCATTCCAGGTCCCTGCTTCCCCAACAGTACTGATGTGCAGAAGTTCAAGTGTAACGTGAACCGACACCTTGCTGCCCAAATCCCTACATAGTACCCCAGTAGTTGTTGCCCCTGATAGTAGCCCCCTACACCAAAGTGGCAATTTGCCTTGTTTGGGGTGAAAATGTAATAAAAAAAAAAAAAAAAAAAAAATCCGTCGCCTCTATTGAAAGTTTAAGGCAGACATGCAAACAGACATACATACATTTATACATTGGTAACTAAACTTTTTTGACACAAACTGATGAAAAAGCTTGCCCTACCTCTGAATACCCTTTATGTAAAATTTCAAATATTTAGACCAGAAATTGTCTGAGTAATTTGGAAGAGACCGCAGAGGTCAATTCTTTTAAAAACTTTGACCCCTATTATGACCCCTTAAAATTTATTGTTTTGGGCTTAAATCAAGTTATTAAGTTAGATCCATGTCCAAGGAACCTATATCTAAAATTTCAAGTGCGTGGATCAAAAATTGTAGGAGGTGTTTGGTAGAATTCTCAAAGGTCAAATCGTTGAACTTTGATCACTTAATCGCCAAATTTCTGGCCGAAACCCGATCACATAGATTTTCCCAAATCTCAGTACTCTGTATATCAAATTTCGAGTCTGTAGACTAAAAATTGACAGAGTTATTGCGTAGGGAAATGTACACAGACACACAGACACACAGACAGACACGTTCACTTTTATAGATATATATAGAAGATAGATATAGATATTATGGAAACAATTAGATGTTCACTGTAAGCTTTTTACGCAAATATTATGCAAGTATAAATCAAGTAGAATATTCGCATGAATATAAGTACACGTAATAGTTAACTAAAGATTATCATCCCCTAAGAAAACCGAAAAAACTAATAGGGTATTAATTAAAATAAATGTTTAAAATAATATGCAAATTAACTGATCTTTTGCAGATGAATGCAATTCATCGACCCATATATAAGAAAATTTTATTTTTTTAAAAAATAAATAGAAAAGGTGGCTTTTAATATGAATATCAATACACACAAAAGATAAACGAATTATAGGGCTATAGAAGACTAGCCTGGGTGCTCGGCGTTGCCCGGGTGTTTGGATGTGTGTGTTGTGTAAAAAAAAAAAAGTTGGAGTTGTAGGCAGGTAGGCTCGAACCCGTACCGCGAAGGAGGAAAAGAACATGAAAAAATGACGTCTTTGCTGTTTCGCCCATAGCCAAACCGGAAGTGATGTAGGTTTAAATTAAGGCTAGTCAATCGAAAAGACAGGATGGCTTCCGAAAACATCGGCGAAAAAGCGCCCAGTTGAGGGTAAAGTGATTAATGCTTTTAGCCAATTTTTCCGTATTTGTCGTCCGAATGGTTGGCTTCACAATCACACCGATCTCGTGAAAATCCGTCGACTGTCGAAAGTTTTAGGCGGCCAAACCTACACACATATATACATACATTTAAACAAACAGGTGAGATTTATATTATAAATTATATTGGACGCAATGTATAGTAATGATTTAAAAAAAAAACAAACAAAGACTCGTGCTTCACCACCAAACCTTCTGCTTATGACTTATTTTTGCTTCTGCCGCCAATGACTGAGCTATGAAGACATATTTACTTCAAGACTAAAAATTAAAGCATGAACCAATAGCTACTATGTTATGCGTTTGTAATGACGGCATTCGACCTTCACCTGGCAAATTTCATTTTTTGTTAATTTTCACACTTTTGCACCGATTTTTCCGGGCTAAAACCCAAATATAAAGTTTCGCATAGATTCAAAATACCTTATATATGAAGTTTCATGTCTGTAGACCAAAACCTCTAGGAGGAGTTTGGTGTGCAAAATTTTTTAAACAAAAATATATACGTATACATAAATATATATGGCAACAATTTTGTGTTTACTATAAACTTTTTACGCGAATATTATGCAAGTATAAATCATGTAGAACATCTGCATTAATATAATACACGTAATAGTTAAATAAAGACGATCATCCCATAAGAAAACCGAAGAAACTAATAGGGAATTAATTAAAATAAATGTTTAAAAGAATATGCAAATTAGCTAGATCTTCTGCTAGTGAATGCAATTCCACGCCCTATATATAATAAAATTGTATTTTCTTTTTAAATAAATAGAGAAAGCGATTTTAATATGAATATCAATACACACGCTTGAAAAATGAATGTATAGAAGTGATAGACTAGATAAACTAGACTAGATAGATATGTGTGTGCAAATACATATATATGTGAAATTTAAAATCGAGGTAGAGAGACCTAGAGGGTCGACGTTTCGAACGTCTTATGCGGGCTTTCTCAAGAGGGATGGTCAATAACGAGAGGGTCGAATGTATCTATGTGTATATGCATGCGAATATTTTCAAAATGCAGTTATCCATGATCACGTGTTTCAGTGTTCATGACTCATTAGCATGAATGAACATTGTAAGATTTGAAACAAAAACTCCAGAAACTATTTAACAAAAAACGACTGAGCTAATTTCCATTCGTGCTAGAATGTAACGTGCTTTATGTAAGTTATTTATTTTTAAAATTTTATTTGCAATACTTTCTGAATAAATAGAATTATTACACGAAAGAGCATTTTTACCTTAATGCTAGTAGGGAATAATTGTTCCTTCACTAATTTGGTGCCTCCAGATGGAGAGCGACATATATATTTTTCAAATAAATGTAAAGTAAATTTATAATAATCAAAACGATTTCCAAAGGGATCTGTTTTCAGTCACAAAAAAACCAATCTCAATTGCATTAAACAGAATATATACATATAAAATACAATGAAGGCAATTTTTAACCAATTCTTTTGTTTATATTTTTAATGAGTTAATCAATATATTTGTATCCTGATCGTTTATTATTTTTACTTTCTGGATTTTTTAAATCTTCCTTTTAGAGTGCTGGACAGATGAACTTTCGATTCTTTTTATTTTTCTGGTTAGTGAACCTCAATAGGTGCTTCTTGGTGTGTATATATATATATATATATATATATATATATATATATATATATATATATATATATATATATATATATATATATGAAGGATTTTAATAGCACTGAGGGAAATGCCATTATTGAAATTGAGGACTTTTTTTTTGACATTTAATCGATAAGAAATACTACAAAGTCTGAAAATCTAATCTCCAAAACCAGTATGTAGTTACACGGATGGAGCATTCTCCATTTTACACAGAGCCCGCTCGAGAATACATTTGAAAATTCTCGAAGCGGTCACGATTATTTTACGAAAGCCAACTCTGTGTAAGCAAAAAGAACACACTCATAATCTAGAACTTATGGGTGTAGTTTGAGAATGCTTCCCCGTCTCTCCAAACTTCATTTATTAATTTCACCCCTCATTCGTTAATTTTGGTCTTTAGACCTCGATATTATTATTATTATTTTTTTTTTGATCTCTTAAACCCGCCGATGTTACAGTTGAAAAGAATCGGCTAAAAGATATCTTCGTTAATTTAATTCTTTTTATCCCGCTTTTTCATACGTTTTTCCCCCTTCATTCGGTTCAAATAATTCTGAACTACATACTGGTTTTGGAGATTAGATTTTCAGACTTTGTAGTATTTCTTATTGATTAAACGTGAAAAAAAAAAGTCCTAAATTTCAATAATGGCATTTCCCCCAGTGCTATTAAAATCCTTCATAAAATTTTGTACCCATAAAAATCATATATATATATATATATATATATATATATATATATATATATATTGTTGGGTTGAGCATATTGGGGAGTGAAATAACAAACTGCCACTAGCGTGTAAAGCAATACTCTTTGTGTTAACAAATGGAACTTAGGCGTTTGGACAATTTTGATTATTGTAATTAAAAAATACCCACCTTAGCAGCAACCAAATATCGGGACTGTTAGAAGCATTAACTGTCGCCAAGGCGGTCAAGTTTCAGTCCGAGCTTGATGTAGTTTTAGTATAGCCGCTGTGATACAGCGAAACAGTCTATTTGTGGGTAACTATGTTTTTATATATATATATATATATATATATATATATATATATATATATATATATACTAGCAGTTCAGCCTGGCTTTGTTCGGGCCCTATGTACTCTTCATAACTTTATGTGCATATATATATATATATATATATATATATATATATATATATATATATATATATATATATATATATATATATGGATTAAAAAGTTTGACTCATGTCCAGATAACCTACATCTAAAATTTCAAATGTTTAGACCCAACCTTGGCAGAGGAGTTTGGTAGAATCTACAAAGGTCAACTCTTTCAACTTTGACCTTTTGACAACCAAATTTTCGCCCCCCAAACTTATTACAAAGCTTGCTGCATGTCTGAATAACCTTTATATAAATTTAAAATATTTAGGCCCAAAATTGGCTGAATAGTTTGCTAGAGTCTCTACAAATTACCCAGCCAATTTCTGGACTAAACATTTGAAATTTTACAGTAAGTGTATTTAGTGATAGGACAAGATTTTTATCAGTTTAGGTCGAAAATTTGAGCTGCCAGCGGGGTCAGAGTTAAAAATATTTGACCTTTGCGGTCTATAGCAAACTACTAAGCTAATTTTGGGTCTAAACATTTGAAATTTTACATAATGGGTACTCAGACATGCGAGAAGCATTTTTATCAGTTTTGGAGGAAAAATTTAGCTGCCAAAGGGTCAGAGTTGAAACAGTTGACCTTTGCAGATTCTAGTAAACTCCTCCACCAGTTTTGGGTCTAAACACTTGAAATTTTAGATGTAGGTAAATTGGATATGAGGCAAACTTTTTATTTTGATTTGAGACGAAAACAATAAATGTTAAGAGGTCAAAACTTGGGTCAAAGTTTAAAAAGTTACCTCTACTGTCTCTACCAAATTACTCAGACAATTTCTGATCTAAACATTTGAAATTTTACATAAAGGGTATTTACACATAGGGCAAATTATGAATAGTACTTAGGGCCCGAGTAAAGCCGGGCTGAACTTCTAGTATTAAATAAAAATAAAAATCATTGGCGTATTGATTTTGAATTTTAACATTGGAATAAATTCATATGATGAAAAAAAATTAAATGTAATATTAAATATATATTTATATATTTATATTATATTTATATAAATTCATATAAGATATATATAAATTTACCGGAAATTATTTTATAATTTAGAGCTTCTAAATAAAATATACTGCGGGTATCCGTACCTTTGACTGTAGTAATGCAAAGGAAAATACTTATAACCACACGAGTTTTGGTAAATTTAAAACACTGAAATTTGATAAAGAGTTATTACCTCGAAATATATTATTGAACAAGGCCATAAACATGGGATCACCGTGTAGAGGCTGAGAGTAAATCAAACAAGCTTTACCAAAATAATGCCTTTTCGTCTTCCTTCTTGCCTCCACTTATAGCATTGTGATAGGGTAGGCTTCTATAAACGACACCTTTATAAGAATAAATTACTATGGATAAATATTTGTTTCTGATATCGGCCATTTGTTTCCGCCAACTGTCAACCGTTAAGAAAATGAATAAATATAGTATGGAATTAAAATGAATTATCCTTTCATCGTTGGCTTGCTGACATAGTAAATTATATATAATTTACACACCCACGTATATACAATTTAGCTTCAGCAGCCTTGATTCCGAGATGGGGGTCTTCAAAACAGTTTACAAGTTTTCGACATGTTTAGCGTTAAAGATATCGAAAGTGTTTACCTTTGGCGAGGCAGTCTTGGAATCCAACGGACGCTATATTCTTCGTCTTGAGATTGTTTCCACATGGGATGCACCTGCTTCGACCAATATCGCTCTGGTATGTTCCGATGGCACATGGCTGACAGGGTTCCATGCCGTCAGTAGAGAAATAACCTGGTCCACACAGGGCTGAATAAACAAAAGGTAAAAAGAAGATTCGGAATCATAATTTCATTTAAAAATGTCCGTAGTTAAATGGAAACCGTGACAAATCCAACGAACATATTCAAATTGCTGGAAATCGAACAAAACAACCGAGAATCCGCTGTCTTACATGCGTTTTAAACCACTTGTTTTCATATTTAAATGTCTTGGAAAGCGTTGATTTATATTTAAATATGATAACTATTAATACGATTTCTATTTGAAAACCCTTAAAAGCATTGATTTATAATGACATTAAATAAATTATATGTCGGTTTATATAAATTTTTTATTATAATTGCGTATTTTAATTAGAAAAAAATAGAACAATTGGTTTAAAACTCATCCAGTGGAGGTTTGCAAAGTGCTCTCCCTCCTTGATTTTTCCATCTTCTTTTACCCTACGAAAGCATTCTATGGTATCAGGTTTGGTTAATGCTTTTTAATGGAGCACAGTTTATAAGGTTTATTATTATTATTATTATTATTATTATTATTATTATTATTATTGGCTCACATGGAGCTTTCACACAAGTCAACAAACGATCTGATTGGAAACCTGTGGTGTTCTCTGGAGGCTGAGTGACAACAAGTCTCCCCAGACGTCCAGTTCTCTCTACCCCCTTCGATAGCATTTGCAAATGAATTTGCATCATCGCAACAGCGTCTTATCATTGATTTCTCGCCGGCAGTGGCCATTGGTTTATACTGGAACTTGAGTGGCATTAAGCCTCCCAAAGTCCCAGTTCTCTTTGCGCTTGTCCAACCGAGGTCTGGCTGGCGCTCTCTCCTCGGTCTTTCAGTCCTTCTTGACCCTTCTCAGCTCTTTGGTGTCACTTTTTTATTGGGAGGAGCGGTGGTGAAACTATGGCGGGATGCATGATGGGGGTGTTGCACTTCATTCCCTGTAACGCTTCTTTGTTATATTGTATACTTGTATTATTCTCCGTATTCAAGGGTTTTCCTTAATATTTCAGTCGTTTTTATTATCGTTAGTCGTTGTACTTTTGCAGTTATTCCTCTGATTCCAATTTCTGACATTCTTTTTTCGAAGTTTTTCGGAATTGTTCCTAGTGCTCCTACTATTATCGGTACTATTTTAATTTTCTTTATCATCCAAATCCCTTTTAACTCTCTGGCTAGCTCTGTGTATTTGCTTCGTTTCTTCTTTTCTTTCATACTCACCCTGTGGTCAGCTGGGACAAAGTCTACGATTTGACAGGATTTTTCTTTTTTGTTAATCATTACATCTGGTCTTCTTGCTTGGATGGGTTTGTCCGTCTGTATGTCCATGTCCCATAGGATTTTGTGGTTCTCGTTTTCGAGTGCTGTTGCGGGTTTATGCTTGTACCGTTTGTCTGTATGCTCAAAATGCAGTCGTTTACACAATTCCCAGTGCACCGCTCTCTCCACTTGGTCATGCCTGTTTTTGTATTCCTTTTGGGCCAGTTTGCTGCATTCACTTACTATATGATTTATCGTTTCGTCTCTTTGCCCACAGAGTCTGCATTTGCTGGTTTCTTGTGTTTTATCGATTCTTGCTTTGATATGGTTCGTTCTTATCGAGTTATCTTGTGCTGCAGTTATTAAAGAATTATTATTATTATTATTATTATTATTATTATTATTATTATTATTATTAAATTCATAGTATTGTGATGTATTTTTTTTTCATTCAAGAGCGGGCTTTTACACCAAAGCTAGTGAGCATAGTCAAAGAGTCGTTTAGATGGAAAGCACTTGGCGTAAGATGTTTGCTGTGCCAAGCAGAGCTGACTTCTGGAGTACAGTGATGTTGAACTTGATTTTCAAGGAGTTAGGTGCAACATCACCGTACTCTATATTATTATTTTACTAACTAAGAGTAGTCACACGAGCCATCATCTGCGGAGGTCTGGCTAGTGCTTTCTTTCCTCGGTCTTTCCATCCTCCTTAACCCTCCTCACTTATTTGGTGTGGTGCCAGTTACTGATGACATACACAAAAGGGGGAGGAAGGCAGGGACACACGTGCAGTAACTTACAATTATATAGTTTCGGTTTTCTTGATTCCATGTGATGTTCCTTTGTGTTTTATATCTGTAGCAGTTTCTGTATGTCCAGATTGTGTCCATAGCTCATGTGTGTTAGTCTTCGCATTCAAGGGTTTTCCTTAATATTTCTGCAGTTTTCATTATTGTTATCCGTTGTATCTTCTCAGCTACCCCTCTGATTCCAACCTTTCTTATTCTTTTTTCAAGATTTGCTTTATTGTTCCCAGCACTCCTATTATTATTATTATTATTATTATTATTATTATTATTATTATTATTATTATTATTATCTCGCTCACTGGGAGTTCTTGTACAGTTCATCAATAGAGATTTCTCACTGATAACAACCGATGATGTTCCATGGTGTCCTGGGCGACAAAAAGTCTCCCAAGATTGCCAGTACTCTCCACCTTTTTCGAAACCTTAACAAATGAAATAGTCGTTTGCCATTGACTTCTCATTGGCAATAACATTAGTCTTCAGTATAATTTGGGTAGCAATAAACCTCTCTAAGGCCACTTTGCACCCATCCAGTGAAGGTCTGTTTAGTGCTCTCTCTCTTCTAACTTTCCATCCTCCTTGACCCTTCTCGATTATTTGGTGTAGTTTTAGTCGATACCGACACTACAATTTTTATTTTTTGGTGGGGGAGAGTCAGTTTACAATTTTACAATTTTGCGATTTCAGTTTTCTTGGTTGCATCTTTTCGTTTTACTTCTGTTGCATTTTCTATATGGTCGGGTAGCGTAAGTCACTCGTGTAAATTAGTTTCTGCACTCGAGGATTTTCGTTAAGATTTTAGCTATTTTCAGAATTACTGCCTGTTGCATAGTCTGAATCTTCCACTTGATTCTGGTTTCTCCTGGTCTTTTCCCCCCAGTTCTTTGGGACTTGCCTTAATGCTCATACAATTATTGATATTATTATTTATACCTACTAAGAGTTTTCACACAGGTCATCATCAAAGATTTCTCTCTACAAACAACCTACGTTGTCCCCCGGAGTATGAGTAAAAACACATCTCCCCAGATTTCCAGTACTCCCCATCTCTTTTAATAACCTATGCAAATGAATTTGCATGATCGCAACAACCACTTGCCATTGATTTCTAGACAGTAGCCATTGATATTCATTGGAATTTGGGTGGCAATAAGTTACCCCAAGATCCCAGTCCTCTTTGCACTCGTCAACTCGAAGCCTGATTATTGCTTTCTCTCTTCGGTCTTTCCATTCTCCTCGACTCTTCTCGAATATTTGGTGTGGTGCCAATTAATGCTAATATTACAAGTTTTTTGAGGGAGTTTATTATTATTATTATTATTATTATTATTATTATTATTATTATTATTCTATATGTAGCTTCGAAACGTCTTGGTCCCGGTTTCTAATCTACATTTTCGTAATAATATTATACCTGATTAAGTCTGAATCATGTAGAAACCATCGAGCAACCAAATTATTTGAAACGACACAAATCTTTATTGGTCCCTCGACAAAAGGAGGGTGGACCTGTAAATTCACTCTTGCCCATTCGTCCGTTCTTCTGTTCGCACTTTCTCTTGGAATCTTTTTGAAATTTTGCACAAACATTAAACATGATATGAGTAAAAAGGTAACAAAACGGATTTTCCGGGAAAACTCCAGTTGCCCCTAGGGGTGCCTTTTGGGTTGAAATGGATAAAATTAACACTTTTTTGCTTATTAAAAAAAGTGATGTCCTGAATTTTTATAAAACTTTCTGAAAAGTTGTAACTAACTGATTTCTATATAATTTTGTTTGTCTATACTTCGCGATAACTTTTGAGTGCACCACATGGGCTCTTTTAGGGCTAATAAAAACACTCCACTTTTGGGACTATTTTACCATATTTGTCCAAAATTTTCTGTGTATGTCTATTTAGCAGTTTTGCATGGTGCTGAACTCAAATTTAAATATGTCCAGGCCTTGGGAACTTTTGGGGCAACATGGGGAGGGACAAATGATGGACTTAGTCATTACTTTTTTTGCCTGGTTCAGAACTCAAATTTTGCATATGTTAAGGCCTAAAACTGCACTGTTTGTTCATTTTCACCAGGATTTGACGTCCCCTGGGGACTATGAGAGCTAAATAGGACGGCAAATGCTGAACTTAGTTATTTTTTATCCCTCGTTCACTGTGCACTCACGGGGGACCATGTTTGTTTTGTTTTTATTTTCTTTATATGAGTATATGAATATACCTTTACAATCAGATGTGTTCCTTGCTCCCAATATTCCTCGCTTCTCCGCCATGTTTGGACAAATTTTGCATTCTGCTTGTCCCTCCGTATCCTGGTAACTTCCTCTGGTGCAAGGTAAACATTTATTTGTCACCGTGTCGTGGTAATTACCGATGGGACAAGCCACTGTAACATAATACAAATAAAGAAAATCAATTAGCTCCTCAAAATCAATTAGTCGAAAGAGAGAGAGAGAGAGAGAGAGAGAGAGAGAGAGAGGGAGAGAGAGAGATAAAGAAAAAGAGAGAGAAAAGCATGAATCGATGTCCAAAATGTAATGAGCCAACTTGTTCAGGAAAGAGAGAGATAAAGAAAAAGAGAGAAAGAAAGAGGGAGAGAAAGAGACAGAGAGAAAGAAAGATATAGAGAGAAAGAGAGAGAGAAAGAGAGAGAAAGAAAGAAAGAGAGAGAGAAAGAGAGAAAGAAAGAGAGAAAGAAAGAGGGAGAGAGAGAGAGAGAGAGAGAAATAAAGAGAGATAGAGAGAACAATTTTTCTGTCTTTTTCTCTCTTACTTTCCCTCTCTGTCCTGCTCCAACCAAGTCTATCGACCTGTTCCACAAATCCCAAACCTCAACATGACAAATCTCAAGAAAAAAAACAAAAAACGAATAAACCCAGAACCCCATCCTTCAGCGTAGACCCCTACTACCATGTCTCCTTCTCCAACCTTCCAGAGGTTGAAACACAATTACAGGAGACGAAACCGGACATATTTTTTCTAAGTGAAACTGGCATAGGGCCGACCACTTCCCTAGATGAGTCGTTAATTAATTAACGTATACTCTAACTTAACATCTAAATCTGACCCTCAAGATCGCCATGGGAATGGAGTGTGTGCCTACATTAAATATGGCTTTCCATGTGGTAGGGATATCTCCAGAGAAGACCCTAATTTACCTTATATGTACTTCCGGGTTGCACTAGCTTACACCACTGCATTTATATTTGCCCTCTATCGCCCCCACAACAGTGGGGTTACTATCTTTAAGAGTATATCTGAGAAAATTGACCACATAGTGCCTGCTCATCCTTCGGCTAACATTCACATTTGCGGTGACTTCAATGTCCATAATGTGGAATGGCTGATCCACTCAAATAAGACCGATGACGAGGGGAGGTTCTGTCATAATTTTGCCATGTCCTATGACCTCACTCAGATTGTTCACGAACCCACCCGTGTGCCCGATACTACTGGTCAGTATGCAAGCCTTCTAGACATTTTTCTCACAACTTCCCCTGTTCATGTTCCGTTCTATCTCCTCTGAGATCCCCCAACCACTCTCTTGTAGCAGTTAAGATTAAAATAAAATGTAATAAGTCTTCAAACGTACCTATCCACCGTACTGTATATCGATACTCTATGTCTGACTGGGATAGCTTCTGTACATTCATATCTGATCTACCTCTGCATTCCATGTTTAAAAAGGATATGTCCTCTATAGTATCAGACCTGACCGAATGGTTAATTGTAGGCATAGACCGATGCATACCATCCAAAATATTCCAAGAAAAACCTAACAGCCAGCCATGGTTCTCCCAGAAGGTGCTGCTGCCATCGCGCACAGAAATCACTTTTTCCATAGCTACCAACGTAATAGATGTACTGAGATTAAAGCTGCTTTCAGGACTGCCAGCAACCACCGTAAAAGAGTAATAAAAAATGCAAGAGAGCTATATGCTCAGTCCGTTAAATCCAAAGTAGCTGAGCAGCGGCTTGGCTCCCACCAGTTTTGACAAATAGCAAACAGGATCCTGAACAGAATCGTACGTTCTATCCCAACCATCATCAATGGACCTGAGGTCATCTCGTCAGCATCAGACAAGGCCAGACTATTTGCCAAGAACTTTGCAGCTAATTCTACCCTAAGCGACGAAGGCCATCAACTCCCCGTATTTCCTCCTATAACAGACAACAAGCTATGCAACATACAAATATCTGTGCGTGATATTGCCAAGCTAATCAAGAACCTTGATTCCAGTAAAGCAACTGGTCCTGACAGCATTCCAGTTATAGTACTGAAAAAGCTCCAACCAGAACTTGCCCCCATACTTACAAAACTGTTTAAGCGTTGCCTTAAGGAGAAGTGCTTTTCAACACCCTGGAAAACCTCATCAGTATGCCCTGTATTTAAGAATTCAGGCGAAAAGTCATCTCCCTCTCAGTACAGACCAATAAGTCTCCTGTGTGTCATGAGTAAGTTGTTGAAATCCATATTAAATAAAGACATAGTCAACCACCTCATCAGAAACAACCTTCTTAGTGACATGCAATATGGTTTCCGCTCCACAAAAACTACAGCAGATGTGCTAACGGTAATATCTCATAGGATTAGCGAATCTCTCGACAAAGTCTTCCTTTCCAGGGCAATTGCTCTCGACATATCGAAGACCTTTGATAAGGAATGGCATAAGGGCCTACTTCACAAGATTTCCAGCTACGGTATCACTGGAAATGTTTTCTCAATTATTAAATAATTTCTCTCTGATAGGCTCATGAGAGTAGTGGTCGATGGGCAGAAATCAGAGGCCCACAGTATTAATGCTGGAGTCCCTCAGGGGTCCATCCTGGGCCAAACTTTCTTTCTGATCTACATCAATGATCTCCCAAAGCATATACTTAAATCATTCGTTGACATTTATGCTGATGACACGACGATTTACGGCAACACATCAAAGGCCGTAAATGACAGGGTTTTCTTTAATTATCTCTCTTCTGATCTTGAGCGTGTGGTACAGTGGGGAAAGAGGTGGCTGGTTACTTTTAATGCATTCAAAATAAAGCTTCTATCTTTACATCATCAACGCTCTGATTCCTATCTGGCATCAATTGAAATGGATGGCTTTCGTCTTGGGGAGGCTCCATGTTTTGACAAGCTTCTGGGTTTGACCTTTACTTCTGATCTGAAATGGAACACGTACATCAGGTCTGTTGTTAAGGGCGCTGGGAAAATCCTTCTACCGCTCCAGAATATCTCACTACTGATGCAATTCTCTATCTATATAAAAGCCAAGTATGTCCAAGGATGGAGTACTGCTGCCACATCTGGGCAGGAGCTGCTAAAGCAGCCTATCCTGCTTTGACAGAGTACAAAATAGACTTCGTGGCTTGATGCGGGATGCCCTTTTCTCTTCCCTGCAGCCTCTCTCCTACAAAAGAGACGTTGCGAGCCTGTCTCCAATCTCTGGTCCCCCCTCGCCAATCTTTCATGAAAAATACCCGTCTAGCTGAAACTACTATCATTAATTTTCCCCACTCTTTATGCCTAAATCCAAACGTAGATTCCATGAACAAAGCTTCTGTCTTAGAAGTGCAAGACTGTGGAACTCTCTTCCGTTTTCCTGTTTCCCACCTGACTACAACTTGGATGTCTTCAAGTCCAACATAAACAAATTCCTGACAAACCGCTCTCTTAAGTAAGACACCCTATCAAATATTCAATACTAATGATTACTACGATACTATCTCATTGATTACTGTACACGCAATAACCCTTATCCCCGAGTGGCTTCCGGGCCTTGATAAGTAGTGACCTACATGTAAAAAACAGAGAAAGAAAAAGAGATAGAGAGAAAGAAAGTGAGAGAAAGAAAGAGAGAGAGAGAGAGAGAGAGAGAGAGAGAGAGAGAGAGAGAGAGAGAGAGAGAGCAGTACTCGATGTCCAAAATGTAACGAGTCAACTTGTTTCAGAAATGTTCGTCACCCCCTCCGCCTGCACGGGTTTTATGCCTGGAGAAAAGAATATGCTGGACATAAAATTAATCATCGTACACTGTACAACTGCTGACATTATAATGAATAAAAATAAAATCCGGAAGAATTATGGAAACCTTATGTGTTTCATTGTTGTTATTACTGCAGCATTTATTAAAGAGAAATAGAGAGGCTGAGATCGCAACACGCAACTACTACAGTGAAGAGATACACACAGATCCATATCTATCTCTTTCCCACGCTGGGAAGAGATGACACAAATAGGAGTTGAAAAGCCAGTACTACAAAGGAAGAAACTCTGACCTGCAAAAAAAAAAAAAAAAATGCCTGGATAGCCATATACAAATGCTCGAAAAGGTAAAACCTGAGAGGGTGTACCTCCTAGAATTGCACAAAACCATACATCAGCTCGACAGAGCAAGTCCAGAAGAGGCCACAGCATCCCACCGTCTTTTGGACTTTTCATCGAGGACGTATCTTAATAGTTATTTGTACAATTTTGATTCTCTCTCGAAGTATGTTTCGTTGATCAAGGCGATCTCTCTTCTGAGTTTCAGAGTTTCGAGTTCAGAGTTTAATTTTTTGCTTTAACCACTTGTTTCCGTCAAAGAGTAAGGTTAGATACACGTAATGGAAATAAAAATGATGACGAATTAATAAAGGTGATGGAAAGGTAAATAATACTCACCGCATATTTCGTTTACAACGACACTTCCTTTTATGCAAATCATTGTCGTCTTTCCTGCCTTGAAAGACCGTTTCCGCACGCCGTAAATGGTGTTGTCAAACCTAAAATAAACAAACGGACAAATACAAATCTTCTTAGAAACCCGAATAGGTCAATATTAGCACATTATGCATTACAAGCAGGCCTGCTCACTGAAAAATGACGTCATGCCTGAAGTATAAGCAAGTAACATCTTTTTACCAGTCAGACTGTCAATAATCAATGAGAGATTTTTACAAAAACAATTAGAAAACTTGCAATTAAAAAAAGGAGAAAAATGCATTCAAAAAGCGAAAAATTAATATTTGCATGTATAAGTAAACTACTACAATGATTACTTTTATTTGAGAGGAAATATTAGAAACGCGTGGTAGAGAATTTAAATTAATTCTCTGCGCACTTTAGGTGTTGCTAAACCGTTTCTATTTTAGCCTCATTGTAACCGGGTCCAGTTTCACTTACTACATAATGTAATTCTTTTCTTTTACAAAACGATAGTCGAGAAAATATAGTAATTCACTTAAATTAAACTAACTGACACGCCAGTTGTTTATGTGAAATTTTACAAAAGAAGGAAGGGAGACTGCCAATTGTTTACTTACTTCAGTGAAAACTTTTCTTTGTTGATCGACTTGCGTAAACGTTTGATTGTCTTCTTTAATCGACGCTCCGTCTTTTTTCTCATGCAGGCGATGTCGCACGTGTCTGAAAAACGGCAAAATGGTAGTATAGTCAACAAATTAAGCTATTTAGATTCGCCTTGAATAGAACCTGTTAGGATTGTGCAAATCAAAGAAGGAATAAAAATCATAGAAAAAGAAAATGAATGCAGCAAATTACACGAAGATTTTGTCAACACATCTGTTAAAGAGTGCCACAGATTTAGGATTGGGTCGTGACTTTATCTTTAAGTAAAACAATGATCCCAAGCACAAGGCTCGAAATGGTTTAAGGATAATAGGATTAGTGTTCTACAGTGGCCTAGCCAGTCACCTGACCTAAATCCCATCGAAAATCTGTAGAAAACTTAGAAGTTAAGGGTGCATGCAAGAGATCCCAAGAATATCAAGAAATTGAAAAAAGTTTGAAAAAAATGGCTGAAACTACCAGCAAGTGTTTATAAGAAACTAGTAGGCAGTTATGTAAAGCGTTTGCAGGCTGTAAGTCAGAACAGAGGATATGCAAATAAATATTGATAAACGTGTAAATTAATTTTGCATATAATTTGAGTTTTCGTTTCCCCATTAATTCTGTTCAAAGATTGGGTGTAAATTTCATTCGAAATAACTTGATATTTTTTTATACGACTAAAACCAATGAACCAAACACATTTGCTACCCACTGTATAGCAATTGAAATATAGAAATGGTTTAACATATATTTATTTCATCAAATCCATAGACAAGCATTGAGAATAATCTAAACTCTTGTGAATCAAGTCTTGCCTTCCTGTTATTTCAAATCATTTGAAATGATATTAGCAAGTTTTAGTCTCCCCTCCATCAAGGCCAGAGATTTTAGGGAGAAATCTCTCTCTCTTTCTGTCTCTCTCCCTCCCTCCCTCTCTCTCTCTCTCTATATATATATATATATATATAGAGAGAGAGAGAGATATGAAGAGAGAGAGAGAGGAAAAGGAGGGAGGAAGAGAGCGATAAACCCATAACGTCTCATTTGTCTTTGAGCGAGAGAGAAAGAGAGAGAGAGAGAGAGAGAGAGAGAGAGACCAATGAGAGGTTATGGGTTTATCGCTCTCTCCCTCCATCTCTCTCTCCTCATATATATATATATATATATATATATATATATATATATATATATATATATATATACTTCATTTACTCACATAAAATTAATATACCAAAGTATAAATTTATGCGTAGACTTTAAGTATTTACTTCAAAAGTGCTCAATACGTAGGTAGAGCGAGTTAGTATATTATAAATTATATATGACGATTAAGCTACACTAAATATTCCGCGTTTCATCCACTCTAGGACTCTTAATGGCGCATAAGCCTGAAGAGTCCTAGAGTGGATGAAACGCGGAATATTCAGTGTAGCTTAATCGCCATATATATTTTATAACTTTATATATATATATATATATATATATATATATATATATATATATATATACACGTGTGCGTGTGTATGGAGAGGGAGGGAGAGAGAGAGCGATGGACACATAACTTTTCATTGCTCTCTTTCTCTCTCTCTCTATATATATATATACATATATAATGATCAAACTCAAATGACCTTGTAACGGGTGTTGTAACTCAACATCCTGTTTACGACTTCCGGTTGCACATGCGTACATAAAGATAAGCCTATAACAGCGTAAACGAATAAACACCGCCTTCATTTTTTTAAAATTTATTCTCCATTTTTTAATACACCTTTCTTAAAATATTCATACATTTTCTTCTACACTACCAACATAAATAAATATCCCCGAAAATATGTTTTTTTTTTAAATTTGCGTCACAAATAAATACTCCACTCGACAATAAAATGTATTGTTTTACTGTGTACGTTTTCAGCGTCCAATTTGTATTACACACCACTTATAATTCAATGGCTGTGAGTTTTTTTCTTAAATAAATAATTATAAACAGAACGACTCATAGAAATCTAACTTTATTCTTCTTTCATTTTAATACACTTTTTTTGATCAAGATCAAAGTGTAGTATCTGTTCTTCAGATGCTGCACTTCCATTTCTTGTTCTCTTTCGGTGGAGGATCAGTCCTTCACGACTGAGACAATTTTTTTTTGTACCTTTTCTCCACGTTAAGAAACGACCCTGGTGTCTAACTCTGTCCCGTGGGAAGGCATAGTAAATAGGTACTTTCATAGAAATGTTTCTGTGATGTCAAAACAAACTATGTTCTTTACGTCACAAATGTGACGCTCATACATTAATACTATAACTAATATAACATACTGACCCAAAGGGTCACGGGTAGTCTAGTATATATATATATATATATATATATATATATATATATATATATATATATATATATATGTATGTGTGTGTGTGTGTGTGTGAAGAGAGATGGACGCGACCGATAGACATATAACCTTTGATTGGTCTAAGAAATATAATCCATGTAGTATTCGTATGCACATTTAGGTGTAAATTGTCGAATACTTCTGTTCAACTTGGGAATTCGAATGAAACTCTAGGATTAAATAAAGGTTTCCGCTCAAAATTCCGTGCAGATTCCCGATTTCAACAAGATACAACCGAAGAAAGTCGAAGATTAGATCGACCGAAACATTGTGAAAATAACACTCAATATAAGAACAGTAGTCCGAATAGTCCAAATAATACGAATTATCAATCGTCATCTCAAACATTCAGAAACAAAATAAAAGCATTAAAATTTGTTTTTCAGTATTTGATCTTACCGCTTGTTGCTTTGGATCGAACTTCGAGATCGAACTCTGCTGTCAAAATTGCAGTTTTCTTGCCGGCGTCTTGCCAGAAACGTCTCCGTTTGGTTCCGCATTCGAGGCTGACCTTGTTTACACGACACGATTTCGAACATTTATAGCGCTTCTTCTCTACCAGACAAGAAAAAAAAAGATACATAGAATTAAATTAAAAAAATCCGTTAAAAAAAAAAGCAGATTATACGATGCAGTTTTTTTTTCAAATAAATGATATATTTATTTTGACAAACATCGTACATCGTTTATTTGATTTCATAATAGATTTTCAAACTACTCATTATAGCGATGCTTTTACTACAGTAAAAATTATCGTAAATTTACAAAAAAAATAATTCAGGAATTTTTTATTTATCATATCTGCCCGTGGATTCTTTCTGAATTTTAATCTTCTGAAGTTTATGTGTGAAATCAAATAAAACAAAATAATATTTATGTATCACTGGAAGAAACATTAGAGAAAAGGTGATGTAGAATAGGCGACTCAAAGTCCACAGAAAACAGTGTCAAATAAGAACCTCGCATTGATATAAAAATGTTCCGCTTACTAAACCGGATTTCCTGTTTTAGTTAAAAATAATTAATCCGATTGACTTAAGAGAAAATATATAAAAGTTTTGTACACGGTTTTATTTTATAAATATCTTTTATAAAAATAAATAATGCTTGATTATTTTTTACATAAAATAATAAATATTATTGTTTTACTATTTTAAACTTATTTTTGGTATTATAATAATATCATCAATATATTAATACGTTTATTCTTTTCGATCGTTATCATCCTGAACATCCCTTGAAATGAAAATGGAATATTCCAAATCGCACCAACCGTTACTATGCTGAATTCCTTTAGAATGAAAATGTTACATTCTAAAATGCCCAATAAACAACGGTTTCAAATGGATAAGTTAGTTATCACCAGCCAGTGTCTAGTAGAGTCAGATCACAATACTTATACATTAGTTATCACCAACCAGTGTTTGGTCGGTGCAAATGACAATATTAATAAATTACTCATCCTCAGCCTGTGTATGGTGGGTGCTGATCACAATAATAAGTTACTTCTCGCTCGCCAGAGTTTGGTCGGTGCAGTTCACAATGCTAATAAGTTAATTATCGCCAGCTATAATTACAATAATATATTACTTCATGATATATTGATATTAACAATATATTTTAATAATAGAAAAACATTAATTAAAATTATTAAAAAAAAAAAGAAATTAATAAAATTGTTTCATAAATGTGATTAATGGGCGGACCGACAGACGAACAAAATATTTATATAACATTCTATGAGCAATGGTCAATAGTTTAAAAAAAATAAACAGTACAAATTTGGGACGAAAAGCTCGTACACCAACTCTTGACTCTCCGCGGCACTTCATGACATACGCATTTGCGCAGTGCTTCAAAGTTTAGTGAAAGCCAACTGGTTCCATAGAATACATGCTAAAATGAGTGTCCGCGTTTTCCTTCTTCTAAATTGTTAAATAATTTTTCTATTGAAACTTTATTTGACACCTTGAAACAGTTGTTTGAAAGACATATGATAGATCATGCAAAAAATGAATTATATGAAATTTGATACGCACTATGCAAGGTTTGAGAGAGGTTGTTTTTAAAACTCTCTATGACGTGCTTCTTTGTTCGACATCTATCCCCAGTAATCAGGAAGGAAGCTCTCCGTTTGAAACTCGGAGGTGACATGGCCTCTGTATAGAAGACAAAATAATAAAAAAAAAACACCATAGAAACACACAATACCAGTTCACAAACAAATGGTTGAATTTCTATAAATTTCGAATCCCACACATTCGCATCTTAACATAACGAATAATAATATATTTTAATATTTTAATATATTTAAGCAACAAATCTAATCGCTGAGCTCAAACATTTAGAAGAATTGTGCACGTGCATAAATATTCGCATGTGCGCATTCACTGCCAGACCGGGATTCTTCGCTTGTTGTCTACGTCTGAATTCGGTGCTCGGTTTCCGACATGTGACGCAATACCACTGCTGCAACAAAAGTATTCGCACTCACTAACAAAAATACAAATTCAGCTGAAAACAAGTAAACATGTTTTATTTCGAAGTATTCTTGTATTTTTCTAATGAACACACGGACCAAAAGTCGACAGATCAGCAAGTCTGCAAATGAAGATTAACATCTTTACAACCATTAGCTTAGGACAACGGCCTAGCTGTCTATGAAACCCACATAAAACAAGCTGATCTCTATCAATATTGATAGAATATATATATATGTGTGTGTGTGTGTGCGTGTGGTGTATTGCAATTCCTATTGTAGCTGTTCATTTGAAGATAAAATCATAAAAATTGGTCAGTCATCTCATAAGACGTATAGCAATAACATACTGAATTTTCAAGGGCCTATGACAATTTAAAATGCACGTACAAAAATGTCTGGAAACTTGTTTAAGACAATTCGTATATATATATATATATATATATATATATATATATAGAGAGAGAGAGAGAGAGAGAGAGAGTGATATATAGGAGTGATATTTGTGTTTTGTGGTAGTTCACTCAGATATTCACTTGAAATTCATTGGTCAGTTTATCTACGGAGTTAAATTTTCACTCCAAACAAAAGTACAAATTCAGCTGAAAACAAGTAAACATGTTTTATTTCAAAAGATTCTTGTATTTTTCTAATGAACACACATATTAGAATTCAACAGGTCAACAGGTCAACAGGTCTGCAAATGAAGATTAACATATTTACAACCATCAACTTAGGACAACGGCCTATCTGTCTATGAGAGTCACAGAAAATAAGCTGATCTATATCAATCTGGATAGAATATATATATATATATATATATATATATATATATATATATATATATATATATGGTGTATGCAATTCCTATTGTAGCTTTTCATTTGAAGATGAAATCATAAAAATTGGTCAGTCATCTCATAAGACGTATAGCAATAACATACTGAATTTTAAAGAGTTTACGACAATTTAAAATGTCTGTACAAAAAAGTCTGGAAACTTATTTAATACGCTTCGTATCTCATATATATATATATATATATATATATATATATATATATATATATACAGAGAGAGAGAGAGAGAGAGAGAGAGAGAGAGAGAGAGAGAGGGTGGGGGAGAGGAATAGGGAGAGGGAGAGAATGATTCGTGTTTTGTGATAGTTCACTGATATATTCACTTGAAATTCATGGGTCAGTTTATCTATGGAGTTAAAATAATCATTATCTTAAGTGTCTGGTGTTTGAGGGTGTTATGTTTACTCAAATTTTAATGGCTCACAAATACAGCTCGTATTCAAAAAGGTCCGCCAATTTCATGAGTGGTCTCTTTTTTCTAAACTAAATATTTCTCATACTGCAAGCTTGTTGCCCGCAAGCATTGCAATTATGCAACCCGCTAAACATGCAGCATTAAACATGTTTACAGATTTTTATATCTTTTTTTAATGATGCTTTATTTTCTTACCGATTTTCCCCATTTCTGGTCTAGAAATTGAGAAAAGAACATTCTGGAAAAAATAAACCTAAAAATTAAGATAAAATACAACTTCAACCAATGGTTCAATATTACTGACAAGAAAAAAGTTTGCCTTCGTATAATTCGATATTATGGATTACTACCCGTTGATCACGAAGGAGCTCTTCATGAAAGCAATTGAATTTGCCAGAAACTCCACTTGTATCCCAAAGAGTGATATTGATATAATAATGAAGAGCGGTACTTATTAGTAACCGTGAGCAATGGACAAAAAAATAGCCGAAATGGCTTTTTTGATCTCGCCATAGGATCCTTGGACTCAGCAGAAGCCACAAACCCAGTTAGATTATTCATACTACATAACATTACGCTAAATAGCGACATAAAAATCGAGGATATAGGCTTATACAGGGACGATGATAGTAAAGGACACCACAAGCACAAAATGTGACTTACTTAGAAGAAATATACATAAGGTTATAAACAATATGGGCCTTAAGGTGGAAATTACCAGCAATATTTTCTGAACGTCACATTTGATTTAGTTACCAATATTTACAAACCATACATTAAAGTCAACGCAAACCCCACATATATCCACCCACATTCCAACAACCCACCACCCATCATAATTATTAAGCACGAACTAAATTAAATATAGAATAAATAACTTCTCCAATGAGGAAATATTCAATAACTACAAAAATATTTATAACACTGCACTAAAAATAGAGAATACAAAAAATGCTGATATTAAATACAATAGAAGCAAAAGTAATACGACTAGATCGAATAATCGAGGTAGAAAAATAATCTAGTTCACCCCATCTCTTCAACTTAATGGTAAAAACAAAACTTGGGAATAGGTTTATGTATCTTATAGATAAACACTTCCCACCGGGTAGTACACTACATAAAATCTTTAACAAAAACACTTTACAACTTAGATACAGTTGTATTGAAAACCTAAAAAGAATAATAAAAAAGCATAATAATAAAATATTAAGGAAAAATAATCCTACCACGGACACTAATAATAATAACAGAAAGGCCTGCAATTGCAAAAGAATGCCTACTAAGCAATGATTGCCTCACATCTTCGGTTGTATACCAGGTTAAAATATGCACCATAGAAAATCCAGAAATAGAAAAATTCTACATAGGTAGAACCTATAAAAACAGATTCTATGGCCATGCACTATAAATGCATAGCAAAGCATATGCTACAGACACCGCACTCTCAATACTGGAAGTTAATCGAAGCGAACAACACACCTTTAGTCGAATGGAAAATATTAAGGAAAACAAAACATCTTGTTAATTAACTTCACCCTGTTACCTACGTTTAGCGGAGAAACATGAAATTATTAGTTAAAAAACCGTGAAAAATTATTAAATATAAAAGTAGAATCTGCAAACTTAAAATAAGATGTAAAAAACGAATAGCGATCCCTCATGCAAGTAATACTACAAACCATAACCCCTCACTCCCAATACCTTAATTAATTAATAAATGAACCAAGGGAAGAGGTGAAAGGATACAAATTAGTCCCAATACACTGTAAATTAATAACTATACTTACCAAAAGCTGACACACCTCTAATTGATTAATAACAACATCATCTCAAATTAAACGAACAGAAACACAATAATGGATAAAGATGAGTGTACTTTGCATACTTTATAATTAAATGTTGATGTTAATATATACCTATGGAAAGTATTATCGTAAAACAACGTTTCTTAAGGACCCCCCCCATATATATATATATATATATATATATATATATATATATGATGATTGCTGCATCTTTCCAGATGATCGCCGGCACATTGAGTTCTCCCAATCTTGTCGTCCATGCCGTCTCAGATGACTCTGCACTCCTGCCGCAGATTTGCACATCTTGAAGCAGATGTGACATACAAATTGAGCAATTTCCATCGAGTTGACTTCCTCTGGAGGTTGAAGGGTATTCCTATGAACAATCATATGTCTTCTCAAACCAGCAGTTGACTTGCAAACTTTGCTGCATGTTAAACAGATCGTTTGGTTCGGACTAATAGGTGTAAAGTTGACCTGAACAGGGGTTTTGTGCGACTTAAGGTGGTTGACGTAGCCAGCTTTTGACAAAAGCACTCGTTCACAAGTGTTGCATTTTCAGCTCTGTGTGTCATGGTTAAGACCATCAATTAAACCTTCCCAAATTAGTTCTCCTCTAAATGTTAACAATAATAGTTACCATGTAAACCATAGAAAGAACAACTCCAAAGAATTGAGCAGACTTGATTCTGGCTTAAAGCCTCATCAACAACAATTTAAATCTATTTATCACTGAGTTTTGCATCCCAGCGCTAATTTGCAGTCTCCGCGTCCATTCATAAATTTTAGCTATATAGAAGAAAAGCGGCATTTTCAGTCCATTTTCCCGCTTTGTAGAACAACCTGCCAGATAAGGTTGTCACGATGATTAAAGTGGCCTTGAAGTAACATTCCAATGTAAATGTAGATGTAAATATATTTTACCTGTTTCTTTGAATCGCTTGTTACACTTTGCTACTTTTTGCGAAATATATTTGATCTGATTCGAGTTCTGTTTTTACCTAAATAATTACTAATTTATTGATTGTTTTGAGTTAGTTGTATGGGGAGATTTTAAACCCTCTCATAATATTCATCATCAATCGACTGTCAATCTAGCCATCTCATAAACCCTTAACCTTGAGAGACTTTTCATTTTGATAATTAGTGACACGTAGTTAAAAAAGGTTAACATCTTTTTAAGTGCTACGTTTACGAACAAATCGCGTGAGCACAAAAATATTAGACACGCCTTACCAAAAAACTATCACATTTCTGTAATAAAAACAATCAGCGACTGGCAAAAAGAAATAAATTTTCAAAACGGAAAATATCACGTAGGGTTAGATTAAGCACGGAAATTGAACTTTCTATTGGAAGTCAGGTTAGAGGTTAGAGCTACGTACTTGCTTCCCTGTCACCATTGATGAATTTACTTAAAGCTAATGGAGTTGACATCAGTCCAGGGAGAAACAACACACACGCAGGCCTTGCGACAGCGGCTTGCAACAAAGTGAGATTTTAAGTTACTGAACAGTAAATGATTAAAATAATAATAATAAAAAAATATACGATCAGGTAGATTCAATTCGATAACGTCCCCTACCCCATGTTTGGTAAGAATAGTTTTATATTCATTACCCCCACACACTGCAAAGTAAACAAAGAATGAAAGAAGAAATGCCCCCCCCCCAAGAAAAAATAGTAAAACTCACCTGAGCATCCCGGGAGGATCGTGTACGTCTTGTTGTCAGACGACCATTCGAAATTAGTTTCCTTACTGCAGATGAAAGTGTATTCCGTATGAATGGCCCCAGTGGTGAATCGAGTGTTGGGATCGCATTGGAGGATGCACATTTCAGCCTCATCTACTTTCTGGCATTTGAGTTGAGCCCTAGGCGGGGCTTGTAAACGTAGACAGATTCCATCTTCTGATTTCAAAAAATAAACGCAGAACAGGGCGTGAATAAGAAACCTACTTAACACAGCACGCACACATACACACACATACACGCACAAAAGACACTGGCTTTTACGAGGAATGGTGCACCTTCTCCAAGTGATGTTACCTCACGTAACAACACGAAGCTAGATACTCCACCAGACTAAACGAATTCTTTGTTGGTTGTAAAACCAAGAGACCACAAGAAAGATATGCTATAACGTATTTAAATGATCAATCAGGGAGAGGGAAACTATATTTTTAACTTCTTTACTAACTCAGTGTTTGAGAGGCAAAGGAAAACTTTAATGAACTATTTGAATATTTGTGCATCTCATATAGAGATAAATTGTTAGCCTTAGGAAGAAGCCCTCTTGATTTTTGCGAACTTAAACTGAAGTAAAATGAAACAAAAAGTATTGGATTAAACTAAGCTGAGATAGAAAAGATAACGAAATACCAAGATCTTATTAAAATACACGAAAATAAATTGGAATCTTAGGAAGATCTCCATCATTCCAGCAATTACAGGATCAACCAGACTCATAAAAAAGAATGTCAAAAGCTACCTGAAAAACATGATCGGTGAACCAAGTGCAAGACAGATGCAAACATTTGTACTTAAAAGGGCAGCTAGAATCTTAAACGGGTCTCTCAGTTAGAATATATGAGATCACAGGTGAATATCTGATATTAGGTAGGCTGCCCCACCCTCAGCTAGAATAAAATGTTAAGAAAATAAAAAGCAGATATTTACTAATATACATATATATATATATATATATATATATATATATATATATATATATATATAGCAAAACTGGTAAATAGTAAAAACTTGAAGAAGGTGCTCAATACTATGGCAGAGCAAATATATATTTTTTATTTTATTACCGTTTTATCTGTTTAATTACACATGTTTCTGTTACCGAATCGTATCAACGAACCAGTAATATCGTCAGCCTCGAACAGAAGTGTATATATATATATATATATATATATATATATTGTGTACAGAAAGTTGTTAGTTGAGACAGGTCATTGGTACCGTCGGTTTCAAGCCCGATAATAAGGCCCGTTTAAGGTATCCTCATCAAGCTCTCTTCAGCCAATATTCGTCTCGAATCGAGACGAATATTGGCTGAAGAGAGCTTGATGAGGATACCTTAAACGGGCCTTATTATCGGGCTTGAAACCGACGGTACCAATGATCTGTCTCAACTAACAACTTTCTGTACACAAAATATAAGTACGCTCTTAAAATTTGGATTTTCCTTTTAATTGAGCACTCTGCTGGAATTCTTTTTCCAAAAAAAACTAATCATATATATATATATATATATATATATATATATATATATATATATATATATATATATATATATATATATATATATATATATATATACAGTAAGTTATAAAATATATATGGCGATTAAGCTACACAGAATATTCAGTGTTTCATCCACGCTAGAAGTCGTCAGGCTTATGAATCCAGCGTGGATGAATCGCGGAATATTCTGTGTAGCTTAATCGCCATATATATTTTATAACTTACTACCTAACACTACCTACGTATTGAGCACTGTTGAAGTAAATACTTAAAGTTTACGGATAAATTTATACTTTCGTATCTTAATTTATGTGATTAAATGAAGTAGTCATATGTATATATATATATATATATATATATATATATATATATATATATATATATATATATATATATATATATATATCAATTATTTAATACGCCCCCAGATAACAACCTGGAAATTTCTATGACTTGGCGCGGTACATACAGCGCCTAGCGTTACTAAATGGTCACTCACTACTGGCCAAGTGTGTTAACTTCGGGGATCTGGCGAGAACAGGTGTTTCAACGTGATTGTACTGTATATTGTGCCCAGTCTTCGTTAAGACATGTATCTAAGAGAAGGAAAAACTCTGATGTAAAAATCCGAAGTCTACTATATGCTCTATTTTCTGACAGTCATCTACACCGACAAAAATTAGCAGTAATATCATTGGTTCTACACAAAGATTTCATCACTATAAACAAATCATCTGTGTGGATTTCCGAATAACTTATCGACGGGAAAGACTATTTTTTCTAATATATATATATATATGTGCTTCATTTATTCACATAAATTTAATATACGAAAGTATAGATTTATGCGTAAACTTTAAGTATTTACTTCAAAAGTGCTCAATACGTAGGTAGAGCTAGTTAGTAATTTATAAAATATATATGGCGATTAAGCTACACTGAATATTCTGCGTTTCATCCAACTATAGGATTCGTCAGGCTTATGCGCGAATTCTGTCGTTGCTTCTTGTTTTTATATATGTTGAGGATTTCTAGTTGGCCAATCAGCTTTCTAGTATCCACCGCGCCCCTTCCTACCAGCCAATGGGCATGCATTTTATCAAACAAAGGATCTGTTTTAGAATTAGGTTAGTAGTTTTAGGTGGCCGTTCTCCTTTTTTTATACATATAAATATACCTATGTGTACACAATAATGCACATATACATACATATATACACCCACATATATATATATATATATATATATATATATACATATATGTGTGTGATCGTTTATGTATATTCATGTTTATTTAATTTATTTATTTGTTTGTTTTCTATTGTTATTGTTAGTTTTAAAGCTATTTTGTATCGCTATCCTAGAGTAAGTTTATTTTGTGAACACAGTTGTTTGCTATTTCCCGCCTACAGATTTTGAGGTTCTTTAAAGTACAGGATAGAAAATTTTTCATGGAGGCATAATTTACATGGGTCGTCTAAATGTCTGCATGTGGTAGCTTGTCTCATTATTATATAATGAGACAAGCTACCACATGCAAACATTTAGACGATGTCTGCATGTGGTAGCTTGTCTCATTATTATATAATGAGACAAGCTACCACATGCAGACATTTAAACGACCCATATAAATTATGCCTCCATGAAAAATTTTCTATCCTGTACTTTAAAGAACCTCAAAATCTGTAGGCGGGAAATAGCAAACAACTGTGTTCACAAAATAAACTTACTCTAGGATAGCGATACAAAATAGCTTTAAAACTAACAATAACAATAGAAAACAAACAAATAAATAAATTAAATAAACATGAATATACATAAACGATCACACACATATATGTATATATATATATATATATATATATATATATATATATATATATATATGTATATATGTATGTATATGTGCATTATTGTGTACACATAGGTATATTTATATGTATAAAAAAAAAGAAAGGAGAACGGCCACCTAAAACCACTAACCTAATTCTAAAACAGATCCTTTGTTTGATAAAATGCATGCCCATTGGCTGGTAGGTAGGGGCGCGGTGGATACTAGAAAGCTGATTGGCCAACTAGAAATCCTCAACATATATAAAAACAAGAAGCAACGACAGAATTCGCGCATAAGCCTAACGAATCCTATAGTTGAATGAAACGCAGAATATTCAGTGTAGCTTAATCGCCATATATATTTTATATATATATATATATATATATATATATATATATATATATATATATATCGTTTTCCATTTGTGTGCATTGATATTCATATTAAAACCCCTCTTTTCTACTTATTTAAAAAGGAAATGCAATTTTCTTATATATGGGTTGTGGAATTTCATTCACTAGAAAAATATCTAGCTAATTTGCATATTCTTCTATACCTTCATTGTAATTAATCCCCTATTAGTTGCTTCGGTTTTCTAATGGGATGATCATCTTTAGTTAACTATTACGTGTAATAATATTCATGCAGATATTCTACATGATTTATACTTGCATAATATTTGCGTAAAACGTTTATAGTAAACACAAAATTGTTTCCATATATATTTATGTATACGTATATATTTTTGTTAAAAAAATTTTGGCTACCAAACTCCTCCTAGAGTGTTTGGTCTACAGACATGAAACTTCATATATAAGGTATTTGAATCCATGCGAAACTTTATATTTGTGTTTTACACGGGGAAAATCGGTGCAAGGGTGTGAAAATTAAAAAAAAAAAATTTGCCAGGTGAAAGTTGAACGACGGCATTACGAATTCATAACGTAATAGCTATTCGTTCATGTTTTAATTTTTAGCCTTGTAGTAAACATGTTTTCATAGCCCAGTCATTTATGGCAGAGGCAAAATAAATTGTGAGCTGAACGTTTTGGTTTCGATTCTCGGTGGTGGCGCATGAGTCTTTTTTTTATATATACTTTTTAAATCATCATCCAATTTATCTATCTATCTATCTATCTATCTATCTGTTTGTATATCTACAAAAGTGGAAGTGTCTGTCAGTCTTTTCTCTAAGGAAGACTATTATACAGAAAGGCATTACTTTACATATTCACACTTTTTAATATATACATATGCACATAACCTTATGAAAAGTACATAGGGCCCGAGCAAAGCTGGGCGAAACTGCTAGTGTATATATATATATATATATATATATATATATATATATATAAAAGCGAAAATGTGTGTGTGTGTCTGTGTACATTTCTCTACAAAATAAATCTGTCAATTTTCGCTCTACAGACTCGAGATTTGACATAAGGAGTATTAAGATTTGGGAAAATCTTTTAAATCATTTTTCGACCAGAAATTTTGCTGTCAAGGGGTCTGAGTTTAACGATTTGACCTTTGAAAACTCTACCAAACTCTTCCGCCAATTTTCGGTCTAAACACTTGAAATTTTAAATGTAGGTTACTTGGACATGGGTAAAATTTTTAAATTTGAGCCCAAAACAATAAATGTTAAGGGTAAAAATTTGAGTCAAATAAAAAAACATTGACCCCTGCGGTCTCTATCAAATTACTTAGGCAATTTCTGGTGTAAACATTTGAAATCTTACATAAAGTGTATTCAGAGATGTTAAGGGGTCAAAATTGGGGTCAAAGTTAAAACAAATCTTACCCCTGCGTTTTCTACGAAATGACTCAGACAAACTTTGTCCTAAACATTTGAAATCTTACATAAAGTGTATTCACATGTAGGGCAAGTTATGAACCGTACATAGGGCCCGAGCAAACCCAGGCTGAAGATATATATATACATATACACACATATATATATATATATATATATATATATATATATATATATATATATAATAAATTCCACAACCAAACAACGTCGCAGCCCACAAGAGCCATGGCAGTCAATGAACCGGAAGTCAAAGACTGTAGAAGTGTAAGCCATTTTGAGTTTCAGATGGTTCGCTGTTACACACAAGTCCTGGTAGGTGACTTGTTTGTAGTAGACAGTTCCACAGAACAAAATATTCTTACCGTGTCGAAACCCGGGAAAGAATATGTGAAATTGCTCCAGAAAAGGTTTAATATTTATGAAGCAATTCTGGTTTCTGATTGGTTGGTAGCAGAACGTGAATTAATTCGATTCGTCAGTTCTTAGCAGCATCGTTTATAAATAGAATCGTCCGACTGTGTGGGATCATACCCCATTATATCTCCAAAATACTGCAACAAAGACTATGTTCGGATGTGTCTAACTGATGAGCCCAAATGAGGGCGAAACTCGAGTCTTGGACTTCCGGTTCGTTGACTGTCATGGCTCTTGTGGGCTGCGACGTTTTTTGGTTGTAGAATTTATTACATATAATCTCTCACATTGTATATATATATATATATATATATATATATATATATATATATATAATTGTTTTGTTCATATAAACATATAAAGCTTTATATCGATTCGGAATATTTCAATCAACAGCTTTTTTCCTTCAATAAATTTAAAAACCGAACAATTCGTGCTTATTAAAGCGTTTGATCAAAACATGACCTATAGATGCGTAACGTTAGTATGTTTGTATATATAAAACAATTTTCCTCACCAAAATAACAAAAATGATGAATAAATATTTGAAGATATGAAGAACTTTAAGCACAAAAAGTTTTTACCAAAACGATTGGATTGTGAATTAAATAACCTGGAGAGGATTGACATGCCGTTAAAGAAAACAATCAAGCGAACCAAGATGGTTTATTGCTATCACATCTGAGTAGGTTGTACTCATAAGCTATTGCTTACTTTGACAGGGAAGTTGAAATTCTTGGAATCCTGCTAAATTGGTGTCTAATAATAAAAAAACTAAATTTAATGCTTCTTCTTTTTTTGTACGCCAATCTCAATCTACACTCCGCCATGAATAAACTTTAATGCAAGTCTGAAATGTCTCAGCTTTCAAGTCAGAGCTAATGTTAATATAATGCTTCCTAAGTAACCCTTTAGATCCGGGTTTCCCAAACTTCAAGACAACATGGAGCTCCTGAATTGGGCAAAGGTTTTTCACTGAGCAATAACAAGATAATTACTAAAATAAATCTGAAAAACATTAGTTTCAAATTTTAACACTAAATAATGATAATGTTTACAACCATTTCTTGTTTTGGATTAATCAAAAAATTGTTGTAGTTTTTTTTTTAAATGTATTGTTTTATTTACTTTGTCATAAACCATCTTTAAACTTTTTACACCTGTAGTTATGTATCATATATTTTTTCCAGTAAAAAATCAATAATAAAATGTCTGCAGACATACAATTTATTCATAGAAAGCATTTGATCATTTTTAAGAAAGTACTTCGGGAGCTCCTCTTCTCACGTATGGAGCCCTAAGGCTCCGTGGAGCTCGCTTTCGGAAACCCTGCTTTAAACTACTCCAAAGAGACCTAAATACGCACATATCGCATGTATTATTTACTTATAAAAATGTCCTGGCAATTTTTACTTACTCGTGCAATCTAATTTATTCGGATGTAAGCGATGCCCTTCTCGGCATTTGCATTTGAAGCTTCCAATAGTATTTTCACATTCGTGTTCGCATCCTCCACGATTATTCAGGCATTCGTTTATATCTGCAGGAAAAAATAATGTAAAAAAACAAAAGAGATTTCAGAAATATTTATAAAGATGGAAATTGGGTTCGAGGACGCAACATATAGCATTGAGCTCTGCAGTGACACTCAAAAAACTTTCATACTTTGTGGTATATCAATTAAAATAAACACAGCCTATTTTAGGGTAGATTTACATATACACACACAGGATAATCTGGAAAAGGGAGAATAAACACGGAAGGCCATAAAGGAGAAAATAAGACTCGTACAAGATGCAAACTTCTATGTATCTATTTTCAGTAAAACTTTAACAGTGCTTAATACCTTAGTACAGCTCGGTAGTAAGTTTTGTAAATAAAAATGGCAATTAATTTCAATATATTTTTACAAAACTTTCCATATATATTTACAAAACTTACTACCATAATAAATTATAATAAACATTATGTCAATAATATGCTAACGTGATTGAAAATGAAAAAGGAAATGTCAAAATTATTTACACATCAATCAACGTTTCGTCTTTATTTTAAGACTTATCTCAAGATTAGTTATTCGAAAAAATAACACACAAACACAATATTTGAAAATATGTGGTTCGTTTGTGACGTAAAAATACTTTTTTCCAAACAAAAATTAGTCGTAAAAATTCGAAATATCTAGTGCGATTATGACAAAAAAAATTTCACGTCTCAAGCGTACTAATTATATAGTGTACACTCCAAATCTGGTAGGTATTAATGCTCCAACCTGTTTAGCAATAAAATGAAGAATATGTGTGTGTTGATCTATTGACTTACCTGCACAATGAGTCACTCCATATCGCTGGTATCCATCTCGGCATTTGCAGTGGAAACTGCCCGGCGTATTGATACAAATGTGATCACACATCGAAGACATGGCACACTCATCTATATCTGTCATAATACAAATTGACAGTTAAATGATGAAGAAGATCATGAAATGATTGAAAATAATGAATGGAATGAATAAACGTTAATATTTTATTTAACCCTTTTTTTTCAAGAGGTTAGATACAAGTTGAATTTGATGAAAGTGTTCCTGTTGTCGAACTGAATTCGGTCTTAGCATACAGAGCTTCTCAGTCCGTGTCTTTAACCATTTGATCCACTATCATCTTTAATATGATAACTTATAAAAACGATTTACGAAAATTATTTATTGATATGAGATATTAATCCATGAAACTTTTAGATGTAAATGTAGCTGTTTTCAGCGTCCCATTAATGGGATGCTTGGCGGGTAATGGGTTTTAGCCTTCAGATAAGAAATCTTGCGGCAACGTGTTCCACAGATGAGGTCATGGGAAACACTTTGGTCACAGAAATGTGCAAATATTAATGTTTGACCATTACTAAATCCGATTTGATGAAGTAGTTAATTTTAAAACACGTTTCTTATAGACGAATCACAACTAATTAAGGTCAAAAGCCAGTCGAGGTTAATGTCAATGAGATTAATTTAGTTATATGATGGAGAATATTATGAGATGATTGAAAATAATAAATAAATTTTGAACAGATTTTTATTATTGGAATCCTTTTAAGGTGACTAATTTGGATAATTATAGATTTATTTGCGGACTAAAGAACGCAGTAATTAATGAGGATACAGTTAAGAAACTCAGCATTTCTATCGCGGTTAACCAAATGTCGAAAGCCAGAAGAATAGTCGGCAAAAACGTTGTGAAACAACAACTATAAAGATGAGGATAACAGTCCACAAATAAATAAATACACATTTTTAACACTCATAAAGACGGGTTATTACAAATATGTTGTGATATTGAATTTGTAGACGACCATATTGTAGTTGGCATGGAAGTAGTTCCGCGTTTTACAGCTAAGAATTTCTTGTCGAACTTTCGTTTCATGTTAGACACACGGACGAATAATGGAGATATCTTCTTAGTTGTGGTAGGAAGATAAGTTCTTGAAATGTCTTACAAACTAATATGGTTAAATTATCCTTCTATGGGTCAAAAACCCTCATGTAAAATCTAGGTGCTGATACAGTTTGTGACTCATGATGAAGTAGACTTCCGTTATGCCGACGTGCTCAGCCAATCAGATTGCAGTAGACGACAGTTTGCAATTGGGAATTGAGTAAATAGTAAAAACCACGAAGTTAAGACTATCGATTAAAGCGATAATGAATTAAAGGGTTTAAGGAAAAACGATGTATTTTTCCAAAAAGTTAAAGAATGTTAAAAATAATCATTTTCTTTGTTCAGCAGAACCCTTAATTCTAAAAAAAATAAATAAAAATGTGAACTAACCCGAGCCCTAACCCGAACCCTAACCTAGTAGGCCTGATTCAAACATATTACCATTATATATATATATATATATATATATATATATATATATATATATATATATTTATATATATATATATATATATATATATATATATATAATTTAAAGGAGATTAGAATAATAGTCTAAAGAGCTAAGTGTATTTTAATGTAATAGTGAAATTACTAGTTTAATTAAAATACAGGAAATGCTCGTTGTAATTTAGATATATAATAAGCTCGATAGTTAAATGTCCTAGAGCTAATTCAATATTAAGTAATGTGATTTATAATTTAAAAATTTAAAAAAATTTTTTAAATTTAAAAATCAAAATTTAATTAAATTAAAAATCAGTTTCATAAGAAGGAACAACAACAAAGTCAATTATCTGTACGATCGTTTCGGAAATCCGTGCTTTTTATTTGTGGTATACATGAAGTCATATATATATATATATATATATATATATATATATATATATATATATATATATATATAAACAATTTGTAAAAAGAAAAAAATAATAAACAAACATTAATTTCCTCGTGGAAAAAACAAAACAACAAAAAATAAACAAAACAAAGCAAAAAAGAGGTTATTGCCAAAGAAAAATATATAAAAGTTGTTTTATTATATTTTTCTTCGTCTGTTGAATAATAATAATAATAATAATAATAATAATAATAATAATAATAATAATAGTAGTAGTAGTAGTAGTAGTAGTAGTAGTAATAATAATAGTATTAGTAATAATAATAAAAATAATAGTAGTAGTAATAATAATAAAAATGGTAGTAGTAGTAATAATAATAGTATTAGTAATAATAGTAATAGTAATAATAATAAAAATAGTAATCGTAGTAGTAGTAGTAATAATAATAATAATAATAATAATAATAATAATAATAATAATAATAATAAAACGATGGAAAAATTCGGATCTTTGTAGCTGTTCAGCTCAATTAACATTTCTCAAATTTTAGAATATGTTTGTAAAACTTGATTTTCTGGATAGATGATGAAACGGTCGTAAAGAATAGTCCGATTTTACTGATAAATAAAGGTCTCTGGAATCTGAATTCTATTGTTTATATGTATAATATTTAATTATTTCTTTAAAAATTATGTTACATATTTCAGAGACGTACCATGGTATTATTGATAGTGAATGACCTTTCATCGTTTAAAATGGGGCGTTATAATCCAATCAAATACCAGCGACCCATGAAATGAAAACAAATCGAAGAATAGAGTTCAAAGATCAGCGGTAATATCTTACGACGAATTCGCTCAAGCGTCCGGGTATTTTACTTCTCTGTCTCTCCCTCCCAATCTCTGTCTCTGTCTGTCTGTCTGTCTGTCTGTCTCTCTCTCTCTCTCTCTCTCTCTCTCTCTATATATATATATATATATATATTATGAACAATAAAAAAATAGAACAAATTATGAATACACCAAGTCTCAATAAAGAAAATGACAACATCAATCGCTCCTGACGACGATCGATTGAAAGCGCTTAGGAAGTATATGGCCGAACAACAACTTCTGGGCGCCATAATATACAACATGCCAGCCGAAATGAAAAAAAAAAAAAACGCTCGGCGAATTGAAAAGTTATTGAACAAAATCGAAAAAAAGAGGGACTCAGTAGTGTTCAATTAGACGTGCTTGAATAATGACTTGCTGACAACACACACACACACACACACACACACACACACACACACACACACACACACACACACACACACACACACACATATATATATATATATATATAAAACCAGGCCGCCCGGCATTGCACGATCGTAAACTACGCTTAAATATGATATTTTGATTAATGCAAATTTCGTATTTATTATTATATTATATTGGACCCAATACATAGTAATGATTTAAAAACTTAAAAAAATGGCTTGTGCGCCACCACCGAGAATCGAAACCGAAGCCATTAGCTTGCGATTTACTTTTTCCTTCGACGTTAATGCCTTAGATATAACGACATGTTTGCTACAAGGCTAAACATTAAAACATGAACCAATAGCTATTACGTTACGCATGCATATTCGTAATGCCGTCGTTCGATCTTCACCTAGCAAATTCAATTTTTAAAATTTTCGCAATTTCAGACCGATATTCCCCAGCTAAGACCTAAATATAAAGTTTCACATGGGTCCGAATACCCTATATATTAAATTTCATGTCTGTAAACCAAAAACTGACAGAGAAGTTTGGTAGGCAAATTTTTATAAACAAATATATATACTCATACATAAATCTATATCTATATATCTATAAAAGTGAAAATGTGTGTGTGTGTGTGTCTGTGTACATTTCCCTCCCATATAACTCTGACAATTTTCGGTCTAGAGACTCGAGATTTAACATAAGGGATATTATAGGCACCGCCAAAAATGGCCGCAAAATGAAGTTGTTGTTGTTTTTTAAAACTAAATTACATTTATTAAAATCCATTATTTCTGAGTAACTTTTTTTTTTCCAGAAAGATAAAACCCTGAATTTTATCATATAGAAAACAGAATAATGTAAAACTTTTTCTACTATTTTTAATTAAATTTTAAATGTTAAATTTTCCCAAAAAGTTAACAATTGACATTTTTTGTCTTGCACAAAAAACGTACTTAAATATTTAAAAAAAAAAGGTTTTTGAAATAATTAATTTATTTATTTATTGTCTAACTAAGATTTAGGATGATTTTCTAAGAGAATATGCAAAAATATTATAATATAAGTACCTGAATTTCAAATAATTCCACTTATTCATATAGGTAACCAGATATTTCGCGTTCATGTAGAGTCGAGATCGACTCTGTTTACGTTTGCGGATTATAAGAAGAAAACTATGGAAGACCAAACAGGCCAAAAAAACTTATTTTTCAGTGACGAAAATTTCAATGTATTATAAAGCTGAGGCTGGCCAGTACCAGATGGGTGACCATTTGTATGAGTTTGGTTTTTAATGTATATGTGTGTGGGGGCCAGACTCCCCAAAATGGGGGGGGGCAATTTAAAGCAGAATAAAAAAAAATTATTTCAGCGCGTTTGGTCCACCGTAGTCGAAAGGCGGCAAACGTTTTCAAACGGGATCGAAAAAAATGATGCTATTTTTAACACAAAGGGCACAACATTTATCGAATTTTTTTTTTTTATATCAATTATTCAAAGCATGCCCTGTTTAATAATGGTCATGCATTATTCGGCTCGCTAAAAAAAAATTGTTAATTTATTTATCAAAAATTTTAAAATGGCTTTTTTCGTATAAATATTAAAAAAATTTTTTTTTTGTTTTGCTTAACTTAAATTAATTATTTTACTTAACATATTCACCGAATTTCACACTTCAAAACTCAAAAGCGGGATAATTAAACACAATCGAAGTTCTGATATTCAGACGTCAAAATAAGGTATGCAAACAATTTTTTTTTTTTTTTTTTTATCTATAATTCTGTCCCTTACAACAACACAATATGTTTTGTTCAGTTTCAGATGATTATTTTAAGCATATTTGTTCCCACTTCAAAACAAGGGGGGGTTTTGTAAGCAAAAAAAAATATATATATAAATATCGTTTATGAAAAATAAGTACACTGTTATAAAGTTCATTCTTCTCCTAATAATCGCTGAAAATTTCGTATTGATCGGATAATTACCTGATTTTTGGTAGATTTTTAAAATGACGGTCCGTCAAAAAGTACTGACCTGCCCCCCCCAATTTTGGCGGTGCCTAGGATATTAAGATTTGAGAAAATCTGTTTAATCATTTTTCGGCCAGTCAAGGAGGCAAAATTCAAGTATTAGCCTTTAAAAACTCTACCTAACTCCTCTGCCAATTTTGGAAACTTGCAATATTAAATGTAGGTTACTTGGACATGGATAAAACTTTTTAATTTGATTTGAGACCCCCCCCCCCCCAATAAATGTTATGGGGGTTAACATTTGAAATTTTACATCAGGGGTATTCAGAGATAGGGCAAGATTTTTAATCAGTTTGGGTCGAACATTTGAGCTGTCCAGTGGTCAAAGTTCATAAGATTTTACGTTTGCGTTCTCTAGCAAACTACCTGGCTAATTTTTGGTCTAAACATTTGAAATTTTACATAACTGTTATTCAGACATGTAGCAATCATTTTAATTAGTTTTGGGGCGAAAATTTGTCTGTCAAAAGGTCAAAGTTGAAAGATTTGACCGTTGCAGATTCTACCAAAATTCTCCGTCAATTTTGGGTCTAAGTACTTGAAATTTTAGATGTAGGTAGCTTGGACATGGGTCAAACATTTTATTTTTATTTGAAACCAAAATAATAAATGTTAAGAGGTCAAAATTGGAACCAAAGTTAAAAAAATGACCTCCACGGTCTCTACCAAATTACTCAGACAATTTTTGGTCTAAACAATTGAACTTTTACATAAAAGAGTATTCACACATAAGGCAAGTTATGAGCGAAGCCGGCAGAAATGCAAGTAGTAAATAAGGTTGTTGTTGCGAGTAATAGTAAATAAATAGCAAATAATATTGGGTTTGAGATTAATAGTGAATTAAGAGTAAATCAGTTTGGAGTTGAGAAAAATAGTAAATTAGTAGCAGATAATTTTGGGTTTGAGATTAATAGTGAATTAAGAGTAAATCAGTTTGGAGTTGAGAAAAATAGTAAATTAGTAGCAGATAATTTTGTGTTTGAGATTAATAGTGAATTAAGAGTAAATCAGTTTGGAGTTGAGAAAAATAGTAAATTAGTAGCAGATAATTTTGTGTTTGAGATTAATAGTGAATTAAATAGGTTTGGAGTTGAGAACAATAGTGAATTAATTGCAAATAATTTTGGGTTTGAGATTAATAGTACATTAATCGATCTATTATATCAATAAAAGTGAAATTTTCTCTGTGTGTGTACATTTCTCTAGCAAATTACTTTGTCAATTTTTAGTTTACAGACTCGAGATTTGACATAAGATGTATTGAGATTAGGAAAATTTTTTAATCGGTTTTCGGCCAGAAATTTGACTGTCAAATGGTCAAAGTTCAACGATTTGAGCTTTGAAAACTCTATCAAACTCCTCTGCCAATTTTGGGTCTAAACACTTGAAATTTTAAATGTAGGTTACCTGGACATGAGTACAAACTTTTACTGTATGTATACATATGCATATAAAGTTATTAACAGTACATAGGGCCCGAGCAAAGCCGGACTGCACTGCTAGTATATATAGAAAAAGGTTTGTGTTTACTATAATTCTTACGCAAGTATAAATCATATAGAATATCTTCATGAATATAATTACCCGTAATAGTTAACTAAAGATGATCATCCCATAAGAAAACCGAAAAAACTAATAGGGAATTAATTAAAACGAATGTTTAAAAGAATATGTAAATTAGCTAGATCTTTTGCAGATGAATGCAATTCCACAACTCATATGTAACAAAGTTGTATTTCTTTTTTTAAATAAATAGAAAAAAGGGTTTATATGAATATCAATACATCACCACCACACAGTTTATAGAAGTATATATGTATGTGGGGCATGTGCGTGTGCGTGTTTAATTCAATTTAAGAGATATGCATACCAGTTGACCAGTGCACTTACCCCACCAATGTTTGAAAGTTTCTGCTCTATTAATTTATTACTTTATTGCCAAATAATTATGCAATAACAAATAAACAAATAAGGAATCTCCAAACTGTTTTACATGTGACAGTTTGTGGTGGAACATTTTAGCGTAAATTCTAATAGGCATACTTTAATATAAACTGAGGAGGGGAGACGGTAAATATACCGATGGAAGAATATTCCATAAACTAACAAACATATGTTGATATACGATAAAGATCGGCAACTCATTCGACCCTGCACACCAAGTGGTGTTATAATGACGGATCACGGGTTGGACGAACGCCATTTAAGAAAATTACATATGAGACTCCTGTCAATCTGACGTCGGTCATTCTATGCAATCGGCTTTGAATGTTGTTTCACGTTTAATTTTTTTTTTACACAGAAATGGAGGTGATTGTGTTTTGATCATGTTTTTGCGGTCATAGTATTAAGATTGGGTTGGGTGAATCAGGGGAAGATAACAGCAAGTCTTCTATTGAATTCGAAATCCTCGTCTTTCACATTAGATATAGTCATTGATTGTCAGGCTCGCGGAGTGGTCAAAATGCCTTCGCGGGTCGGATCTGTCCTGAGGACCATAGGTTGCCGACCCTTGATACATGCCAAGAGATAGAGGGAAAGCTTTAAGTGGGACAAATTAGACAGACATAGATGGGCGCATATAGGTAATTGTGTATAGATATGCCGATGGTATGTTTAAATACTAGTTCTTAAGCAGCTAGTAAAACTATTAGATTTCAACAGACTTAAATCTAGCTTTAAAAATGTTATTACTAAGTAATAAATTTGTATAAATGGTTTTATATAATGAAGACGCACATGGTGTAGTTATATGATAAAAGGTAATGAAATAGAATTGTATGTACGTATCACCAAAGGAAAACGTTAATACTTTGTCTAAATAGCATAGGATTTTTCTTTCTGCTTTTCCTCCTTCTCTCCCTCTCCCAAAAGTAAAAGTTTGGAAAAAGAAACTCCGTACATTTGGAATTAAACTTGTTGAGACTAGTAGCCTGATAATGAATTTTGAAAGAAATCACAGCTGAACTACGTATGCAAATACGTAGTCAACAATAGTAAATAAAGAAAATTCTACAGTATACACACACATACATACATACATACATATATATATATATATATATATATATATATATATAAATTATTTGAGTTCTAATGCACGATAGTGAATTTAAAAAAAAGGCATTTCAGGTGAAAACACTATTACGTACTTACGTGTCATGTAAAAATTTGTATAAATTCTACAAATTACAAAAAAAATTTAAAAAAAATAATAAAAAAAATAAATAAATAAATCATTCAGTATAAAAAAATAGTAACAAATAAAAATAAAATTCATCGAGTTTATCGATTAATATAGTTTTATCGTATGTTTTAATGTGGATGGGTTCTCAAAATCCATTGAAGATAACTTCAATTGATTTTTTTGTACAAACCTGACGTATCTCTCTTGCTTTCAATTAAAATCCGCCATTTTAGAATACAAAATGTCAGATCGTTATCATGTAGAATATCTTCATGGATATAATTACACGTAATAGTTAACTAAAAATGATCATTCCATAAGAAAACCGAAAAAAACTAATACGGAATTAATTAACATGAATGTTCTAAAAGAATATATAAATTAGCTAGATCTTTTGCAGACGCATGCAATTCTATTTCTTTTTTTTTTTATAAAAACTAAATTAAAACCCATCATTTACTGGATCATGTTTCGTAATTTTTTGAATTTATACTAAGTTCAACGTGAAAGATAAGTACGTAACAATGTTTTCACCTGAAATGCGTTTGTTTCTCAAAATGTATTATTCTGAACAAGCACCATTCTTAGATTACCTTTGCATGTTTTCATGTCGCTTTGTGTCTTAAATCCTTTCGGACAAATACATTCATAACTTCCATGGGTGTTGACACATTTATGGCTGCATCCAACGTTGTCCAATGCACATTCGTCCACATCTGAAAATAAAAAGACATTAATAAAAAAATAATTAGTCTTCATGCTAAAAAATTCCAGCTGATTATCCCACTTGACCCAGCAATTCTCACTTTTTTGATCTCGTCATAGACCTCAGTTAAAAATATAATGAAGAAAGTTATTGTGTCATATAAGTAAGTTGAACCAATAAATCGTTTAACGAACCTTGTAAACTGTTAGACGTAGCTATGCCTCATTTCTTGTTTAAGAGCACAAGGTTTAAATACTAGTTCTTAAGCAGCTAGTAAAACTATTAGATTTCAACAGACTTAAATCTAGCTTTAAAAATGTTATTACTAAGTAATAAATTTGTATAAATTGTTTTATATAATGAAGACGTACATGTTGTAGTTATATGATAAAAGGCACTGAAATAGAATTGTATGTACGTATCATCAAAGGAAAACGTTAATACTTTGTCTAAATAGCATAGGATTTTTCTTTCTGCTTTTCCTCCTACTCCCCCTCTCCCAAAAGTAAAAGTTTTGAAAAAGAAACTCCGTACACTCGGAATTAAAACTAGTTGAGACTAGTAGCCTGATGATGAATTTTGAAAGAAATCACAGCTGAACTACGTATGCAAATACGTAGTCAACAATAGTAAATAAAGAAAATTCTACAGTATATATATATATATATATATATATATATATACGAGCAAACAGTTAATAAAACATGTTAAAAACACTTTGAAATGAGTTAAAAACATATTTAATGTGAAAAGGAAACACTAGATGAGTAAATCGTCCTTTATCCGCGGAGTTTCGAAGAAATACTTTCCTTCTCATCAGAGGGTGGGAATTAGCAAAATGCGGGATCGGATTTTGCATGCAAAAGTATTTGATGAAACAACAAGTAAGTCAAAGATCTTACTTGATAACAAAATAGTGAAGCAGAAGGAATATGGTTAAGAAAAAGGTGATTACAAATGAATGGATAGTCTGGTGGAAGATAAATAATCCAGTGACGGTAAAATCCAAATATATAACTTCAAGAAAGTTAATTGAATTTCCTTTTGCATGCAAAATCCGATCCCGTATTTTCAAAGTGTTTTTTTAACATGTTTTATTAACTGTTTGCTCGTATTATAAGCTCTATCTCCTATTTGGTTTTATCGAGCTTTTACATCTGGCTGAGATAACTTTATAAATATTAATTCTTTAAAATTTATAATATACTTTAATTTTACCATCTTGGATCATTTTGGTAAATTTGATTGTAATTTTTATTTTATATATATATATATATATATATATATATATATATATATTTATATATATATATATATATATATATATATATATAAATTCTTTGAGTTCTAATGCACGATAGTAAATTAAAAAAAAAAGGCATTTCATGTGAAAACATTATTACGTACTTGTTGAGAAGCCATTTGCAAGAAAAAACAAACAAACGTTATGTTCCTTTGTTAATGTTAGGAATTTGAATGTATGGACACGAATCTATTTTAAAAAAAGATTACAGTGATGCAGCTGGGGGGGGGGAGTAAACACGAAGAGATGAGAAAGAGATTTGGGAGAGCGTTTTGCTAGTTTCGAAGTGTTATTCCGGTGTTGTATGAGCAAGAGTTCTTCCCAATTTTTTTTAAAAACTCTTTTTAGCCTGAAACTAAACATACTGCAAATTGAAATACAGTTGCGTACTATTTGAGATCGTATCTAACAGTGGACTGTTGGAAGTTGAGTTGCGAGACGTCAGTTCACACTAAGCTAAAAAGATACTTATGCCTGACCTCTATAAGGCCACCATTCGCCTACGTATGGAGTATTGTTACCACATTTGGGTTGGTGCATCTTCTGCTAGCCTTTCACTCTATGATAGGGTTAAAAAAAAGAATCGCCAACCTAATAGATCCCGCACTGTCAACCAAACTCCAACGCTTGTCTCATCGACGAAATGTGCCTGTTTTACAAGTATTTTAATGGCAGGTGCTCCGACGACCTCCAAGCTCTTGTACCCTCTCCACATAAATACCCATGACTAATCCGATAAGCAGCAAGATCCCACCGTACACAGTAGATACTTTCTACTCTAATAGTTTCTTCCCTCAGACTGCTAAATTTTGGAATTCCATTCCTGATCCCTTCTTTTGTGACTGTACTGAAATGAAGAAGTTCAAGCGTAATGTAAACAGACATATTACTACTCAACTCCATACCCAGTCTCTCTGCAAAGTATGTCCTAAATATTAGCATCTTTCATCAAAGTGTCGCTGTGCCTTGTTTGGGGTGAAAAAGCAATATAAAAAACATAGTCTGTTCAGCGGGGAAACAAGGAGAGAATTCCAAAATTTAACAATCCGAGGAAAAAAAAAACTATTAGAGTAAGAGGCTTTCCGGCATATACGTTCATCAACAGTGAAGGAGTGGGATTTTGCTGCTTGTCGGGTTAGGGGAATGTTAGATTGAAAATCTTTCTTTTGTCGATCAGAGGAATCGGTCGTCGAATTCCTGTCTGCGCGTCTTCCTCTTATCAACCCATCATCCCTCTTCACCCATCGGATACCTCGCTACTCACCAATAAAAGCCACAATAAAGCTGTCGTTATATTTTTTTTTTTATGAAGGAAGGTGTTGTCATTGTTCCAGGTACGGCCGTAATACTACACCATTAGATCTATTTTAAAAATTCAACTATTTTAGAAGGCCATGACAAGAGAAATAGGTTATAAGAATTTAGTCAAAATTTTATGAATAGTTGAGATTCTTTTTAGTCAAGATTTACTTTTACTCCGTACGTAACTTAATCCATTTTGCATCTCTGTACGATTCATATCACAATCCCCCTTCGCCTCCCGTTTTTTTTTCTCAATTCCTCCCACTGTCACTTTTCTATTTTTGTTTGCCTCATAAGACTCGGATGAATGTAAAATGTCGAATGGTTCACACGACAAAAAGTCGTAATAAACATATATATATATATATATATATATATATATATATATATATATATATATATATATATATTACACACACATATATATATATATATATATACATATATATATATATATATATATATATATACATATAATTCAAACACAGTAGTGTTTGAATATATGGTTAAGTGACAGTTTTAGTCATTTAGAACTGCTTTTCGACCAAATTTCAAAGAATTATTAGAGTTTTTAGATCACCTTCTCTGCTATATTGTGAATTTGTTTTTTCAATTTTTGTTCAGTAACACAAAAGCTATGATGAATTTTCTGGTGTTCAAAAGCATAAAAATATTTTTATGACTGATTTCTACAGCAACCACGTCGCTTCAGCGACTACTGTTGCTACTAATTCGAAAAGAGAAGTAGCAAGTTAAACAGAGGGAAAGAAAGCAGTAAAGGGAGATAATTAGGCGGGATTTTATTGAAAGCAAATGAGTGCCGTACATTGTTATTACATATGTTGTTATGAGGCAAAAAATAAGATTGAAATTAAATAAAGTACACGTGAAATTATTGGAAGCCTTGAAAAATCATGGATTACAATAGAAAAATGCGAGCATGAAAAGTAATATGGTTAAGCTTAAATATGGAAAAGTAAAGGACTAGTTGTTAAAACTGGAAAAGAAAAAGACAAGATATTCTAGTAAAAAATAAAATAAGTTTATAAAATATTGTAGCATTCAGCATTTAAAAAAATGCAATTTATAACATTATATAATCAGTTCTTAATGCTGCAGTATTTTAAGTTACACATTTATTATATTTTTTACTAGAATTTTTTGTCCTTTTCCTTTCCAGTTTTAACAACTTTACTTTTCCATGTTTAAGCTTAACCATATTACTTGTCATGCTCGCATATTTCTATTGTAATATATATATATATAGGGCAATTGCTCTCGACATATCAAAGGCCTTCGATAAGGTTTGGCATAAAGGCCTACTACACAAGATTTCCAGCTACGGTATAACTGGAAATGTTTTCTCTATCATTAAATCATTTCTATCTGATAGGCTCATAAGAGTAGTGGTTGATGGGCAGAAATCAGAGGCCCACAGTATTAATACTGGAGTGCCTCAGGGGTCCATACTGAGCCCAACTCTCTTCCTGATCTACATCAATGATCTCCCAAAACACATACTAAAATCTTTCGTTGACATCTATGCTGATGACACGACCATCTATGGCAACACATCAAAGGCCGTAAATGATGATGTTCTCTCTGATTCTCTCTCCTCTGATCTTGAGCGCGTGGTACAGTGAGGAAAGAGGTGGCTGGTTACCTTTAATGCATCTAAGACCAAGCTCCTTTCTCTACATCATAAACGTTCTGATCCCCATCTGACATCAATTGAAATGGATGGCTCTCGTCTAAGGGAAGCCCCAGGATTTGGTAAGCTTCTGGGTTTGACCTTTACACCTGATCTGAAATGGAACACATACATCAAGTCTGTGGCCAAGATCGCTGGGAAAATGGTTGGATCCTTCTACCGCTCCAGAAGATATCTCACTAATGATGCAATTCTCTATCAATATAAGAGCCAAGTACGTCCAAAGATGGAGTACTGCTGCCACATCTGGGTGGGGGCTGCAAAAAACAGCCTATCCTGCCTTGACGGAGTACAAAATAGACTCCGTGGCTTGGTGGGGGATGCCCTTTTCTCTACCCTGCAACCTCTTTCCCACAGAAGAGACGTAGCGAGCCTGTCATTGTTCTATCGTTATTTCCATGGCAGGTGCTCGTCTGAGATCCATTCTCTGGTCCCCCCTCGCCAATCTTTCTCAAAAAACACCCGACTAGCTGAAACGACCGTCAATAATTTTCCCCACTTCCTATCTGTGCCTAAATCAAAACGTAGATACCATGAACAAAGCTTCTTTCTTAGAACTGCACGCCTGTGGAACTCTGTTCCGCTTGCCTGTTTCCCTCCCGACTTCAACCTGGATGTTTTCAAGTCCAACACGAACAAATTCCTGATGAACCGCCCCCCCCCTAAGTAATGACACCTTACCAATTCTCCAATACTATGGCTACACTATCCCTTTGATTACTGTACACACAATAACCCTTATCCCTGAGTAGCCATTGGGCCATGATAAATGAACTCCATGTAATATATATATATATATATATATATATATATATATATATATATATATATATATATATGTGTGTGTGTGTGTGTGTGTGTGTGTGTGTGTGTGTGTGTGTGTGTGTGTATTAGTTATATTTTAACATTTAAATAATAAAACTACATATTGCAGGTAAGATGTCGTAGTTACATTGGTGATATTTTCGCATTCCGTAGTTTCGAATCTTACTATGGAGCTACTGGACCCGAACCGCCATTAAAACTTAAAATATTTACCATTTTAATGATATTTAAATCATATGTGTAAAATTTTAATGATATTTAAATCATATGTGTAAAATTCCCCCGGGAATCTTGAGTGTTGTTCCGCAGGACAGCTATCGGAGCAGAATAACTTAAAAAACCTAAATATGTATATCCTATGGCATTTAAATGTAAACGACAAGTATTAATTATTAATAATAGAGACTTTTACACATTTCAGCTCCTTTAGACTATAAACGGGCGAAACGGAAGCAATTTCGGTACTATTACTTCCCTTATTTGGTCCTTTAGTCCTCACATTCCATGAGCGATGTTTCTGAGAAGGGGAGGGGGAGAATTGTTGTTTTCTGAGTAAAAATATATGCAGCAACCCCGTATTTTTAGGTAGTTTTTGAACTTGAAATATTATTTTATTTAATTTTTTAACTCCTTATATCGAGTGTCTGGATCGATTGCCATAAAACCAAGTGAAACATACATGATCTCCCGTGAGTGCACAGTGAACAAGGCATAAAAAAATGACTAAGTTCAGTATTGGCCCCTCCCTCCCATTTAGCCTCAAAAGTCCCCAGGGGACGACAAATCCTGGTGAAAATGAACAAACGGTGCAGTTTTAGGCCTTAACATATGTAAATTTGAATTCTGCGCCAGGCAAAAAACGAAATGACTAAGTCCATCATTTGCCCCGCCCCCATTTAGCTCCAACAGTACCCAAGGCCTTAACATATTTAAATTTGAGTTCAGCACCATGCAAAACTGTTAAATAGACATACACAGAAAATTTTGGACAAATATGGTTTGCAAAAATACCTACAATACATGATTGTTTATTTTTACTAATGAGCCATCATTTAGCCAGGCCAATATCAACTCAATGATAAATTTTAACTTATAGGTAGATTGTCCGTTTAATCAGGAAAAATATTACGGGAGGATTGAAAAGGAGTAAGGAAATGACAAAGTTTAGTTATGGGACGGTTTTATGCCAAGTACTTATTAGGATTGTATTTAAAAATGGTCATACTGTAGTATTCTACACATAAAAAGCTCTGGAAAAAAAGTTCTGTTAATAGAGCTTCTGTTTGACTCTAAGCACATAGAGAAGAAGGACCGAAAGTTATTTCAGTTTTCGCAATAAGGTGAGTTCTTGCAATGGATGTTTTAAAAGGATGAATTGTAACACAGCGTGGATGCGCGTATGTAAATGCATGCGAAGTGACGTCACCGAGAGGGAGAAAAAGAAAGGATAAAGAGGACGATCACGAGAGAGACGAGGTAACATTCGAGATCTCGTGAGAGACGTGGAGAACAAGCGAGTTGTAGTTATTTCCTATTTTTTGCCTTGGTCTCCTTTGCGACTAAAACTGCACATAACGTTTGCTTCTCCGCTGAAAACATTACAGAACCAGAGATCGGAGCTTAGTCGAGCATCTTTCCTGGAAATAATCCTGAAATTAAACGGATGAAAACGGTACAAATAAGATTAGCAATGTAATTTCTGCGAGATAGAAAAAGGCATTAATGAAGGGGGAGCTATAATCTCCCACTAGATTGCGAAGTCGATTTTGTACTTTGTTAAGATAAAAAGAGTACCCTGAGAGGAACCTCATCTTTTTCACATGTGCACGAGTTAAGTATCTGTAAAGTAATGTTGTTTACAGTGACATCTGGCGGTTGTAATTTAATCTTTGCATGAAATTAAGCAGTTGGAATTAGGAAATGCAAACGAATATATCAAAGAGAGATTGTCACACTGAAGTAATAAACGCTTGTGACGTTTCAATTGGCAAGATGGCGCATAAAAATCCAGCGCGATAAGATAACTTATATCCAAGTGTTTATTATAACTTAACAACTTGAAAGCGGCAGTCATTAACCGATTAATGAAAATATTCAGTGGCAGAAAGAAAAAGGGTAAACGAAAAGAGAAAGAAGACGACAAAATAGAAGGAGTAGGTGGAAGAGAAGAAAAAGAAATGAGGAGGAGGAGGAGAAGTAAGAAGAGAAATATAAAGAGCGAGTAAAGAAGGAAAAGAAGAAAAAGGAGAAAGAGAAATGAATAGGAAGATGAAGAAGAGTGAAGAATCAAAGGAGGAAGAAAACCAGGAAGAAAAGGAAAAAGAAGAGGAAAAAAAGAGGAAAAGAAGAAAAAAAAGGAGGAGGAGGAACAGAAAAAGTAGAGGAATAAAAAATAGAAGAAAATGGGGAGAGTAGATAGGAATACTAACAGTAAGAATGAAGAGGGGGAAGTGGGAAAGGAATCAAGAGTGAAAGAAGAGGAAGAACAAAATAACGTGAGAAAAAAGGAGAAGGGGAAAAGTAAAGAAACAAATGTGAATTATTAATATTATTATTGTTATTATTATTATTATTATTATTGTTATTATTGTTTCTATTATTATTATTATTGTTGTTGTTGTTGTTGTTATTATTATTGTTATTATTATTATTATTATTGTTGTTGTTGTTGTTATTATTATTGTTATTATTATTATTATTATTATTATTATTATTATTATTATTATTATTATTATTAACTATATATTAATACGATAGTGTGTGTGTTCTTTTGTGTGTCACACTTTCCGGCAAATTTCATTGCCTGAGATTTAAGAACATACACGCTATCGTATTAATATATAGATTATACTAAATGTGATTTAATGAATTTGGTGAGTGTTTAATGAGATCCTAGGCATAATCTCCTCCTTCTTTTCGAGTAGGGGGGATGATAGTCTGACGTGTTTACTTCCGGTGATAACGTCATTATTTTCCGTAAAAGAAAATGCATATAATATATTTATTATGTGCAACATTGACATCAGATGTCATATTCCAAAAATCACATGGATGTACTGCTCATTCCAAAAATCAGGTAAATGGATACTAGGTGCACGCTAGTTATTATTATTATTATTATTATTATTATTATTAGTAGTAGTAGTAGTAGTAGTAGAGGAGGAAAAGGAGGACGAAAAGGAGGGGAGAAGAAAAGAAACAGGAGGAGAGGGAACAGAAGATGATAAATAATAATTATTATCATGAATATAATAGAACTATTATTATTTACTCACTAGGAGCATTCACACAAGCCATCATCAAAGATTGTTCTACGAAAACAACTTATTGTACTCCCTGGAGTCTAAGTGACAACAAGTCTCCCCAGATTTCCAGTACTCTCCACATCTTTCGATACCCTTTGCAAAAGAATTTGCGTCATCGCAACAGCCGCTTACGATTGATTTTTCGTTGGCGGCGACCATTGGCCTTCACGTGAATTTCAGTGGCAATAAGCCTCCCCAAGGTCCCAGTCCTCTTTGCACTCAACCAGCGGAGGTCTGGCTAGTGCTTTTCCTCCTCGGTCTCCCCCCTCCTTCTTGGCCCTCATTATTTGGTGTGGTGCCTGTTTATGGTGACACTCATAACAAATGGGGGGGGCGGTTTTTTCATTTATACAGTTTGTTTTCATGATTTCATGCGATGTTACTTTGTGTTTTGCATCTGTAACCATTTCTGTGTCCAGTTTGTGTGTAGTTTATGTGCGGTGTCAGCCTCGACATTCAAGAGTTTTCCTTAGTATTTCTGTAGTTTTCATTATTGAAATTCGTTGTATTTTCTCAGCCATCCCTCTGATTCCAATCTCTCCCATTTTTTTTTTCAAAGTTTTTTGGTATCGTTCCTACCGCTCCTACTATTAGTGGTGTTTTCACTTTCTTCATTCTCCAGATCTTTTTAAGCTGTCTGGCCGGTAGTAGTAGCAGTAATAATATCAATAAAAGAGGGAGGATGAGAAGAAGATGAAAGAGGAGAAAGAAGAGGACAAGAATCAGTAGTGATAAAAGTAGGGAGGAGTAAAAAAGATTAAAATTATTATTATTAGTAGTAGTGGTAGTAGGAGGAGGAGAAGGCGGTGGGGAGGAGGAGGAGGAAAAGAGGAGGGGAGGAGGATGATGAGGAATATAAGGAGAAGACGAAGAGAAATCTTTCGTGGTTATTATCTTCACGTTTGAGGTGGAATCTGCGCGAAGACCTTAAAAGTCAAAACCACGGACACAAACCGACTTTCGGAAGGCAATAAATGGAATAAATGTATTTCAAGATGGCGCAGGAGAAACCGGACATGAGAACTGAACGAATACGGATTTCATCAATGCGTTTATAGTTGAAGAGTATGACTTTGAGCGGGAAACAAGCAGGCTGACGAAATACGAAACAACTTAAAAAAAACCCTTAAATTCCTACATTGTTCTTTATTAGTATAGTATTCAAGACAGTAACAGACACCTTAAAATGATGACTTCTTTTATTTAATCTAGACAAGATTTTCTATCTTATTCAACGAAACGGGAGTAGGATATATATATATATATATATATATATATATATATATATAGAGAGAGAGAGAGAGAGAGAGAGAGAGATAGATAGATAGCAGAATAGACAGTGGTAGAGAGAGCGGTAGAGAAGGTGTGTGTGTATGTGTATGTGTGTGTGTGTTTGTGTGTGTGTGTGTGTGTGTGTGTGTGTGTGAGAAAGAGAGAGAGAGAGAGGGAAGAGAGAGCGAGAGAGAGAAAGGGGAAAGGTTTTAAAAGAAACACTTTTTAACTCCTCTGCTTTTGTTATTTATGTCTCCGGGCAACACCAAGTACGAATGTCAGTTTTCTATAAGCCTAGTTATCTCTATAAGAATGTTTGTCGATCAGATTGTCATACTTAAGTTTCAGATGCTGCTAGTCTTTCTCTGCTCTATTATTAATTTTATCGTACTTGCTCGATGAACTCAAATCAAAATCCCCCCCCCCCAGTAAAAATACAGAATAAATCCTCGTCGAGCTGCAACCAATAACGTCCGTTTCTGCTGCCATGTACCTTCAAGTAAACGAAGCTTCCGTGAACAAAATTTATTTCCTAGAACCATATAGAACCATGGTAGTGCTTATAAGCTAACTACAACATGATTGTTTTCAAGTCCAATGTAAACAAATTTTCGTTGAGCCGTCCTATTAAATAATCCAATTCTGCCCAGTTTCAACTATCGTTATCAGCTATCATTGTGTTGCGTCACAATTAACCTGACAAAGTTATTAAGCCTTTTCCTTGAGTGGCATTTGGGTCTTGATACATTTTGAGTCTTTAGTAAAAGTAAAAGGAAGTTTCGTCTGTCTTTCGCGTTCGACTTTGAAATAGGATATTGATTGTTAAACGCGTAGATTAAGTCGACACATGTTTTTTGACTCACTTGATGCCATAAACACTAACCGCAACTCGTTATAAACAACTGCCTACCAATTTCTTCTTAAAAATTACTTAAGTGATTAACCATTTTTATACGACATAGTCACGTCGACACGCTGGTTCTCATTAGATCACCGAAGTTAAACTACGTTAAACTTGACTATTACTAGTGTTAGAACGATAAATCGGAATCGGGAATCGAAAAAAATCGAAACTTTTTGGAGGTATCGGAATCGTAAAAAAAAAATAAAAATAAATAAAATAAAAAATTGTGCCTATTTTCCGATGCTAAAAACGATTCTTTAATTAGCCCTTTTGTTTGGTTTTGTTTAAAAACTTAATTTTCCATGACTCGTATTAATGATGAAATATTTACTGATTTTAAACTATCAGTAAAACTAAAATCTAGAGATCACCCCAACAAGTATATTATTCAGTTTTGCGAAAATATATGTATACATTACATAGTGTTCTATAGTTATCCGACCTCTGACCCCATCCACAAATAACTCTATATTTAGAAAATTAAAGAGAATCATATCGATAATTGTATCGGAATCGGGAATTTAGAACAGAATCGGTACGAGTATTTGAATCGCCCCATTACGAATTTTACCAACTGCTTCCTCTCTGACATTTCTGATTTTTTGAGATGAGGATTGGTTATCCGTATTATTATTCATCGGACTACTGTTCTCATCTTGAGTGTGATTTTCTAGGTGTATCAGAATTTTGGGGGAATTTTTGACACCCCTAACACGAAACTGCGAATAAAATATAAAAAAACTCGTAATTTCTCTTTTAAAAGTGGGTTGTTTATTTTCTTTATGGATTATACTCCCAAAATAAACTATTAAAGTTGTATAAAAAGTAATAGAAATATTTTTTATTTTTTTAAAAAACAGTGTTTACAAAGTGCCGGCGCGCTTCCATGCAGCCATATTTTACGTAATGAAATCAATTGAATTTTACGAGTTAAATATTGTTCAATTTTAAACTTAAAAAATCTATCAAAATTTTTCCATTGATTCAATTTTTACTATGTTTTCAGGGTCAATGTGAAATTTTCCAATAAATCGAATATAATATTTTAGACAAACGTTTTTTCACCCCCCCATTTTGAAATGTCTATTTAAATTTAAATAATTAATTAATGTACCAAAGTTTTATATATCACAAATTGAAGATAAAAGATCAATAAATAATATATTGTAAATTAAAACAAAATAGAAGTGTTTTTTTAATTTACCTGTAAAGTCCAAAGTGTAAAACCTTTTTTTTTTTTAAAGACGTTGATTTTCTTTTTTAATTGGAAGCCTATGTACTGTTTATATTGTTCAGTAAGTAATACATAAAAGTCCAAAGTGTAAAACCTTTTTTTTTTTTAAAGACGTTGATTTTCTTTTTTAATTGGAAGCCTATGTACTGTTTATATTGTTCAGTAAGTAATACATAAATGGAGAGTAGAAAACGCATTGTGGATGCGTTATCGGCAGCTCCTGTTACTCTCGCTTCTTCTTATTTGTCCCTCAGTCCTCATTTTTAAATGAGTGATTTTTCTGACAAAGGGAGAAGAAAAAGCTGTTTTCTAGGTTGGCAGTATTTTTGCGCGAACAGTTGGCAGAGTTGGTGGAAATTTTCTGTTTCTATGTCTATCCTTGTAGCCATGTCACTAGTAAGGGTGCTGGAGGTAAACGTTTTGTCTGGGCTGACGTTATCCGCCTGATAGTCAGGGACTCGAACCTTGGATTAACCACTAAGGAGGCTGTCCTATCAGCAGGTGCAAAGTACTGGGGCTGCTGTATTGCCATTTGGTGAATGGAATCTGGACCATGCAGTAGCTTCTGGTGGGGCCTCTCGATGCCATACTAGTGGGTAATTGTTACGGCTTTACCTTATCATGTGGTACAAAAAAAAAAAAAAAAAAAATTCTTCGTTTCTTTTTCTCTCTTAGTTTCCCCTCTCTGTCCTGCTCTAAGTAAATCTGTCGACCTAGTCCACAAATTCCAAAATTTCATCATGACAAGTTTCAAGAAAAAATACACGATTAAACCCGGTTCTCCAACTTCCAACGTAGACCCCTACTACCATGTCTCCTTCTCCAACATCAGGGGTCTACGTTCTAACCTTCCAGAGGTTGAAACCCAATTACAGGAGACTAAACCAGACCTTTTATTTTTAAGTGAAACTGGCATTGGACAGGCTATTTCCCTTGATGAGTTTGCAATTACAGGATACTCTAACTTAACTTCTAAATCTGACCACCAAGATCGCCATGGGCATGGAATATGTGCCTATATTAAAGATAGCTTTCCATGTGGGAGGGACATCTCCAGGGAAGATCCTAACTTACCTTATATGTGCTTCCGGGTTGCTTTAGCTCACACTACTGCATTTATATTTACTCTCTATCGCCCCCACAACAGCGGAGTTACTATCTTTCAAAGCATATCTGAGAAAATTGACCAAGTCCTTTCTACTTATCCTTCAGCTAACATTCACGTATGTGGAGACTTCAATGTTCACAACGTCGAATGGTTGACCCACTCAAACAAGACCGATGATGAGGGGAGGTTCTGTCATGATTTCTCCATTGCCTATGACCTCACTCAGATTGTTCAGGAACCTACCCGTGTGCCCGATAATGACGGCCAGTATGCGAGCCTACTAGACCTTTTTCTCACAACTTGCCCTGAACTATGTTCAGTTTCTGTTCTGTCGCCTCTTGGATCTTCCGACCACTCTGTTGTATCAATTAAGATAAAAATGAAATGTAATAAGTCCCCAGACGTACCTCTTCATCGTACAGTATATCGATACACTAAGGCTGACTGGGATAGCTTCCGTACATTTATATCTGATCTACCTCTGCATTCCATGTTTAAAAAGGATGTGTCCTCTATAGTATTAGACCTAACTGAATGGTTAATTGTAGGTATTGACCATTTCATACCCTCTAAAAAGTTTCAGCAAAAACCTAACAGCCAGCCATGGTTCTCTCCAGAATGTGCTGCTGCCATTGCGCACAGAAATCACTTTTTCCACTGCTTCAAACGTAATAGATGTATGGAAACTAAAGCCGTTTTCAGGACTGCCAGCAACCATTGTAAGAAAGTAATAAGGAACGCAAGAGAGTTGTATGCTCAATCTGTTAAGTCCAAAGTAGCTGAGCAGCGGCTTGGTTCCCACCAGTTTTGGCAAATAGCAAACAGAATCCTGAACAGAAGCGTGTGCTCCATCCCAACTATTATCAATGGATCTGAGGTAATCTCGTCAGCATCAGACAAAGCCAAACTCTTTGTCAAGAACTTTGCAGCTAATTCTACCCTTTGCGACCAAGACCGCCAACCCCCAATATTTCCTCTTGTATCAGAAAACACGCTATGTGATATACGTATATCTGTACGTGATGTTGCCAAACTAATCAAAAACCTTGATTCCAGTAAAGCAACTGGCCCTGATGGTATTCCAATTATAGTACTCAAAAAACTTCAACCTGAACTAGCGCCCATACTTACAAAACTGTTTAAACGTTGTCTTAAGGAGAATAGTTTCCCATCTCCCTGGAAAATCTCATCAGTATGCCCTGTATTTAAGAATTCAGGTGATCGCTCATCCCCCTCTCAGTACAGGCCAATAAGTCTCCTGTGCGTCATGAGTAAGTTGCTAGAATCTGTATTAAATACAGAAGTAATCAAACATCTCAACAAAAATAACCTTCTTAGTGACACTCAATATGGTTTCCGTTCTGCTAGATCTACAGCAGATGTCCTTACAGTTATATCGCATAGGATTAGCAAATCTCTCGACGGTGGCAATCTTTCTAGGGCAATTGCTCTTGACATATCTAAAGCCTTTGATAGGGTATGGCATAAAGGTTTACTTCATAAGATCGCTAGCTATGGTATAGCTGGAAAAGTCTTCTCAATTATTAAATCATTTCTTTCTGATAGATTCATAAGAGTAGTAGTTGAGGGGCAAAAATCAGAAGCTCACAATATTAATGCCGGTGTCCCTCAGGGATCCATCCTGGGCCCAACTCTTTTCCTGATCTACATTAATGATCTTCCAAATCATATCCTTACATCATTTGTAGACATTTATGCTGACGACACTACCATTTATGGTACCACATCTAAGACAGTAAACGAGCAAGTTCTCTCCAATTCTCTCTCCTCTGATCTTGAGCACGTAGTACAATGGGGAAAGGAGTGGCTGGTTACTTTTAATGCATCTAAAACCAAGCTTCTCTCTTTACATCATCAACATTCTAATTCACATTTGTCATCAATTGAAATGAATGGCTCTCGTCTTCAGGAGGCCTCAAGTTTTGACAAGCTTCTGGGCTTGACCATTACTCCTGATCTTAAATGGAACACGTATATCAAATCTGTTGCCAAGGCCGCTGGAAAAATGGTGGGATCTTTCTATCGATCCAGTAGATATCTCACTGCTGATGCTATTCTCTATCTATATAAGAGCCAGGTACGTCCAAGGATGGAATACTGTTGCCACATCTGGGCAGGAGCTGCTAGAAAGAACTTGTCCTGCCTTGATAGAGTTCAAAATAGACTTCGTAGCCTCGTAGGAGATGTCCTTTTCTCCTCCTTGCAACCTCTATCTCACAGAAGAGATGTTGCGAGTTTGTCTCTGATGTATCGTTATTTTCATGGAAAGTGTTCAACTGAGCTTCAATCTATGGTCCCCCCTCGCCAAACTTTCACAAGAAACACTCGTCTAGCTGTAAACACTATCAATAATTTCCCCCACTCTTTATCTGTGCCTAAACCTAAACGTAGATTCCATGAACAAAGCTTCTTTCTTAGAACTGCACGCCTGTGGAATTGTCTTCCGTTTTCCTGCTTTCCGGCTGACTACAATATGGTTTTGTTCAAGTCTAAAGTAAATAAGTTCTTGATGAGCCGTTCCATATAAGTTATTAAATTTACCAAATTTTCATTACTAATGATTACTATATTGACCAACTTCTACTGTACACTCTTTAACCCTTATCCTTGAGTGGCCTCTGGGCCTTGATAATGTGGTGATGCCTTTGTAAAAAAAAAAAAAAAAAAAAAAAAAAAAATGGACGATAACAACAATTTTTTTCTATTTCATTCAATATTTTCTTTTTTTAGATATTAAAAAAAAAGTTTCACTCGACAAAAAAAAAAAAAATGAAAATATAATAAATCAAAAATTTATGTATTAGTTTGAGAAAAGAAAAAAAAATTCCTGGAGTGTTTTAAAAAAAAAAATTTTTAAAGGAATAATCTTATGAGTAAAATTTGACTATTTTTAAACTATGGGAACACATATTTTCCCAGGTACAAGGCTACATCCTAACGCGAACGTGTGGTTTTTATGTCTTTTTGTTCATCCGTAGTTCAAAACAAGGAGAAAGATTGCTTCCGGTTTTTCGAAAAATGCTTCCATGATCGCGCGTTTTTCGTTTAAAAAATTCTTTATTTAAAAAATAAATGGGATTTAAAATATAAATATGGATAAATTCTTAACAATAAAGAATGGAACTACACATTGAATTGTTTTTTGTTTTTTAGGTAAGTGATTTTTTGGAATTTATATCGATTTTTTATACCCGAAGGAAGAAAAATTTCGTGATTTTCTTCAAATCTTTTTTAAAGAAAACCGATTAAAAAAAAACAAATATTGCATAATTTGCTATTAAACCTGTTATTTTGTTTTTATTTGGTTTTTGCTCCTTTAATTGAAAAAAAAAAAAATTAGGGGTTGAATTATATTTTTCAAGTAGTTATAAGCTTGTAAAAATAGGAGCTTGAATTATGAAAATTTTTTCACGCATTCTTAAAATCGGTTTCTGATACTGCTAGTGATTTTCTCGACGTTTTGGTCGATGTAACCTCCGACCTTCTTCAGGTGTATCTTGTCGAACTCGGAAATGTTTTTGTCGATGGTTGAAGGTTCAATTCTGAGTGTAGGCGACCGAAAAATACAATTGCGAATTACTTAGGACCTCCATCCAGTTATGGCTGACGGAACAAGAGCACGCTATCCCCATGAAGTAAATAAAGGTTTCCGTTCGAAATTCTGTCCAATTTACGAGTTCGACAGAAACATTCCCGAGTTCGACAAGATACACCTGAAGAAGATCGGAGGTTACATCGACCGAAACGTTATGAAAATGACACTCAAGATAAGAACATTAGTCCAATTAATTCAAATAATACGAATGCTACCTCTCTATTTTTATTTTTATTTAATTCATTTTTTTATTTTCTTTTTCTTTTAATGTGCTTTAGTTTAATTATTCCTTCCTTTATTTCTTTTAATTTGCTTTGCGTGCTATTACTATGCGGGTTTAATGTTTCGATGTTAGACAAACTATACGTATCTTTTGCTAGCTCTATTAATTCACATGACCTTCATAGAATAAACAGAACCTTATATTATTAATTGAACCTATAAATATAATTGTCTTAACAATATGCTATCATTTTTAGACACGGTTTTTAGACATACTTGTTGATGAGTTTCTGGAAAATATAGGATATATAAGCACAAGCACTATTATTATTATTATTATTATTATTATTATATTATTATTATTATTATTATTATTATTATTATTATAGCAACAACAATAATAAAAAAAGGGTACTTCACGTGAAATATGGACCCTGTGTAAATGGGTTTTAATTTAATGGTTGCTCCCTAAAACGTGCATACGCAAAAGGTTTTCATTGGTTTATTTAATCACGAAAACATGAAGGTACTATTTGAGGTAAAAAAAGGCCAAAGCATTATTTGAATATGTATGAAAAAATAAATGTAACAAAAAATAAAAATATTAGTGTGGAGAATGATATAATAATAAAAATAAATTAAAACAAAATGAAAATAAAATAAAAACAAGCACGGAATAAAAGTATGAATAAAATTTAATTAAAGAAATAAAAAAAATAAAATAAAATAAAAAACATGCTCGATTACAAAATAAGTGTATGAGATGTGAAAGAAAACCTCATGGAGCAGTCATTAAATTAAAACCCGTTTACGCATGGTCCACGTTCCCCGTGAAGTGCAAAAATAAACCCCCAAAAACCTTTGGATGACATTGACTGGCGTCACACCAACTAGTTGTGAAAGGGCAGGGAGGATGGAAAGTCCGAGGTGGGAGAGTACTAACTAGACCTCTACTGGAAGTGTGCAGTTCAAATCTTGTACCTTGGGGAGACATTTTCTCACCCAAACCACAGAAAACACTAATAATCGATGCCAACGAGAAATCAATGGCAAACGGCTGTTGCCTGCACGAGTGGTCAAGAGGTGGAGAACATTAAAAATCTGGGGAGACTTGTCACTCGGTCTCCAGCGAATACCACACGTTACTGCCAGTGAGCGATCACTGATGATGGCCTGTGAGAACACTCCTAGTGAATGAAATAATAATAATAATAATAATAATAATAATAATAATAATAATAATAATAATAATGTCCCCTTCCAACTTCACCACCACCCTTATTTAATATCGTAGATGTTTACTTTATTTTTTTTAGTTTTTAATGAATGGTATGATTGTCTTTTAGTAGTTATGTGAACTTCATTTTCGTATCCATGCACTTATATGAAAATGAAGACTATAGTGGAGTATAGGATTTCTACCCATGTAACTGATGAAAATACGCTACACATTTTGATGGGAAACGAAAACTTTAAATATAATTTCTGAATTTAAAGTAATAGTTATTTAAATATTTCAACAATAAAATCCAGCTTCCCAATAAGAGGCACTCTGGATAGGAACAAAAATAATCTTAGTCATGAAATATTTCTCCTCCACCGACCGAGAACAGAAAAGGTGTAGCATCAGAACAGATACTACATTGTGATCTTTTCAAGAAGGCCAAGAAATACTTCTGTTTAATATGTTTCTTTAATTGTTTGCTCCCTAAATTCATAATTCAGTTTTATCATTATTAGAGTGTGTATTGCTTTAAAATTACTTAATTTTACATAGATAATATTTATATTTTATATTGAATGAAGTTCAGTTTGATTATTAATCGAATTGAGTTCCTTTCATCTCATATAGTACCGACAGTGATAGTTTGACAAATCTTACCTACATTGCTTGCAGGCAGTTTTCAGTTAAAAGGCATTCTATATCTCGGTGGCCGAGGTTTAACCCAGTGTCGGCGAATCGATCAGTCAAAATACGCATTTTTTTATTGAATAAAAAATATCGACTAGAAGCTAACTTTCTCCGCACCACGCACGCACGCACGCACGTGCGCGCACACACACACACACACACACACACACACACACACACACACACACACACACACACACACACACACACGCGCGCACACACACATAGATATGTATATCTATTGACTCAACGCGTTCGTTTCTCGTATGTCTTATATCTTTTCACGCATTCTTATTTCTCCAGTTTTCTGTTCATTTGCATTTTCACCTGATGATTAGATTAGGAATCGAAAGCGTTAGTGGCACATGCGGTAAATTCATAATTTTTTTCTATTTGAACATAAAATCGAATAAATACAAAAGGTATAATTACACAAAAATATGTAAAAAAATATATAGAACAAAATCATTATGAGTGTTAATTGATTTCACTTTTTGGAATTACAAAAATGAAAATTACTGGTATATATATATATATATATATATATATATATATATATATATATATATATATATATATATATATGCATATATATATATATATATATGTATATATATATATGTATATATATATATATATATATATATATTTCAGGTAGGAAGATATCAAAAAATTAAGAATAATCGAATTTCAACAAGGGTTGTTGATAATGCCCAATCAAAGAGAGCAAATTATATATATATTTGTTATTCTTTACGTAAATACAGTCATATCTTGTTACGATGTGTAGACGGTTTCAATCTTATTTGATTTCATCAGGCAAGAAAAATTAAAATAGAAAAATTACAAAGGTTCCAGACCTTTTCAAATTTTGAGGAGAGAAAAAATGGCATGTTTATTTATTTATTCCTCGGCTCTTCTTCCCACTCCATATCCACTGTCTTTCCTTTATGCAAGATATCCTAATATTTCACTCCCAATGTGCCTATTGCTAGACGTCGCATTCCGTATTAGTTACCTCGCACCCTATCTTTTCGGATGAAAAGTATTAGGCTTCAAAATGCCTGGGTATAAAGAGCTTTTATAACTCCTACTCCCATTGATGTATCTTCCTTGTTGAATTGATTAAATAAATCTATATATACTATGTACTTTTGTATTGTCGATATTTTTGCTTATAAATATATATATATATATATATATATATATATATATATATATATATATATATATATATATAGCAAAAGTACCCATCGTTGACTGGGTTCAAAAGCAGCGTACAGAAAACGGACTCTGATTTATGAAAGTATGATAGGTTATGAAAAGAAAGGGTTGTAATGAGATAAAATAGATAAACCTAATAATTTATTATACCATACCTGATCACACTGAAACACTTATAACAATATTATGTGGATCTATATTAAAAAAACCTTGTTAAACTTTGTGATATAGTTCCATTCTATGGAGGTCAGGCGTGAACAAACACCCCATAATTTTATTATATCATATTTCTACAAACTGAAACATAATTATCAAAGTATACTTACACAGATCGATATGAAAAGTCTTTATTAAAGTTTGTGCATATTTCCATTCTTTGGAGACCAGGCGCGAACGCAGACCCAACAATTTTATTATACCATCCCTATTTAAGTTAAAACATACTTATCAAAGTATTATTATGTACATCTACATCAAAAACACTTGTAATTTTTTTTTTAATTTTTAGATTTTTTATTTCATACTTTGTGGACCAAGCGCGAACGAAGACCCCACACTTTTAATGAACCACTGTTCCGCCAGATCAAACATACCCATTCCTGTGTCTCGATACATCTTCTATCATTATATGTTATCAGGGTTTTTAAAATAGTCAACCATATAGGAGCCTATTCATGACCAGACACACACACACACACATACACACACATACATTAAGCTTTATATATATATATATATATATATATATATATATATATATATATATATATATATATATATACTAGCAGTTCAGTCCGGCTTTGCTCGGAACTATGTACTTTTCATAACTTTATGTGCATGTGTATATGTATATTAAAATGTTTGACTCATGTCCAGGTAACCTACATCTAAAATTTCAAGTGTTTAGACCCAGAATTGACGGAGAAATTTGATAGAATCTGCAAAGGTCAACTCTTTACACTTTGACCTCTTGCCAGCCAAATTTTCGCCCAAAAACTGATTATAAAGCTTGATGCATGTCTGAAGGCTCTTTATGTAAAATTTCAAATGTTTAGACCCAAAAGTGGCTGAATAGTTTGCTAGAGACCGCGAAGGTAAAATCTTTTGAACTTGACCCATTGGCAGCCAAATTTGCACCCAAAAATTGATTTAAAAGCTTGTTCTGTTCCTGAATACACTTTATGTAAAATTTCAAATATTTAGACTCGAAATTGACTGAGTAATTTGGTAGAGACCGCAGAAGTCAATTTTTTTAAAAAATTTGACCCCAATTTTGACCCCCTTAACTTTTATTGTTTTGGGCTCAAATCAAATTAAGAAGTTTGATCCATGTCCAAGTAACCTATATCTAAAAGGTCAATGGTTAAGATCCAAAATTGGCGGAGAAGTGTGGTAGAATTTTCAAAGGTCAAATTGTTTAACTTTGACCCCTTGGCAGCCAAATTTCTGTTCATACATGGATTAAAAATCTCAGTATCCCTTTTTTTCAAATCTCGAGTCTGTAGACTGAAAATTGACAGAGTAGTTTGGCAGGGAAATGTACACACAGACACACTACAGACAGACCATATGTACACGCAGACACACCACAGACAGACAATATCACACACACATATATATATATATATATATATATATATATATATATATATATATATATATATATATATATATACACACATATAATTTAAAGGAGATTAGAATAATAGTCTAAAGAGCTAAGTGTATTTTAATGTGATAGTGAAATTACTAGTTTAATTAAAATACAGGAAATGCTCGTTGTAATTTAGATATATAATAAGCTCGATAGTTAAATGTCCTAGATCTAATTCAATATTAAGTAATGTGATTTATAATTTAAAAATTTTAAAAATTTTAAAAATTTAAAAATCAAAATTTAATTAAATTAAAAATCAGTTTCATAAGAAGGAACAAATTGACTTTGTTGTTGTTCCTTCTTATGAAACTGATTTTTAATTTAATTAAATTTTGATTTTTAAATTTAAAAATTTTAAAAAATTTTTAAATTATAAATCACATTACTTAATATATATATATATATATATATATATATATATATATATATATATATATATATATATATATATATATATTAGAGGCACGGTATAAGTTTTGAGAATTTTCCATAATACGCTAGGGGTTATAATTAGGGTTCAATGTGTGGAAAATACGAAGAGGTATACAAATAAAATAAAATAACTGATAGCAGAAAAGGTAAAATGAATTAATAAATAATGATAAAATGATAAGATGATAGTACGATAAAATAAGAGAATAATAGGATAATAATGTGATATAAGGTTGATTAAGGTAGGAAATAGTAAAATAAAAACAGAAATTAAGGAGGAAAACATTAGTAGAAACATAAAATACAATACAGTGTAAAATATTATGCAAAATGAAACAACAACAACAGCGATACTACTACTACTACTACTGGTAAAAGGTTAGGGGATACTGATACAAAAAGCAACAAGTACCTGGGGATGGTTGAATTTGATACGATGCTTTGCAATGAAATAAATGAGAAGATGAAAGAGGTGTATATGAGGAGACTCAAACTGCTCCTGAAATCTAGACTGAATGGTAGGAACCTGTTCTCAGCCATCAATTCATGGGCGGTTGTTGCAATTCGATACACTGCAGCTTTTGTAGTATGTATACAGGAGAAAAAAATGAAAAGGCTACAGATACACATGGAAATTATTCGTCAAGTATGGAGCACTTTACCCAAATTCTAATGTGCTCAGGCTGTATATCACAAGGAAGAAAGGAGGAAGAGTGCTGATTGTGTCGGGGAAGAGCTTAGAAGTGTTCACCACTACTTGTCTAACAGGAATGAAGTGTTACTCGCAGCAATGGCAAAAAAGGAAGAACTAAATAAAGATTCATTGGAAAATAAGCAGAAGTACAAGGAAAGACTGAGTTGGTGAGAATGAAACTTTATGGTCAGTTTGAGCGAGATACTAAGGCACAAAAATGTCAAGACACGTGGAATTTTCTGTTAAAAGGTGACTTGAAAAGAGAAACAGAAAATCTTGTATTTGCTGCTCAGGAACTGGCACTAAATACAAATACCAGAAATAAAACATCTATGGGAAAGCTTGTTCTGATAAGTGGAGGTTGTGTGGTATATCTCTTGAAACAGTGTCATACATTGTTAGTGCGTGTTCTGTACTTGCTCAAAAAGAGTACAAACGTCACCAGTACAAAGTGTGTGCAAATCTGCACGGCAGTTTATGCCAAAAGTTTGGAATCTGAGTGACGGACAAATGGTACCAACATCACTCAGAAGGGGTAGTGGAAAATGAGGACATTAAGATTCTCTTGGATTTCATGATTCAGTATGACCGAGAGATAACTCACAGGAAACCTGATATTGTAGTTGTGAACAAAATGACCAATGAATGCCAAATTATTAAAGTGGCTCAAAAGATACCAACTTAACAAGCAATAAGAATAAGAAACTACGGAACCATCAGGTGGAGATTACTAAATTGTGGAACCAAAAGCTTCCATGGTGCCTATAATCATAGATGCGCTTGGCTCAATTCCTGATGATCTTATGAAACAACTGAACTCCTTAGGAATCAGATACTACATCACTGTACACCAGAAGTCAGTTCTACGCCTGGTACTTTCCATCTAATTGACTCTTTGACTATCCTCACTAGCTTTGGTGTAAAAGTCCGCTGTTGAGGTAAAAAAACCCGGTGTAAAACATCACAATACTGTAAAGTTAATGGTGAAGGATGAGGATGAGGAGGATGAGAAGGATGAGGAGGAACAAAAACAACAACAACAACAACAACAATGATACTAATAATTATAATAGGAACTTGTAAAATAAAATAAAAAACAGAAAGGAGACATGAAAACATATAGGAAAAGATGTAGAGGACAGTAGGAAGAGAAACATACTATGGGGGAAAATAAGAACAATAAAAGGAAAGAGATATATAGAAAAATAAATTAAATTTAGGAAAATAAACATTGAGTATCAAGGGATTACAGATTAAACAAAGTTGTAAAGAATTCACATGACGCGAGTGCACAGAAATTCGTGTAGTGGATAATGTGGGTCCTGCTGTTGTAGTAGTCCAAGGGGGCTTGCGTGAGATATATATATATATATATATATATATATATATATATATATATATAAATTAATGGCTGTGTGGTTTCCAATGAGAGAAAAAAATGTATATTTAAAAAAGTGTATATTTAAAATTTTGGGTAGAGAATCTCGTATTGGCATTCCCTTCAAAAACACATTCGTACTTACAAAATTGAAATACATTCCAAAGGGAAATTCCATAAACTTTTAACTAAAATTAACTTTTAACTAAAAATAACTGAGGAGAGCTAAATATATACACACAATAATTATTTTGTGTGTTATAAAAATCGTGATGTTAATAGTTAGAGCTTTCAATAAGTTTCAATAAGTATAAATTATTTCACATGATCGGAAGATTTTTATTTTGGAAGAAATTTTTTTTGATACCATCTAGGATCACCAGAGGAAACTATCGATTGCGTCTATACAATTACTTACATATATTATAATAAGAAAGGGCAAAAAATCTGTTTAAATGTATGTATGTATGTATGTCTCGCAAAACCTTTCGACAGAGGCGATGGATTTTCGCGAGATCGGTATCATTTGAAGTCGACCCTTCGAACGACAAATATCGAAAAATTGGCGAAATCATTAATTCCTTCACCCTCAACTGAGCACTTTTCTAAAGGGAGGGGTAGCAAAAAATCGTTCCATCAAAACAATTTAGCCATACACGCATACGTAAAAATCTTTCTTTCTTGAATTAGTTTAAATAAAAAAAAACGACCTACTTTCGTTCATGCAGTCATGATCAAAACAGTTTAGTAGCGACGTCATTATCTTAAGATCGCACGATCGAGTCGTGATGTCAGATATGTTTTTCTTCAATTTTTAATATTGAAAAAGGGTTATTTATGCCATTTTTCGTTCTTTTCACCATCACGTTCGTTGTTTTTTTGTTTTTCCGATTTTTTAAAGAAGTTTTAAAATCCTTCGCTTATTCTTTATTTTGCATCACGTTCGTTGTTTTTTGTTATGCTATTTAAACAGGGTTGTTACGTTCGCTTATTCTTTGTTTTCCATTTTATTTTGATATACCCCTCCTCTTCCCCTACACACACCTCACCACACCCTGGCAACGCCAGGTACTCCCGCTAGTATTAGTTCTCGCGCGAAAGAGCAGAACACAAAATGTTTTAAATACTACTACTAATAATAGAATAACAATAACAAAGACTTTCGCTGGCGAGGACTACTATTGAATTTAACAAGTTATACAGTCCTTTTGAAAATTTCATCTCTATTTTTCTCGTTATGTACTGAATATTTGTTTATGAAACCTGTATGAAATATGTTCCTTATTAAATTTTAAAGATTTTCTATTCTGAAAGAAGTTTAAAAAAATTAATCTAAAAAAGTGATTTTAAAGGTTTTGTTAAAAAAATTCAGATTTTATCATTATTCGGACCTGTATTACAAAGAGGGGGTTGCAAAAAATGAGTTGTGGTGTGAGGAGAAATACAAACTGAAACAGAGAGAATATTCATACCTGTAATAATACAAAGAGGAAGTTGCAAAAATGAGTTGTGGTGTGAGGAGAAATACAAACTGAAATAGATTTCATCCAAGGCATGAAAATTGTTAAACAAAATGTTTTTACTATAGGCTTGAAAAATAAAGGTACAAGATTCAATTTGAAATTTATTTATCTTCAAAGTGCACGTTTATAAATTTTACAAAGTAAGGTATAAAAAATTAATTTAAATTGAATCCAAAAATTGTATATGTATTTTATGTAATGTACATTTTATTGCAATTTAAAAACATTATCTTTCATCTAGCAATTAATGATATAGATGTAAAATTTTAAATGATTTTTTTAAAGTGTAACAGAATGTACATTATATAAAATAAATCCAAGGTAATTTTTTGATTCAATTTAAATTAAATTGTTATACCTTACTTTGTAAAATTTATAAAAGTCCACTTTGAAGATAAATAAATTTTAAATTGAATCTTGTACCTTTATTTTTCAAGCCTATAGTAAAAACATTTTGTTTAACAATTTTCATGCCTTGGATGAAATGCTTTTCTAACTTATATTATAATGTAAAGAAACGCAAATAACTTGAAAAATAGATCTCTCTAGTTTGATAGACGAAAAAGAAATCCAGACAAAACATAGCTAAATCAATAATTAATTAAAATTAAAAATAGTTTAAACATGTAAATAATTATTTATCGCAATTGAATAAAATGAATACGTCTCGATTTGTTAAGTCGTCTGATAAAAATTTCCAAAGCGTTCGTTTCATGTATTATTTAAAAAATAATGCTTAACTCGAACAGACATTTATTTTACAAATGCATTTATTTTTTTGTTTTATTTTATTTTTTTTTTCGCAACGCATTTTCAAATAATTAATATCTGAATTCATTGTTTTGCTTTTATTTTCTAGTAACGAATATTTTCATACGTTTCAGATCATTTCAAATTTTATTTTTTCCGAAATTTAACAAAAATATAACTAACCGTTTGAATTCATTTCGAAATATAACAACAAAAAAAAAGAAGCCCTAAACTGTTTTATTTTATTTATATTTAATTTATTGCTGGAAAGCAGTTCCGCGGTATTGCGTTTCACAGACGGGAAGCTCTACGAAAGAAACGTTGCTCATGGAATTTTCGTTTAGTTTTAGTGATAGAGAGTAAGAGAAATCAAGATTTCATTCCCTAATAGGAGCACCTCTGGCGATTAGCACTAAAGTAACCTCTTCCGAAAGAGGCTACCCCACCCCTAGAATTACACAAGATTGTACCTCAGACCGACAGATACAAGGTTATCACCTACTGAAAATTAAGCAAGACGCTGTCGGACCGATTGTCGGGGATGTGTATTCGACTTGGGTTTGAACAGTTTATTGTGGTCGTTGTTCTCGTTTAGTAAACTGCCCTACGCGCCAGCAACAAATGTCACCTGTTTTAAATCGGGCAAAGAACTCGAATAAAAGATCCGCCAGAAATGTAGAAAAAAAAAAGAAAAGATATAAAATAAATCACACACACACACACGCGCGCGTGCGCGCGCACACACACACACACCACACACACACACACACACACACACACATATATATAAATGTGTTGCTTTTATTTTGGAGGTGTTAACCGTTGACCCCCACCCCACCTCCTCAAAACGCAAAATAATGTTAAAGGCATAAAGCATCCAAGAGGCATTGTCGAAACGTAATTAAAAGTTCTTTGTGTTCTTCTTTTTCCTTCGTTCAGATTGTATCAATTTATTTATTTCTGTTTTTGCTGTCTTTATATTTGTTCATGTTTGTAGGTTTTTAAGAGAAGGGACAGGTGGGGGTGAGGGTGGGGGTGGCAGTGTTCCCTTTGCTGCCCGACGGCGTTTTTACGAGCAGCCGTAAAATTGTATCGTCTGGGGTCGCTTGATGACGAGAGGGTCGTTTTTTACGGTAAAGGGCAACAAGAAGATACGAGAAAACGATAACGGTAAAGAACCGAAGTATTTATAAAATTCAGTTGAAAAAAACGAATCTGTGTGTGTGTGTGTGTGTGTGTGTGTAGGTTCGTATGGGTATGCATGTGTGTGTGTTCATTAGTTTCTGAGTATATGTGTCTAAGTGCGTGTATATCTATTTATATATAACTATGTGTGTGTATATATATAACTATGTGTAACTCTGTGTGTGTGTGTGTGTGTGTGTGCGTGAATCTCTCAGGCCAAGTCGATGGTAGACCCTATAGAAAAAAAAACTCATGACAAAGCTTCTTGAATACAAACAAGCAAAATATCAGTCTTTTTTATGGCTTGTTGGTATTATTATATCTTGTGGTATATATCGCTTTTGTTTATCGTTCTTGCTTCTTACTGTATGCATACAACACAATACATACATACATACATACATACATACATACATACATACATACATACATACATACAGGCACGCATATATATTATTTTTTTAAAAAAATAACACAAGTGGCTACAAAAAATCTACCGAAAAAGGTCTAAAAAGACATCGTCAGGCGACAATAAATCTCCGGTTCTACTCGAAGATGACAGGCCTCGAGTAAGATTGTCGCCTGACGATGTCTTTTTAGACCGAAACAGTAGATTTATTGTCGCGACTTATGGGCATTTTGTTTATCTGAATTTAATAAAATAACACAATGCTCTTTTTATTAAGCACTATCAACAACCTCATTGAAATTCAATGTTTTTTTACTTTGAGATATTTTTGAGTATATATATATATATATATATATATATATATATATATATATATATATGTGTGTATATATATATATATATATATATATATATATATATATATATATATATTGCCCTGATAAGTTGTAAAAAGCACAACAGTACTGTCTGTGGATGACAGTATATATATATATATATATATATATATATATATATATATATATATATATATTTATTATTATATTGTATTGGACTCAATATATAGTAATGATTTAAAAAGTTAAAAAAAAAAAAAAATGACTCGTGCGCCACTACCGAGAATTGAAACCAAAACGTTAAGCTTACAATTTATTTTTTATGCAGTCGTTCGAACTTCACCTGGCAAATTCCATTTTTTTTTATTTTGATATATTTGCACCGATTTTCCTCGGCTAAAACCTAAATATGACGTATCGTATGGATTCTAATACCCTATATATTAAGTTTCATGGCAGTAGACAAAAACAATACAATTATCATCCACTCTTTGTAAAAAAATCTGGTCCCTTATTTATTCAATAAGAGACTATTTTCCCTACCTAGCAAACAGGAACGAGTTTTCCGGGTACGAGTTTCCCGGGTACGGGTTTTCCGGGTACGTGTTTGCCGGGTACGGGTTTTCCGGAGACGAGTTTTCCTAAATTCGCTTAGATTTATATAAGTCTAGCATTGCTACTAGGCGTTACTTGGGAGTATAAAAGTACTCCTTTTGAAACCTCGCTTTCCCACCCTCTCACTTTTTATTTTCTATTTCAGTCTGTTTTTATTTATTTGTTTGTTTATTACTCTTTGACCTTCTAAAGTTAACTGTTAAACCTACACACTTGAAAACAGAAAGAAAATAAAAAAAATGGTGGAAACCTTTCATTTCCTTTTTACATTTTTTTTTTGCAGAGGATTTAAAGATTTTTCTACAATACGACCATTTAACTCACTTACTGCGTTTTCATCTCAAAACTTTTCATTTCTGTATCCTCACATCAGATTTTGCACCAGTTATCAAGGAATTCCATACGACATAACTCCTCTCCAACAGGGGATTTACTTTTACCGCAAAAGCTAACACAGTCTGTGTTTTTATTAAAATGACTTTTTCTCTGTTGCCTGCGTTGTTGTGCTGGTCGTTTAGTGCAATTCTAGAAGATTCACCCTCCCGGATTTACCGTCTTTCGGGAGAGTAACTTTATTACTTGCTGCCTGGGGTTCTCCTACTGGGAAATGTCGACGAGGATACGAACGCAATTTTTAATAGGCCAGAGTGTTCCTCTTTTTAGGGGTGTTGGCTTGACTTTCTCCCACTTTCTCATCTTGTGTGACATCTTCCTGCAATGGGTAGAAAGTAAATACCCTCTCTTTCTGCCTTTCAATCTATTTTCTTTCTCTTTTTTCTTACAACTTGACCTAGTAAATATAACTGTTAAAGCGACGTCTTTAAAACATCCTTGAAAACCTTCCTCTTTCGTTTTGCCTGACTTTATTTTAAGATAAATTAGCTCGGATTAATTCGTGACATTCGGCAAACGTTTTCGTCTAGCTAAACTAAAAAAAAAATTATTAAATTATTTTGCTATTGTTTTTTTTTTTGTATTTTCATCATAGTTGTGGTATTTCAAAAGAGAGATATAGGACTTTATCCAAAGAAGAAGCACTAAACTAAGCGAAGACTACTTCGGAAGAAATTTTAACCTGCTTGAGCAAGCCACATGCATTGTTACAGCTGAAGTCAAAGTAAACAGGGTGCATGGACGAAGTGGACGATGCAAAAGCCAGAACTATTATCGTGTGCCGTGAATTTATTCTCTCCTGCCTTCTCTTCTTTGCCGTGTCGTCGTCTCTCACATTAGCGGCTGTCGAGATGTGCGCACAGGTTCACAATATATAAAATGAGAACACACAACTCCACAGGAAAACACAGACTGTAACACTTTCTGTAAATATTACTATTGGGTGTGTGCGTGACACCATCGGCCCTTAATACGCTATGGTCCACATCTACATTCAAAACTGTGCTCATCGGTTGGTTGATCGATTCATTTCAGAATATAAATATATGAGTACGAGAGAGAGAGAGAGAGACAGAGAGAGAGATAGATAGATAGATAGATAGAGAGAGATATTCAATAAGAATTAATTGCATATTTAGTAATCGCAACATATCTAAGCCTTACAGAAATTGCTAATTTTAGAGAATTTAAAAATCTAAATTTATTTTCTGTTTACTTTGAAACGCAACCCATAAAAGTACTGTGCGACTGTTTTTTTTTTTAAATTAATTTTTATAACTGATGTCGAGTAGAGGACTAATTTAAAACTTGAAAAAAAAATCGCGACATACCTAGACATTACAGAAACGATTAATTTTTTAAATTTTGACAATTTTGATATATTTAAAATACAAGACATGACAAAGTCTTTCGTCATATTGAATCGTACTTCTTATACATGGACATAGTTTGCTGCCACTTGAGTGCTTCTTACTGTTGCGGTTGCATAAACATTACACACTTGCATATTCTCGATCGTTATCCCAATTTCGTCAATGCTGTTGAATTCGGGCGTTGATCGAGGGTCACGTGGGCGCCAGTTTGGTTTTAAAAAGTTTTATTTATGAGAGAACAAGGATAGAAAAACCATTGCCTGTGTACGAGAAAGAGAGATAGATAGATAGAGATAGAGAGATAGATAGATAGATAGATAGAGAGAGAGAGAGAGAGAGAGAGAGAGAGAGAGAGAGAGAGAGAGAGAGAGAGAGAGAGAGGTGGAAGAGATTAGGAGAAAGAGTAACATTCATTGATAACCGGTGTAGAAAAGGGGGAAGCTCTTTTTCTCCGTCTAAAGAACGCATGACGTAATTATTGACGCCAGGGAAACACTACATAATTAAATAAATAAAGATGTTGAGTCAAAGCAGACGAAAAAAAGGTCGTCGAATGCTACGAAATCACCCGTGTTAATTTATCTGTATAAAACGGCAGGATGTTTTATTTGATGAAAGAAATAAATTATCGCGGGGGTTTTGATTTCAGAAACTGTATAGTCACATATTCCCTCGTTCCACTTCCCATACAACAACAACATCAACATCAACATCATCAACAACAACATCAACAACAACAACAACAACAACAACAACAACAACAACAACAAAAGCAGAAAAAATATGCGCACGCCCAGATTTCCTCATTTCTCATGGTAAATTCACCTCACATAAACACACACAGACATACGCACACGCGTACATATAAACACATACACAAATATACAAACATACATATAAACAAACGAATCCACGTACATACACACGCATCTCACTTGGACGAATTGCATAAAGGCATTCACGAATCAGTCCCAATGGTGCAACACGTTCAAAAAGTTATAATTTTGAAGACTAAATGGTTACATACCCGAGACACATTTAACTATAAATATCAGACTGTTACTGTTACGGATGGCCAAACTAACCATAATCTACCTCGGTCTAATAGCAATAATTCTCAAATGCATTAGGTTGATGTAAAAATAATGTTGGTTTTTTTTTGTCGTTCAACTTCATGTCAGAAAACAACATTATTTTTGCACCAACCTAATATTAATTTATTATGTGGGTTATGATTTCAATTGAGTGTGTTTGTTTGTTCGTTTGTATACAAACTAATGTACTCATCGCTTGACCAATCGCCACCAAAGTGGTTAAAATGTCAGTCATGATCTAAGTTTGAAAGTATTCAATTTTAGAATATCTAATGTGAAAATCACACTTTTGGCCGTTAGATCGATTCTGTTGCTCGCCAGCAGGACGACTCAATGTTACCCTGGATTGAACGAGAATCATAGAATATTTCACCCTCCCATATTTTATTATCTTCAAAATTGGTGGAATCGACAATTTTTTGACCAAATCGATTAACTGGCTGATCTAGTTGGTGACCCACCGCGGTGCACCAGAAGGAAGCTTTACACGTCTTCCTGCAATGACTTAGTCTATAATACATTGCAGTTTACATTGCACTGTAGAGAACCTATTAGTGATTTATAAAATTATTTTGTATAATAGCGTGAATTAAAGTTTAAAATACAAAAGTCAAGATTCATAATTCAAGTGTGCTTTAAACAGAAACATCCATTTCGAATGCACCCATGTCACATGAAATAATCTACTGTTGATTTTATATGTTGTGCCTTTCTGCTTGCGCGATAATAATACTTCTTAAATGCACTTGTCATGTTAGGCGTTAACTGTAGTCAAAAATAGCCTGTTCCTTCTTTCATCGACGTTGTTTGTTTATTGATACTATTCGAAGACATGCCATTACAAAACCTATCCAAGAACACTGCCAGACACAAGTATATTTGTGTGAAAGTTAAAAGAAATCTGTTTACACACGTAGACAAAGTTCCTTTTATTAATTTATTTATTACGGACTATTTTCCTCATCTTTCTTAGTTGTTGTTTTACGACGTTTCGGCCAACTATTCCTCTGGCCTTCGTCAGGTGGTTACGTGGATTTATAAAACCAAAAATTCCAACCTTGATCGCCCTTCGGGGCTCGTGGCGCAGTGCATAGATATGTTGAATCTCTACGGTTCCAGGTGAGAATTGTCTGAAGATAGCGGTTTCAATCCTACCCAAAGCATGCCAGAGGCTTACTTATCCAAAAATTGGTGAGACGACAACAACTATGGATAGCAGTAATTGCTGAGAATACAGTTAGGATATTCAGAGTTCCTATCCCGCCGCTGACGAAGACCAGAGGACTAGTTGGCCGAAACGTCGTGAAACAACAACTAAGCTAAGGATAATAGTCTGTATTAAATAAATTAATAAATAATACTCATCTCAATAATGAATTCCAATTAAATAATATATAAAGTTCCTTTTATATAATATTGTAGAGGTAACAACGAATGTAAATAAAATCACACTGAAAAATATGGCACGGGAAAAAAGAACATGGGTGAAAAATCTGAATTTATCAAAATCTTGATTATTTTAATAAAAGTTGCTCCAGACAAGGCACGAAACCACTTGATGTAAGGTGTTAAATAAATATTACTTCACAGTCAAAAAGTAGCCAATGTTAAGTGTTAGATGAATAGATTCCGACATCGTAAGAAACATCGCTCATGGAATTGTAAGGACTAAAGGACAGAACATGCTTGCCAGTCGGTTTGCCTCCAACTCCACACTGGACTCTGATAATCGCCCTTTCCCAGACTTTCCTTTGCGGAGAGACGCCACACTAGACGATCTGAAAGTCACCCCTTCTCAGGTGCATGCTATCATAAAAAATCTTGACACTTCAAAAGCATGTAGACCTGATCTCATCCCGGCTGTGCTATTAAAAAGTTCTCCGCCGAAGTAGCTTCAATCCTCTCCAAACTTTACAACAAATGCCTTAATTAATCTTGCTTTCCTGCCTGTTGGAAAACTGCTTCTATGGTACCAGTTTTCAAGAATTCTGGCGAAAGAACTGACCCAGTAAATTACCGCCCAATTCGGTTCCTTCCAATTATTGCCAAAATATTTGAGTCCATAATTAATCACCTTACGGATGCTAAACTTCTCACCGACCAACAATATGGATTTAGGCAAGCCTGTTCCACAGTGACATCCTAACTGTAATCTCTGAGCGTATATACCATTCACTTGACAAAGCAGGGGAAGGTAGAGCGGTAGCTCTAGATATATCTAAGGCTTTGACAGGGTATGCCATGAAGGTCTTCTCAGGAAAATCAGATCATACGGTATCACTGGAAGAATACTTAACATAAATCCTTCTTAGATAAGAGAAAAATCCAGGTTGTCCTCGATAGTCGTACATCTAAAAATATTATAAATGTGAGAGTGCCTCAGGGGTCTATCCTTGGACCTCTATTATTCCTAATATTCATAAATGACCTCCCTGACAAAATTGTCTGTGAGATGGGTATATATGCTGATGACGCCACGCTCTATAACAGACACGACAGGAAAACAAATGAACACATATCTAAAGAAATGGCAGAAACACTAGAGGATGACCTCCAATCTGTAGTGAAATGGGGACAAAAATGGATGGTTACATTCAATGCTGCCAAGACTAAACTTGTTTCTTTTAATAACTACAAGAAACTTTCTCTACAACCAATAGCAGTGGCCAAAGAGTCTTTATCTGAAAGCATATCTTTTAAACTCCTCAGCCTAACATTCACAGGAAACATGAGTTGGAACAATTACATTGAGAGCATTGCCAGGACCGCTGCGAAAAAGGTAGGTTCTCTCTACTGTGCTAGAAAGCTACTGACTCCTGAATATAACCTGTACCTCTCTAAGGCCACCATTCACCCATGTATGGAGTATTGTTGTCATATTTAGGCCGGCGCATCTGCTACTAGTCTCTCACCCCTAGACAAGGTTCAAAAGAGAATCGCCAACCTAATAGGTCCTGAACTGTCATCTAAGCTTCAGCCTCTGTCCCATCGACGAAATGTAGCATCCCTCTGCCTATTCTACAAGTATTTTAACGGTGAATGTTCCGACGAACTGCAAGCACTTGTACCTCCTCGACGTAAATACCCCGACACACCCGACAAGCAGCAAAATCCCACCCCTTCACAGAAGAGATCCCTAGATGTAAAGAGCCTTCTACTCCAGTAGTTTCTTCCCCAGAACCGCTAGACTTTGGAATTCCCTTCCAGGCTCCTGCTTCCCCAACTGTACTGGCATGCAGAAGTTCAAGTGTAACGTGAACCGACATCTTGCTGCCCAACTCCCCAACTATTACCCCTGTAGCCTGTGTCCCTAATAGTAGCCCCCTATATCAAAGTGGCAATGTGCCTTGTTTGGGGTGAAAATGTAATATAAAAAAATATATAAAAAATAAAGGATAGCGAGAGTTACGAGGCTGCGTAAAGCAAACCAAAGATGCACGTTCTGCTTTTTTTTTTTTTTTTTAAATTTACAATAAATAAATAGAAAAATATGAAGAAGTTTGTCAAATTAAAAAATTGTATCTACCTTTAAAAGATAGAGAAGGACGCTTCACTAACATCCCTAAAAATATAAATTATACTTTTTAGGCGATTTGAGAATCGGAAACAGAATTGTATTGGAATCGAAAAGTTAGAACAGAATCGGTAATTATTAGGGCTTTGACAACAGCATATTCTTTTCATTGTTTTGACTCTTGAGTATATATCCGTTAATATCTTATATGTTTTTATATAGACTGATGTGGTTCTCATTTGATTAGCTGAGTCTGTTTCGGATATATTATCTAGAGTCCAAAGAATGTAATATATATATATATATATATATATATATATATATATATATATATATATATATATATATATATATATATATATAAGCGGAAGTGTCTGCCTGTCTATCTCTGTGTCTATGTGTGTACATTTCCCTACGCAATAACTCTGTCAATTTTTAGTCTACAGACTCGAAATTTGATATACAGGGTACTGAGATTTGGGAAAATCGATGTGATCAGTTTTCGGCCAGAAATTGGTGAATCAGGGGTCAAAGTTCAACGATTTGACCTTTGAGAACTCTACCAAATTCCTCCAACAATTTTGGGTCTAATCACTTAAAATTTTAGATATACGTTCCTTGGACATGGATCTTACTTAATAACTTGATTTGAGCCCAAATCAATAAATTTTAAGGGGTCATAATAGGGATCAAAGTTTTTAAAAAATTGATCGCTTTTTTTTTTTTTGCTCAACATACACCTCTAAATACCCAGGTAACGTTTTCAATCGTATATAGGAACCGAGCAAAGCCGTGCTTAACTGCTATTATTATTACAGAGTGATTTCAAAAGTAAAATAAAATTATTTGGGTGCCATCAGCTAGAATCGAAACTGAAAGCAAAACTGTAGCATTCAACGCTGGTGACGTGTCCACTATACTAATGTCAAACGTATATGAACTGATTAAAAATAAACTAAGATGAATGTATAAAATGTGTAACGAGTTTTTCGATTTGGACCCATTTTTGCCGCCTTAAAAACCATTTTAACCAAATAAAGATCCATAAAAGAACGGTCAGTGAAAAATCAAATCATATGAAGCCCCGAGTGTTGTTGTTGTAGTATTATTATTATTATTATTATTATTATTATTATTATTATTATTATTATTATTATTATTATTATTATTATTTTTATTTATTTTTTTTTATGCAAATTCTCAATGGTGTTAATGGTAAATGGCAATGGTAAATACCCAATGGTTTTCAGCACGCAATGTTTTCTATTTTTTTTTTTAATTACAATCTATATTTTGTCTATTTGGGGGTGGATTAGGGGTCGGCGAGCATATTTGTTTTGTTGAGACTTTTTCTACAAAAGATCTGAGAATGCGTTTTCACACCTAAGCTGTGACAGATTGTGCAAACAGACTGCAATAACCACTTGTGGAAACCAAAGGAAGACTATAAAAATGTCATTTCGAACTTAGACAAGATCGACTAAGGATTAAAGCAGGTCTCTTATAAAATCGCATGAAGTGGCGTATTCAGATATGCCATTTAAAACTTGACTTTTTTTGAATTGGAAAAATGAAAACAATATAGAAAGACTTGATCATTTGAATTCATCGCAATACAGTTTTATGTAAAACTGTTATTGGGGGTATCATATGGTATCTGTGGCACTCCCCTAAATTGTAAAATCTACAAAAAAATAAATAATGTGCCCACACTACTCACTCTGAGACGTAGAATACATATTCCATATTTTGTAAGGATACAAAAATATTAACAAAGACAGATGCTACAATATTCATCACGTTTGTAGTAGGGTTAGATCTGAAAAGAATGCCGTAAATAAACTTTTTTTGTTTTGGTTTGTTTTCTTTTTAAAAAAGAGATGTTATCCTCGAAATATCAAATATATTTACTATCCTGGTTATTTTCAACAGTAAGTCCATATTAACGTTTGGTCCAGTGGATTTTTACTTTAAAATAAACAAACAATCCAATTCAACTGCGATTCTTTATTTAAAACAAAAACAAAAAAAAACTTTCATTTAAGTTTTTTTACCAGTTTTTTCTTCACATTTTTTTGACAATCGTAACTGCTAATTTTTTTTTCTTTTAATAAAAAAATAAGTCATAACTCGTCATTTTTATAACATAAAAACGTGTATTTCGGTTAACACAAATTCTGATTTGGTATTTTTAAAACTGAATTATTTACAGTTTGTTTTCATTGCAACAAACCGTATAACAAATCTTTCTAGACTGAGGGAGCATAAAAGAAATTCACTTAAACTGGAATATAGAATAGCTTCTCTTCGTATCCCTTCTGCCGAAATATCTGGTGGAGAGTTTGTTCTGTACTTCTGCTTTTTTCAGGGGGGGGGATTACATTTTCGTGTTTTCGTTCGTTCTTTTATTTTTGAAATTTATGTTGGGGTAACGATGGAGTTGATTTATAATAATGAAAAACTGGTCAATAATCTTGGTATAGCAAGTGTGGCCAAACCGAACTTCATGTCGACCCTGGCAACGCTGGGTATCTATTCTACTATATATATATATATATATATATATATATATATATATATATTGTGGTGGGCTATAACGTAATCTTTAATATACTACACAACTATATCTAATAATCTTTGTATTTTAGACATTCCCAACTACTACGGTATCAGTAAAGAGTCAATAAATCAATCTCATCATTAAGTCGTAATTAAAAATGAATCCATATACCTGAACAGCTCTTCTGATCTTCGTGTAATTTATATCCTTTAGGACAAGCACAGATTGGTCCAGTGTTTGTGTCAATGCATTGCTTCTCGCAGCCACCATTATTCACCTTACACGATACTGAAAGTAAATATAAAGAACGTAATTACACTTGTGGTAAAAGTGTACCTGGGATGTGTAGATGGTATAAAAAAGAAATTTCTGCATCGAAATTAAGTTAACGTGTTAAAGAAAGTAACGTAAAGGAATAAGAAATGGAAACGAAATCCGTATAAAAAAAACAAAAAAAAACAAAAAAACAAAAAAACAAAAACAAAACTCGTCTGTGTTCCTCGAAATTCTGGACTATGGAACTGAGCAGACATCATCATCATCATCATCATCATCATCATCATCATCATCATCATCATCATCAGCAGCAGCAGCAGCAGCAGAAGCAGCAGCAACCGCCGCAGCAGCACCCGGTTTTAGTATTTCCCAACCTCTAATGTAGGCAAAACCACATAACGCCCCATGCCTGCTCTCTATGCGCTCCGATCCATCGGATTGATATCAGCAATGTTATAAACAGTCAAATCACTTCGAACTCAGAAAGTCTTAAATAATTCCTTATATCAACCTTTACAAGGGTGTCACTAAATAATTGAATTTTACTTAGTACTTTATACCTTACGCCACGGGTCTGCAGTTCTCCAGAAAGATTCCCGAGTTCAATATCAATCCATCTGAAGAAGGTCAAAGGTTACATCGGCCAAATCTTGTGAGAATAACACTTAAAATGGAAACAGTAATTCGAATAATACAAATAATACAAATTATCAATTCCCACTCAAAAATCTCAGAAACATTGATTGTTTCATTGCTATTAAATATCTAAGAAAACTTTTGTAATAATTGTATAAGTCGGAAAGAGCTTTACACTCACCGGACCATAAACGCCTAGATTTGTATCTATGAGGTCATCTCAAAGATGATGTATATCAAAATGATCCCTAGAATATTCCAGAACTAAAGAGTGATATCACAGTCCAAATCGATTTACACGTGTACTTAAAAATAAAGAAATCAAACTTGGACGTTCACGACTGAAATTTGGTGTACATGTCGGGCATAGATTGAAGTTTGTTTGCATCGGATATGATTAGAGTCTCTAAAGGATAATAACCTTTTATTAAGGATTCCAATGCATGGAATACTGGGAGGGAAAGGTAGAGGCATGCCACTCTTTATTGTTACTGTTTTCCTTCACCGCATAATAAACTAAAGACGACATCTTGGATTTTGATCTGTGAATGGGACAGATGTATTTCGGAGAACTTCTTATCTCCCTTTGTTATCCATCCATTCATCCATCCATCCATCCAGTGCGGCCGTAGCCGAGACTGAACTCACTACATGAGTTTATAGTGTAATTCAAATCTTGTCGGTAGCTGAATACTTGATGCTTCGTCAGAGCTATCAAGGGTATACTTTTTTTTTATCCTGTCGCCATCACTAGACGGGGTGCCTACAACGGCTTAAGAGAGTCCCATCTACCATTGAGAGAAGAATAAACCGCGCCAGTTTTCAACCTGGTATTTTACCTCGCAGTACAGACAGCGCCTCGCCTTCCCAAATAGTCACGCATCTGGTACTGGCCAGGCTTAACGTTACTTAACCTCGGTGATCTGGCGAGAACCGGCGTGTCAACGTGATTGTGTCGTATTTTACGGCACCATCTCCCTTTATACTTTGTTGTTTGTATTTGAAATAAATTGCTTGCGGCACCAGTCCTGTTCAGAGCAAACAGTAAATGCGCATGTGAATTATTCAACAAATTTATGATCGTATTTTCTTGTATACAAACCTATGCATTTCTTTTCGTCTTCGCCGAGAAAGTACCCTTTCACACACTGACATTCGGGTCCATTTTTTCCGTCCCTGCATTTGTGCTGGCATCCGCCATTTCCCATTGCGCAAGTTCCTGTTGAATACACAAAGAACAAGTAAAGTCAAATAAGATAGAACAAGTAAAGCATGAGTTATCCCCCTTACAATCACTATAACTTGATCAATGTAAAGAATAATTAATTATAACTTTTATTTTAAATATTAAAATAATAAAAAAAATAGAAGCCTTTTAAGTGCAAGATCTGTTTTTTTTTTAATGTTTGTTTTACTTTAATTTTAACATTTTCGGCATAAAAAGTCCTTCTTCAGAGATGAGATGCTCCCTTCCTCTATAATTTGTTCACGTGATGGTCCAACATTTAAAAATTCAAATTCCCGGCGTGTGAACGCGAGACACGTTGGTATATAAAGTTATATATCGTGTTTTTTTTTCTTAAAATATTCAAATAATTGTAAATTGGAAGACTTTTTAATACAAGATAAACAAGTGAAGCATGCATGCTCCCCCGTCAGTGCACAGTGGACGAGGCATAAAAAAATGTCAATATTGCTCCTCTCTATTTAGCCCAAAAGTCCCCAGGGGACGTCAAATCCTAGTGAAAATGAACAAACGGTGCAGTTTTAGGCCTTAACATACGCAAATTTGAATTCTGCACCATGCAAAAAAAAAAAAAAATAAATAAATAAATAAAATAAAAATAAATAAATAAAAAATGAGTCCATCATTTGCTTCCCCCTCAGTTAGCCCTAAAAGTCCCCAAGGCCTTAACATATTTAAATTTGAGTTCAGCACCATGCAAAACTGCTATATAGACATACCCAGGAAATTTTGGACAAAGATGGTAAAATAGTCCCAAAAAATGGAGTGTTTTTATTAGCCCCAAAAATGTCCCTGAGGCACACCCAGTAGTTATCGCGAAGTATAGACAAACAAAATTATATAGAAATCAGTTAGTTACAACTTTTCAGAAAGTTTTATAAAAATCCAAGACATCAACTTTTTATTAAGCACAAAACTGTCAATTTTAGCCATCTTTACCCGAAAGGCACCCCCAGGGACGCAACCGGAGTTTTCCCGGAAAATCCGTTCTGTTACTTTTTTTTACTCGTATCATGTTTAATGTTTATGCAAAATTTCAAGAAAAATGCGGATAAACGAACGGACAAACGGACAAAGGTGAATTTACAGGTCCACACTTCTTTTTTTCGAGGGGCAAAAATGTTGTTTTCTTTTATTTTTGGGAATAAAATAATAAAATAACACTTTATTCTGAAAACAAATTATACTCTTTATACAAAGGTATTTCGAAGCCTAATGTTTCTCATCAGAAGTGTAGAGAAGAAAAAATAATGGGGATGTGTTGAGTAGCAAGGGATTCATCAGGAACGAAATAAATCAATAAAATTATTGATGTTGTTTGGGGGACTATATTGAATTCTAAGATAAAGGAGGAGTGTATTATATAAAATGTAATGTAAAAAAGGTGTATAGGGTGTCTATCATAGTTTTAAAGAATGTAGGTCGTTTATGTATAGAGTGGGTTGGGTGGTAATTCTATTTTATTCGTATGTAAGATGTATAGACTCTATACAGGGGGTTTATACTAAAAGGTATTTTATCAACAGAGGTAACCGAGATCACAACATCACTTAGAGACGATGTGTATTTTCAGGCGTAATATTATGATGAGGTATTAAAACGAGAGGGTATATGCTAAGTAGGATTAATCAAATGTAACGGTTACCACAATATTACTTATAAGAGGGCTATGACTTTTAGCGTAATGTTCTGAGATTAATGAAAGTTGTGGTGTGGATTACATGGGGTGTCGTGTCCATCCATCCCATCCATAGTACTTGAGCCCCCTGGAGGGGCATAGGCCATCTACAACTTTGTAGATGCTTTTGTAGCGAGGAGTTCTTTTTACAGGCGAGAGTTTGGCTTTGGAGGATATATGAAGGATGAGAACATTACCTCCACCTTAAATGAGGATGATGAAAGGATTATCTCTCTCTCTCTCTCTCTCTCTCTCTCTCTCTCTCTCTATATATATATATATATATATATATATATATGTGTGTGTGTGTGTGTGTGTGTGTGTGTCAATGACTGTGTATTGACATTTCATTTTCGTTTATGCTATTTACTTTTTTATTTCAATAAATATTCGATTCGTATACATAATAAAGTAATCAATGTGCAATTATAAAGTTATAGTGACGTGAGAAACACACACACAAGGCTTATAATTTTCTTCATACAAAAACTAACTGAACCCGTGAAAATTCCCCACTTGTATTTTTCATTTTTTTTTGTATATTGTTGAGTGTACTCTATGAACTTTGGTACGAAGGTAGACCCCACGATATCATTGTAACCGTCAAAACTTTTTGACTTGTGTCTTGGTGAACTCGGGAATCCTTATGTCCAACTACCGAATTTGTAGGAATTTCGAACGCCCAAGACTTATGTTTGACGGAACGAAGGCGCTTTACTTTCGTGCACAAAAGAAAGGGGTTTCCTTATTTATAGGAACCACAGTGCTTCTTTAGATATGGATTCATAATTTATATTATTTAGATCATTCGAACTACTGCTATCTTAGTTTTTATTCTCACGACGTTCACAGGACTTAGTCGTGGAAGAAGGTCAGAGAACTTGTTATTGCAAGCAAATTGTTACGAATATTGACCAAGGGAAGAGTCATTCATGTGCACACAGTGTGTGGTATTTAGTTCTCTCCCATTGCAAGAACTATGAAACTCCGGAGGAGGGACACTCTGACCTTCAAAACTTCCCTGGGCAGTCCCGTCGGCATTCCCCAGTGAGGGCACCTAAGGTGATTAGCAAAAGACTAACCCACTTCTCAAAGAGAGAAGGCAAAGTTCTGGGAGGGTGGATCCTAGAACTGTACAGAACTTAACACAGTGTGATGACGCATAGAAGTGAAACCTGGCCAGTGAGGACTGAGGTTATGCGTTGCATGAAGTAAATCGATATCCGAATTATACAATGGGTGTGTAATATAATTGTTAAAAATAGACTTGAGTAAAATGACTTCAAAGAAAGATTGAATCTTGAAAGTATAGGGCGAGAAATTTCGATGGTGTTTTCACATTGACACAATATATAAGAGTTCATAGGTAAATAAATGTAGAACAGTTGAGGCAGCAGGTTCAGTTCATAAAGAAAGGCAAATAAAATAATAAGTTGAAAGAAAGGCGGATAACTAAGGTCCTGGCTAGAGATAAGTTAGTTTGGAAGTCAATTTCGTAAAAATGCACCAAAAACGGAGGTTAAACTGAATATGCTGTTGATGATGCTATCGACATCGTTGATAATGTTGCTGACAATGTTGTTCTCGATCGATCGATGCCTCCGTTCAGTCTCGAAAGACAAAGGATATCCCCTGTAGGGTCAGCTGCGCGTGTAATTGTGTGGCAACCACACCTCTCCTGAATCGGCACTGCTCGAGTCCAGTGGCAATGAGAAGTCCAAAACCACTGGAAACAATGCTGAGATAAGCGGAGAACGCATGCAGCATCTGGAAATCCCAAATCATCACCCACCTGGCACTGGCCAAGCTCATCGTAGCTTAACTTAGGTGAGTTGACGGGGAACGTAATTATGGCGTACATGTTCTCGATATTGTTGTTGATAATGTTGTTTTTTTTTATTGAAAATGGTGATAATGTTGTTATTGATAACGTTGTTGCTAGTGTTGTTGCTGTTGTTGTTGATGATGATGATGATGATGATGATGATGATGATGATGATGATGATGATGAATAGAAGTTTTTGTTTGTTGTGCCATCTTCTGAAAACTTTTTTACTTTCGTAACATCTCATGGAATTCGTAATTTGTTTTGACCTTTTTTTTTTCAAACCTAATTATTACCATTCTTTTTTGCAAAAGCACTTTTCACCATTTGCAGAAGCAAATAAACAAATGTTTAACAAATGGAATCATTGAAGAGACCTTTTGTTTTTTCTTAGGATTTGATTTTTATTTTGTTTAACCTCCATTTTGTAATTTTTGTTCGTTTTCGTTTTATTTATTTATTTTTAAAAAAATAATTGAGCTTTTCTATGTCTTACATCCTCCTACCTCAACCTCTTCATTAATTTACGTATTGTTTTTTTCTTCAGTTTCTTTCATACTTCTTGCCGTAAATAACCTGTGTTATTTCTTTTATGTCATAGTCCCCTTGTCTTACCTTCTTTATTTAATTCTGTTTTCATTTTTTCTTCCCCCATTCTTTATCTCCCTCTGTTCATATATCCCCTTCTTCCTTCCTTTCTTTCTGTTCGGTCTTATTTCCTCTTTACTTTCTTCTCTTTTTCTTTCTTTCTTTCTTTCTTTTTATTTTGTTCTTTCGACTTTGCAAATTGAGTAATCGTAGAATTATCGTGCAGTTAAAATAAAATCCACCAGAATACATTTCGAATTTTTTGCCGTAACTAACCTGTTTTATTTCTTTTATATCATAGTCTCCCTTATTTCATTCTGTGTTCATCTTTTCTCCCCCACCCTCCCCAATTCTTTATCTCCCTCTATTTATTTAGCCCCTTCTGTCTTCCTTTCTTTCTTTTTTCCTTTTCTATTTTGTAGTTTCGATTTTGCAATCATCATTATTGTGCAGTTGTGTACGTGCGGCTCCTAACCTCTACGTGACTTACACGTTATTATTGTTAAACATAAAGACTAGTTAACATTAAACCCACCAGAATGCATTCTGATTTCTTTTTAAACAAGTAAGCTATTTTAAATGATGTCTTTGAAAATATGTCAGAGTTTGTGAATTTTCGTATTAAATCAAGAAAGAATAAATTGTAGTAATGGTTATGACCCACAGGTCCTCCTCACACACACGCACACACACACACATATATATTCCAAGTAAAAGATATACAAAAATTAAGAATAATTGAATTTCAACAAGGGTCGTTGATAGTGCTCAATCAAAGCGAGCAAATTTTATATATTTTTTATAATTCTTTATGTAAATACAGTCATATCTTGCTACGATGTGCAGACCATTTCAATCATATTTGATTTCGTTAGGCAAAAATAATTAAAATACAAAAATTAAAAAGGTTCAAGACCATTTTCAAATTTTGAGGAGAGAAAATATGCCATGACTAACGTGAAGCAAAGTTAAAGTGCTTATGGATTTAAATTAATTACAAAAATCCAATTTCCGTTAAAGCATAGTTTTAGGGAAAAGTTGGAGAGAGTAATAATAAGGGATCGATAATATAATGATATAGAGGGGGTATGAATACACTAAGAGGAAAAAAGGAGAAGGGAGGGGGTGAAAACAGTTGGCATGTAACTAAGGAAGGTGTCAGACGACAATATTAACAATATTATAATTCAAGTCATTTAAAAGTGTTTAAGAAAATGTTTAACTAAATTGGGTCATATTGTCTATCAATAAAACACGACGTCTTTCGTTCAATTATTTATTTAGTAATTTTTAAATTTTTTTGTTTTGAAATTAACGTTGACCTTTTCCAGTTATATCGGATTGGATATTCATTTATTTAATTTATATCTTAAGAAGTTGGAATATTAAAGCTTGTAAAATAGTAGTTATTTTAGCTTTTAAAATATTAAACTTGTAAGGAATGTATACAAAATTTTAATTATCCGACAAAGCGTACAAATAAACAAGAAAGACCTTATTCTGCAAATTTCGAAAAATGCAATTCTTCTCATCAGAGGAAAGAAGTTTGCAAAATATAAAATAAATTTTTCAGGTTAATGCATGAAAGAATCTATAAATATGAACTTGCATAAAAATGTTATTAAACAGTTAGTGACAGTTTATATGGATTCCAAATGATTAAGAAAGAAAGAATCGAGGAAAAGGGAGAAAAATATATGTTAAAAATCCAATGAATAAGAAAGTAAAATCCAGAACACGATAAATAAAAAATGAGTCCATTGACAATCCATTGGTAATTCCTAAGGAACGGGAAAACAGAATTAGATATGTTCAGGATAAATAAAAACTTCCAGAAAAAACATCAGATCATAAAGAGGTAAAGTTCCAATTAAAAAAAAACCGTTTATTTTAATAACGGATGAGGCAAATGAAAGTGTTGAAGTGAAGATTCAGAAGATAGCAATAAAAAACTGATATTGAAAAAATTGAAACTGAAAAAGGAGTGGTAAGAAAAAGAGAGGAAAAAATGAAAAAAGATAGAGGAGAAGAGAAAGAAAGAATAGTAAGAAGCCGACAAAAAGGGGAGAAAGAAAGATAGGCATAGTTGAGAGAAAATGAGAGGTAAAAAGTGAAAGGAGGCAGATAGAAAATGATCGTGATAAATGACTTTTAGAACAGATAAATATAAGTCACTTGAGGTTAATTTGGCTCAGACAGGAGGATAATTGTGTGAAGATGATAACTCAAATGCATTTATTTTAAATTTGGAAAGAAGTTAAAATGTGTTGCTGGTTTGATAATTTAATGTATAATTATAACAGTCCGTATATACATATACAGATGTATAAATGCATATACACACATATATAACAATAAAATAAAATAATGTAAAATAATATAGGATAAGAAGTGAGACTAAAGGAGTCAATTCACAACTAACAGTAATAATAGTAATTATACACAGATATAGATGCATATATACGTATATACATGAACATATATACACAAATATATGCATACATACACACACATATATACACATACATACACTCACATATTACGTATAAAAACAGAAACACACATATACGCAGATATACCCACAGGGTTAGTATACAGCAGCTCCTTTAGTCTTTAGAAAATTTTAATAGAATTTTTTAATTGAATATGGTACTATATCTATGTGGTTTCTTAAAAGGATTTTCTACAATCTTAGAAAATTACTTTGATATATTTGTTTTGACATTTGAGCTGAAGAAGGGGGGTAAACCAAATATTTTTCTTTTTCCTAAGACGGTTGTGGGGTTTAGTTCTTTATGATTATTGTATTGGGCAAAGCTATGTAAGTGGTTATCACAGTTATCATTCAACGCAGTAGATTGTTTTCTCGAATATGATTTATTTTTAGTCACGTTATGCGTAATTATGGATGTTAGACGGCTGGTAACGGGGTTTGTATCGTTATATTGTATTTTTTCATTATACTGTGACACTTTTCAGGCGTAATTAAAGAAGGTTGCATTTTGGTTGAAAGTTTTGTTTGCGGAAAGTAAAGAAATTCTTCTAGAGACAGAAAGTTATATAGATTTTATAATAGAATTAGGGTGATTGGGAAACTTGCGGACATAGAAAAGATTATATATATATATATATATATATATATATATATATATATATATATATATATATGAGTAAGCTTACGTATGCAGTCCTTTCCGTTCGGATGTAATCGGAAACCTTCCAGACAAGCGCAACTCTGCCACTGGTCATCTGGGTTGCAGAAATGAGCGCAACCTAATGTCATGTGGCACTTGGAATTTGCTGTAAAAAGAACAAGAAGAAAGGTTGAAATTAAATCGCTCCAAATATTTCATTGCTTCAAATAAGAAAATTTCGGATTTTTCAAGATGAGGATTAAAAAGGTGTATTATGTTGGGCAATAATCGCCTCCAAAATAGACTGAGTATAGAATATAAAATAATATAGGAACCGCTAATTATAAATAATAGACATGTTTCAGTAGAATCGCAATTCAAGGATACCATTTCATCAGACCAAAAAAGGAACGATATTGAAACAAGAGTCAAAATTATATTCGATTTTTTATAAGATATTTGTGTGTGGCTTACACTCTGGCAGAAAGTGGGGTGTATACTTTATGAATGTGAGCAGTGGGGGTTTTGGAGGGAGGGTTGGTAAAGTAAGTGGATAGAGGTGGGGTAAAGGTTGAGGGGGATTTATGATCTCGTGCGGTTAAGCTGTCGCAGTGAGGAAGGATTGGTTTATTTAAACTTGGCTGTTGTTTATTGGCATAAGTTTTCGTTTTGAACTGAAGTAATATTATATCCTCATCACAGCTACTTCCCTATCTAATGTTTTTATGGTTGTTTTTTTTTCTTTTCTGGTGGCAACTTCATTATCCGTCTGTTTTATTGACGATTTCTATTTATTTATTTATTTTATGCCTCGCTTTTTATCCGTTTATTTGTTTATCGTTTTCAAATGATTTATTTATCTATTTGTTTATTTATACGACATATGTCCATATGGTCAAATTAACAATCATATATATATATATATATATATATATATATATATATATATATATATATATATATGTGTGTGTGTGTGTGTGTGTGTATGTGTATCTTTCTTTTTAACAAATTTTGTAAATGATAATTTGTATAGTTTGACTCACTTGATATGTTGATGTATTTTATCAGGATATGATTTAATCTCTAAATATTCGTTTCTTTATATTAATATAATATGAATATTTGTATATTACTGTTTTGAATGATATATATATATATATATATATATATATATAACAATTTACTA
>NC_136495.1:34699882-34789882 GCF_053919585.1 Euprymna scolopes | reverse complement strand
AGCTTTATACCTGTGCATGTTTTTCCATCAGGGTTGAGGTAATAACCGGGTTTACATGTACAATAAAAACTGCCCACCGTATTGTTGCAAATCTGTTCGCAGCCACCGTTCAGTTGCGAAAAGGTTGACAGCTTGCATTCGTCCACGTCTGAAGAAGTAGAAACATAAACAAACATATAATTGAAATATTATGCGATTAAAAACAGAAATTAAAATACCTGGTTTGTAATTTATCCTACTTATTTATTCAACTTTTTTTACTAATGGGACACGCCTTATTAAGACTCGTGGCCATTCTTGGATAAGAATTAAAGAGATTATTAGTTGGATAATGAACGCCCCTACAAGAGTATTTAAAGCAATGGGTGGAATGGACAGAAGATAATAGGAATCTATTATTCAAGTTCGGCTCAACAAGTATTTGTTTGTATTAGACTTGAAGACGACTATATCATAGTCGGTTGGGAGGCAAGCTCGTTGTATTTTGATTCATTGGATATTCTAAGAAAGAAAATTTGTCCATGGGAGTTTCGTTCAAATTTTGATGCAGAGAGAGAGAGAGAGAGAGAGAGAGAGAGAGAGAGAGAGAGAGAGAGAGAGAAAAGGCAGACAGATAGACAGGCAGATAGAAAGAGAGGGAGAGCGAGATGCCCATATGCTTTTTATTTTCTTTTATAGTTAATGAGTTCTTATTCTTCTAATGAGTAAGGGTGGAGAAAATGTAAAAATTGACATAATAATTATACGATTGTTTCTGCGCTACGAAACCGGCGGTGGCAAGAAGTGAACATTTTAACAAGCCGAAAGAAATAAACAGTAAAGCGACCAAAATCTTGGTATATAGACTTTTGTCACACACACACACACACACACACACACACACACACACACACACACACACACACACACACACACACACATATATATAATATTTTATCCCTTAGTCTCCATATTTCATGAACAATGTTTCTGAAAAGGGGAAGAATTACTGTTTTCTACGTTGGAATCTATCCATCTGACATTTAACGTTGGCTAGTTTTTTTTTTTATCTTAAAGTAGTGTTTTATATTTTAGCTTCTTACATGAAGTGGCTTTATGCCTTGTCTTGAGTGATTTTCATAAATGAAAATTAGCAAATCACACAACAATCACCATTTATAATAAAATCCTCCACTTATGGTAGTTTTTAGTTTTAGTTCATCAGAATGATATTAATTAAATTGCTGACGTAATTCTATGATGAAATATAAAGATTGGTGTGAACAATGGCGAAGTGATGTTACGTCAATTTATATTATAGATAACAGGACAGTTTCAATTATCGACGTTCTCCTCGAATGTCTTCGATCCCTGTACATCGCTTTGTCAGAGCAAAATGACATGGGGATACTTTACTCTACAAGTAAACCCTAAGAGAATATAAAAAAATGACATAGTGATCGAAGTCTAAATAAGATCCCTTCGATATAGACATGTACTTGATCGTACAAGGATTGGTGAATTTTCCCAAAGTGGTGTTACATTCATTAACAATACTTAGATAGATATTCTACCAGACCAGATGAATTCTGATCTTGGACTCAATCAAAACTCAGAAAAGACAACAATAAAGAGAAAATACGAAATAATTAAATGGACAACTGTAAAGAGAATTTCTGTTCTACACTGCTTTGTTAACACAACATTTTATATGTAAGACAGAGTCTTGAGTAAACACCAGCATATCTATGTATCTCATTAGAATCCAAGTGTTAGTGACAGAAATGGATGAAATGTGTAAATTTATTTCAAGTAAAATAAAATAAGTAAGTGAATTCAGTTCACGGTACTAATGTACTAGCCTGGGTGTGTTTGGAGGTGTGTGTTGAGAAAAAAAAATAGTCAACAGACAGGCTCGAACCCGTACCGCGAAGAGAAAAAGAACGTGAAAAAAAACTGACGTCTTTGCTGTTGCGTCCATCGCCAAAACCGAAGTGACGAATGTTTAAATTAAGGCTAGTCAGTCGACAAAAAGGGAACGACTTTCGAAAATATCGACGAAGAAAGCGACCCCTCCTTGTAGAAAAGTGCCCAGTTGAGGGTAGAGGAATTAATGGTTTTAGCCAATTTTTCGATATTTGTCGTCCGAAGGGTCGAGCTTCAAAACAATACCGATTTTGTGAAAATCCGTCGCCTCTGTCTATGTATGTGTGTATGCATGATATACATACATACATACATACATGCATATATTTAAACAGACAGGTGAGATTTATATTATAGAAGACAATCAAGTTTCGTGACGATGTAAAACCATAGGAATATATTTACTATTATATAAAAGGATTCTATGACTTCGTTTTACTCACCTTCACCCATAATAAGGCATATTGCCACTTAGACCCAATAGGGACAATGCCTAAGAAAGATTAACAAGATGTTTGTTTACGTTACATTTGACCTTTTGCATATCAGTACAATCAAGAAAACAGGTAGCAGGAAGAGAATTCCAAAGTCTAGCTATTAGAGGGAAAAAGTTATCAAAGCTTCCTGCATTTAAGGATCTGAACAGTGAAGGGGTGTGATTTTGTTGCTAAGTGGGTTTGTCGGGAGAAATGTACGCCGAGGGGCACAAGTGCAATGAGTTCATCAGTGCACATTGCGTTAAAATACTTGTAAAACAGACACAGGGATGCAACATTACGGCGATGGGACAGGGGTGCGAATATTGGCGAAGCATACTTTGGTTCTCTGCCATTTTGACGGAGAGTGTATGACAGCATTTGTATAACGAATAAAAATGACGATCTTCAATCGCTTCAGTCAAACTAACCTTCACAATCGTGCCCGTCAGTGGCCAATTGAAATCCTTTCAAGCAACTGCAGGTGTAGTTTCCAGGTTGGTTATCACATTTGTGCACGCACCCACCGTTATTAGCGCTGCACTCATTTTCATCTGTCAACGATAAAAAATATATATAAACATCAATGGTTGTTTGTTTCAGAAATCGATGTATTTACAATTAGAACATTCAAATGAGTTACAATACTAAAAAGTAACCAAAAATTTCTGTTCTTTTTTAAAGGACAAAAAAAACAAACGTTTTTCAGTATGTGTAACTTATATTTAGTCTTCGAAGTAATCACCTTCAGCATCCAGCACCCTCTGCTAACGTCTCTCCAGCTGTTAAATCCTTTTTGTGATAGAACTTGGTAATTTTGAACGCAGATAAGTCCATGAAGACTTGGTGTCAGCCTGTTTCATTTGGTAAAGGATTTCCCTACGAAGATGATAATCCCGGATGTGGAAGAGGTGCTAATCAGATAGTGCAAAGTCAAGCAAATAAGATGTACGGCACAAAATCTTAAATCTGCGTTCTTGTATGATATCCCTGACCATTCGCAGAACATGCGATCTGGCGTTGACACGGAGTAAAGGTACGCCTTTGCGATTCACCAGTGCTGCCCCCTTGTGGCGCAGTGCCTGTTGCACATGTTCCAATTGCTGCGAGCATAAATCCCCAATTTTTCATTACTAGTAAGCACTCGAGTTACGGTGGCGAGAAAGACAACAGCTCCGAATGAGACTACTAGACACTGCCATCCTCCGCACAACTGTCGGGCTTTTAACTGATGACTGGGAACGGTGCGCTTGTTTTTCTAACGTATGATATTTGACTGTCCGAATTTGAAAACAATTGCTACAGGCATTTTGTATATACAACTTCAGTCAATGGCAAAAAAAAAACAACAAAAAAGCAACAACAAAAAACAAAACAAAAACAAAACAACAAAACAACAAAAAATAAAAACGGACAGAACTTTTTGGTTATCTAATTAGTTCATCTTTTCATAGAATCTAAAGAAAGCATTAAAATTTTAGTTCAAATTCATCTATGAGGGGCGTGCAATAAGTAATGCCCCTGACCCACTTCCAGTTGTCTGATCTAGCTGAAATTTTGCATGTGCAATGATTTTTATCTCTACGGGTTATGTGGCAAATTACAGCTCTGAACTAATTGTGGTTTCTGTTTTACAGGTGTTTGAACTGAGTCAGGTGTGAAATGTTTGAATGGAGCCTGTTGAATGTCGAGCAGTGATCCGGTTTTTTGTATTTGAAAGGACGCACACCACAGGAGACTTTTGATGAAATGAAAGAAACTTATGGTGATAATGCCCCATCATATGACCTTGTAAAACGCTGGCATCGTGAATTCAAACATGGCCGGAAGTCTGTGGAAACAGCTCCCAGACCTGGTCGCCCCCTTCTGTCATTGATGAGGCATCAGTCCGTCAAGTTGAGGCTGTCATTTTGGAAGATCGGCGCATTACTATTCGCCAAATAGCCAAAGATGTCAAGATTAGTACAGGGTCTGTGGAAACTATCCATTTGCATATGCATAAGGTGTCTGCCAGATGGATTCCCAAGTTGCTCACACCATTCCAGAAGCGAGAACGCATCGACTGCTCGAGGATGAATTTGGAGATGTGCTAAGAAGATGAGTCAAAGTTTTTCAAAAGACTGATTACACAGAATGAAACCTGGGTCCATCACTATGATCCAGAGACCAAAGCCCAGTCAATGCAATGGAAGCGCGTGGACTCACCACCTCCAAAGAAGGCAAGGGTGCCGCCCTCCGTTGGAAAGGTCATGCTCACAACTTCTGGGACCAGGACGGAGTAGTGATGACAGATTTCCTGGCAAAGGGTACCACAATTACAGGAACCTATTATGCTTCACTTTTGAGGAAATTAAGGGAAGCTATCAAAATCAAGAGGCGGAGCAAGATCAGCAAAGATACCCTCCTCCTGCAGGACAACGTTCCGGTCCACAACTCGCATGTCGCCAGATCAGAAGCACGGGTGTGTGCTTATGAAACCCTTCCCCATCCTCCCTACTCCCCCGACCTTGCACACTCTGACTTTTACCTCTTCCCAGCAATGAAGTTGTTTTTGAAAGGAAAGCATTTCCCAGATGATGACGCCTTGATTTCTGAAGTCACGTCGTGGTTGGAGGATGTTTTACAAAAACGGTCTCCAGAGCTGCATCAAACGATGGGAGAAATGCATAACTCTGGGTGGTTCCTATGTAGAGAAAGACTAATAACTGTGCCAAGTTTCTTTGGTCTACTGCTATGGGAAGTGGGTCAGCGGTATTACTTATTGCACGCCCCTCGTAGGATAAATTAGTGTTAATTACCGGTTAGATATATAAAATATTAGGTTGGTGCAAAAACAATATCGTTTTTTCACGTATGTTACTTTTATATATGATTTCTGAATTAATTCATTGATATATATAACCATGTTATATATCATTTTGAAGCGCGTTTTTCGCTCTATCGAATTGTGTTATTCATTACCGTTCTCAATCTCTTCATTCATTTTTTGCAGGCTTTTTGACAGCATGCCCAAAATTCAAATCCGCACGATTTTCTTGTTCCAATTCAAACTAGGCTGAAAAGTTGCCAAGACAGCTTGTAATATCAATGATGCGTTTGACCCAGGAACCACTAATGAACGTGTTGCACAACGGTGGTTCAAGAAATTTCACAATGGCGATGAGAACCTCGAAGATGAAGGCAGTCGCGGCCGGCAGACTGCGGCTGATAACGAACGTTTGAAAAGCTTAATTGAAGCCGATCCTCGCAAAACCTTGCGAGAAGTTGCTCTGAACTCGAGGTCGACCACTCAACAGTCGTTCGCTATTTAAAGCAAATACGGAAGTCAAAAAGTTGGATAAATAGGTGACGCATGAATTGAACAATAATAAAAACAATCGTCGTTTTGGGGTGTTTTCTACGCTCCTTCTGCGCAACAAAAACGACCCATTTCTCGAGCACATTGTAACGTGTGATGAGAAGTGGATCCTCTACGACAAACAGTGACGTTCGACACAGTGGCTGGATGCCTGAGAAGCTCCACAACACTTGCCGCACCAAAATTGCACCAAAAAAGGTTATGGTGACTCTTTGGTGATCTGCGGCCGGTTTCATCCATCACAGTTTCTTGAATCCGGGCGAAATGATTACAGCGGAGAGGTACTGCCGACAAATTGATGACATGCACCAGACGCTCCAACGTATGTTCCCAACATTGGTCGATATGAAAGGACCAATTCTCCTTTATGACAACGCTCGTCCGCGTGTTGCTCAACTGACCCTGCAGGATCTTTACGAATTGGGCAACGAGACTCTGCCTCATCCGCTATAATCATCGGACCTCTCACCCACCGATTACCATTTTTTCAAGCATCTTGACAACTTCCTGTGCGAAAAATACTTCAAAATCCGAGATGATGACGAATTGGCCTTCAATGACTTCATCGCTTCCAGAACTTCGGATTTCTATGCTAAAGGGATAAATAAACTTGTTTATTGTTGGCAAAAAAATGTGTCGATTCTAATGGTTTTAATTTCGATTAATAAAGTTTATTATGAAAGGAGTTATGGTCTTTTGAAGGTGAACGTCAAAAAACGACACCATTTTTGCACTAACCTAATAACTGTAACATATTAAAACATCAAGAAATAAATATAATTTAAACATAAAAAAATATTTTCTTCGTTTCAAATACAAAGATTAAATCAAACAATGCATATCGTAATAAACAAACATTTAAGCATTTAAATAATAATTTTTATTATTATTTATAAAAATGTAAAATAATTAAATAATGAACAAACATTTAAGCATTTAAATAATAATTTTTATTATTATTTATAAAAATGTAAAATAATTAAATAATGAACAAACATTTAAGCATTTAAATAATAATTTTTATTATTATTTAAATGATAATTTTTATTATTATTTAAATGATAATTTTTATTATTATTTAAATAATAATTTTTATTATTATTTAAATGATAATTTTTATTATTATTTAAATAATAATTTTTATTATTATTTAAATGATAATTTTTATTATTATTTAAATGATAATTTTTATTATTATTTAAATAATAATTTTTATTATTATTTAAATGATAATTTTTATTATTATTTAAATGATAATTTTTATTATTATTTAAATGATAATTTTTATTATTATTTAAATAATAATTTTTATTATTATTTATAAAAATGTAAAATAATTAAATAATGAACAAACATTTAAGCATTTAAATAATAATTTTTATTATTATTTATAAAAATGTAAAATAATTAAATAATGAACAAACATTTAAGCATTTAAATAATAATTTTTATTATTATTTAAATGATAATTTTTATTATTATTTAAATGATAATTTTTATTATTATTTAAATAATAATTTTTATTATTATTTAAATGATAATTTTTATTATTATTTAAATAATAATTTTTATTATTATTTAAATGATAATTTTTATTATTATTTAAATGATAATTTTTATTATTATTTAAATAATAATTTTTATTATTATTTAAATGATAATTTTTATTATTATTTAAATGATAATTTTTATTATTATTTAAATGATAATTTTTATTATTATTTAAATAATAATTTTTATTATTATTTATAAAAATGTAAAATAATTAAATAATGAACAAACATTTAAGCATTTAAATAATAATTTTTATTATTATTTATAAAAATGTAAAATAATTAAATAATGAACAAACATTTAAGCATTTAAATAATAATTTTTATTATTATTTATAAAAATGTAAAATAATTAAATAAAGAGAATTCGGTTCAGTTCATTAAAGCCATTTTCCATCTACGGCTGTTAGTAAGTAACATAGCATCAGCAAACCTTTTTAATAAGAAAACATCACCGCGCTAACAGTTCTTTTATTTTATGATAACATATCGCAAAAAGATGTAAAGTGTTTTCCTTAAAAAATTGTAGACATAGCAAAATTTGAAATTTTTTCGACCAGCAATGGGTTTCCACAAAGGTTAACGATCGATATATATATATATATATATATATATATATATATATATATATATATATATATATATATATATTTAGTAATGTGATTGATAATTTAAAATTCAAATTAGAATTAAAAATTAAAAATCTGTTTCATAAGGAGGAACAAAAACAAAGTCAATAATTTGTACGATCGTTTCGGAAACGAAAATGTTCGTACATTTATAAACTACAATCAACATCCAAATGAATGCTTTGACGATAATTACGGTTTTCAAAAGGCGGACAATTAAAAGATACATCTGCCTTACTTAAAAATTGCTAGGTTTAATCATGGTGTCTTTTACATATAAAAGAACCCACCCAATACTTTTGCTGATGAGGAGACTTTGTTTTAAAAAAACTATCTGTCAAAATCATTGACCGTGGCTTAATGTCTATCACAATAAAAACAATGTTTTCCGAAACGATCGTACAAATTATTAACTTTGTTGTTGTTACTTCTTATGAAACCGATTTTTAATTTTTAATTCTAATTTGAATTGTAAATTATCAATCACATTACTAAATATTAAAGTAGCTCTAGGATATTTGCCTGTCGAGCTTATTATATATCTGAATTACAACGGACACTGTTCTTTTCTTGTATTTTAATTAAATTAGTAATTTTACTATCACATTAAAATACACTCTGCTCTTTAGACTACTGTTCTAACCCCCTTTATATATATATATATATATATATATATATATATATATATATATATATATTCAAGCAAACATTATTAAATTCAACGGAGACACTTTGCTTTATGATTTTTATTTTTTATTTTTCGATTTTCCGTGTATTCTTTTTTATATCAAAATCGAAAATATTAATAAACGTTTCATAGTTGTTACTGTCACGAGCGCTTTCAATTCGTCCACGAATCATCTTCATATGTGGAGGAAGTAAAAATGTGAAGGAACGAAAACGGAAATTAAAAAGTGAAAAGTAAAATACAATTAAAACCGCATTAGGTGATGGAAAGTTAAAATATATAAAGTCGATGAGAAGTCGATTAAAAATTCGAGTATTAAAATCAGCAAGTTCGTGGGTACTGTTGGCAAAGTCCGTACCTTACGCGCTAGGCAAGACATTTTAACACATTGCTGCTTTTCTTTTTTCTACACGCTAAAATTATTATGGTAATTACTTGACGTATTAACTATTTAAAACATATAACAAACCAAATAAATTTGTAAATTAATGTAGAGGGAATAGGATGACTATTAAAAATAAATATTAAGTGGCAAAATAAAAATAGGATTAAGTATTTATAAAAATATACTATATTATTTTTAAAGTTAAATAATAAGTAGAAATAGGATAGGTTGGTTGTTTTTGTTTTGCGACATATCAACCCTTTTCAGGTTATTTAATGCCGAATCCAGTGATTTTGAAGAAATTTTTTTTTTAATAGAATATATTTGTGTTTTTTTTTTGTCAGTCGGTTTCTATTTAACCAATAGTTGGAACCCTAACAGATACTACTACTTCGAGTCAGAGTGGACCTGGGAGCAATGGCTATTAAGGGGTGGCTCTACACTCACCAAAGCCCGCAAGCTTCTGACCTCACCATCGGATATAGTTTAAGATCATATTTAAGACCAGTAGAATAGGATATCGATCGTTACTATAACTATACTATCAGGTTGTTGCATAAGTTCCCTGCTGTTATATATCGTTAGAAAGCATGTATTCTTTTCTACAAGATTGTTTGTTGCTCAGATTATTTTTCTTCGTTTTTCAGAACCGTCAAATGGATTGTCAAGTAGATAAAAAAAAAATCACATTTTCGACAGCTTTTTTTGCCTTCAATCGAGGTCAAAAAGCGAGTGAAGTGACCAAGGATATTTGTACCGTATATGGAGAAAACGTTATAGCTGAAAGAACTGTTCGAGATTCAAACACGGTAATTTTTACCTCGATTACGCAACTCGTTCCGGAAATCCAATTAAGATAGACGAAGACTAACTCAAGGTTCTTTTAAAGGAAGATGGCCGTCAGCCATGCAGAGAATTGTGTGAAAAGATGAAGTCTGATTTTGCGACAATTTTAAAATTCAAAATTTTGCGACAATTTCAAAATTCTGATTTTGCGACAATTTCAAAATTCTGATTTTGCAACAATTTCAAAATTCTGATTTTGCGACAATTTCATACCATCTTTAATCGATGGAATTCACACCAAAAATTTGGAGCTTGGGTCCCACACGAACTTACTTCACTGTTAAAATTATTTGATTTTATTAAAAAACAAACAAACAAACAAACAAACAAACAAACAAACAAAAAGGCGGAAACTTATGCAACAACCTAATAGGTGATAAGAATTATACTAAGTTAAATGATAATAACCGGAGACTCCACCTTATCTATACAGTGTAACAGGAAAATAAAGTTCGTAAAAACAATAGAACATTATAATATTAAAACTTCGTTACAAATTACGAGTGATAATGTAATATACAAACGGCTATATGTCTGCATGTCTGTCTGTCTACATATTTTCAAACTCTATTTCCTCCGAAACTAAAAGTCGCAAAGCGGTGCTAGGGACCTCAAATGATTGGATTTTTTATGGTTCGTTCTTTTATGGGTCTTTAGCCGGTTCAAACTTTTTTAAGCGTTTATAATCGGTCCAAATTTTAAAACATCGTTAAACATTTTCTACATTCATCTTAATTTATTTTTACATTTTAATATTTTATCGGTTTACGTTGGTTCCGTGGTAACGTCACCAGATTCGAATGCTACAGTTTTAGTTTCGATTCTAGTTGATGGTACCTAAATACTTGTATTTTTACTTTTGAAATTATGACTCTACTAGCGGGGGTACCCGGCGTTGCCCGAGTGTTTGTTTCCGGGACGGGGGGGGGGTTAAAAAATGTTATGGTAGGTAAGTAGGAAGGATCAAACCCGGAGTCATGGGTAAAAGTTGGAAAATAAAGTGTGAAAAAAAAAAACATCTGCAACGTTAACAGTTCGGCCACCAAGAAAAGTCCATTTCAGTTGTTTAGGAAAAAACAAAAACCAAAAAAAACAAAAAAAAAACGACTACGGTAGGTCGGCGCGAACGTGAAAATATAATGTGAATTGTCCAGCACGCTAACCACTACGCCACAGAGCACTGCAGCTTAGTTTAGTGATTTTAAATAACTTCACATGAAAGAACTACGAAGCCAAACCGGTGTTCTCTTCTCAACTGTTCCTTGTGAAAGATCCCCAAACGGTGTTAAGTGGTGGCAGGGGGAGGAGGAATTTATTAGAGAGAAAATATTTTACCACTTCCATTGATCTTAACCGATTTTGGCCGTGACTTCTCAGCAGAAAAAGTATAGAAATCTAAGATTATCGAGGAATTTGAGAAATAATAAGCCTATAACACACCTCAGATATTGTTCTGCCGTTTGTGCATATTATATTTGCATGAAATATCTTGATTTTTAATCCTATTAAGGTCAAAATCAGACGGGAAAAATGAGTTCATTTTATTTATATAGAAGAAGATAGAAAGAATAGAAGATAGAAATAGATAGAAAGAAGATAGAAGAGAAGAAGAAGAAGATAATAATATATACGAATCTGGACAAATGAAGATATCGTATTTAAGCGTATTTTACGCCCGGGTAAAGCCGGGTGACCCCCTCTGTTAGTCAACTTATAGACAATTATAAAAAATGTGATATATCCCTTTAATTAACCGTAAAAAGGTACAAGTGAACACCAGAAGTGGTATAGCAGATACAAAATTGAATTTTAATTATGGTATAATCTAAATATAATAAACCTAAAAATTGTATAATTATTATAACATTATGAACTTAAGCAATACAACACATGAGTAGTTTTGTATTATCTTAACCAATTCGATTAAAGTAAACGATATTTTATTTAATACTAGTGGGCTGCCCAGCATTACCCGGTCATAAAATACGCATAAATATTATATTTTAATTAATGAAGAATTCTTATTTATTATAAACAGAAATATCGTATGTATTAAACGTAGCGTTAAATTCCTTAAAAAAAAATAAATTAAAAAAAAATAAAGTAAAAAAACCCCATAAAAACGGAAATAACTGAGACATGTGCATGTGAGCATTATGTTTTTCTAAACAATTCATTTCTTATAAATGAAAAAAAAAATACTCCAGCTGAAATCGAAACCAAGACATTAAGACAGTGAGTCAAGTACGATAACCATAAGACTACGTGAGACAACTTTCACAATGTGTTTTCGAAACCTTCTTATTCATAACATAAAAAAAATTGTCATTTCACGATCGCGCATGCGCATTCGTGAAACAGTTGAAAACAGATCAAAATCCGATTACTCCACCTATCAATTTTTTCAATTTTGACTCCTTTTCCGGATAAAAAACGGATTAAAAAGTTTTCCACATGTCTGATTATCCTACATACCAAGTTGCAAGTCTTAGATAAAAAATTCGTTGAGTATATATTGTTGAGAAGTGTCCTCACACACACACATTTTCACTTTTATATAAATTAACAATGGATGGTTTGAATGCGTTGAAGTTAAAGTTGTAGTAAGCTTTCGGTCGTATACGACTTAACTGCTGTAACGGTAAACATTTTAAACCGTAAGCCTGTAGTGAACCCATACAAATTGAATAATAATGAAAAGGGGAAAAATGCAATATTCATAAAATATTGAAAATAAATAACTACTAATAAGAAAATAGAATATTTAATTTGGAAAACTATTACAATCCATAGATTAAACTGACCGGAAGTTAGCATACGACGAAAGATAAACAAAACTCTATGATATGGATTGGAAGTAAATAAGGTTTAAATTAGAAAATAATAATAATACATATAAGTTGGTTAAAATTAATTAAAATGAGTGATGGGACTATGCCAATATTTTTCCCGATTCCGTACTAAATTCCCGATTCCGATAGAATTACCGATTCCAATTCCGATTCTTTATATAGCTCTAAATATCTAACTATAGAGTTGTTATTTTCCCTGATTTCTACAAAAACACGTCAAATCTGCACGTATTTTCCTAAACGTAAAATTACACTTGTCGAGGATAATCTATAGAGTTCAGCTTTACTGGTATTTTAAAATCAATAAATATTTATAATTTTATCATTATTACCAGCAATGGAAGATTTTGGTTTAAACAAAATAAAATTAAAAAAAAAAAAAAAACAATTAAAAGAATCGTTTTCGCATCAAATAATAGGCACCAATCAGATTAGCAAAAAAATATATATTTTCATTATTTTTACGAAAAATACTACTTTTAAATCTTTGAAGAATAAATGACTAATTTTTTTTTTTGTGAACCCAATATTGTTAATATACCATTAAATAGGAAACGCTTTGAAAAATCGATACCAAAAAGAAAAAAATTCGAAAATTAACTTCGCATTTTGCTAAAAATACGATAATTTTTTTTGAGCAATTTGTTGTTACGTGATATTACCTCACCTATGGTAGACCATAAGGCCTACAAACAGTTGTTATCCCCCTCTTTTCGTTTTTGCTGTCACTTGCGTTTGACTTAGTTTAAAGTGTGGGAGGATTGTATCGACCACACTCTCTCCCAGAAACACTTTCTCCTGATGCTAAAACAGGGTCAAGACGACCAAGCGTGATACTAGATGCAGGAGTTGTCTCCAACACATACGGCGCCAAGCATTCCCAAAATAGCTACTCATTTGGTACCGGCCAACCTCAGCGTTACTTAACTTCGGGGTTTATGCAAGCAATATATATATATATATATATATATATATATATATATATATATATATATATATATGAAATAAAATGGAGATGGAAGGACCTGGATACTCAACGTTTCGCCCGATGTATGCGGGCTTCTTCAAGAGGGATGGTCATTGACCAATAGCTATTACGTTACGCATGCATATTCGTAATGTCTTGAAGACGCCCCCATAAATCGGGCGAAACGTTGAGTATCCAGGTCCTTCCACCTCCATTTTATTTCATATCGTCGGATTTAATCCAGCTCAACAATCATATATATATATATATATATATATATATATATATATATATATATATATATATATATCGCTTCTGAAAAAGAATTCAACACTTATAAAGTTGATTATTCACTTAATCGTCAAAATAAAAGTTAAAAATACATGAAAATTTACAGGACTAAATTAACTCATTTAGTCCTATAAAGGCTACCGTAGTTTCTTCTAAACTATCATAAAATTTTGGATTTTTTAATTTCGCCATGCGAAATCTATACACTTAGATAAAAGATAGAATTATTTGAAATTCATGTACTTATAATATTTTTGCATATTATTATAACAAATCATCAGAAATCTTATTTAAACACAGAAAAAAAATAATTGCTTCAAAAACGTTTTAAAAAATATTCAAATTCTTTCGAGAAAAAAATTTTGGAAAATTTAAAATTCTGAAAAACTTTGGAAAATTAAAATTCTATTAAATGAAGTAGAAAAAGTTTTATATTATTCTGCTTTTCATATGATCAAATTCAGGTTTTTATCTTTCTGGAAAAAACAGTTGCTTTAAAATAATGGATTTTAATAAATTTTTATTCGTTAAAAAACAACTTGGTTTTTCTTCAATCTTTTGGCCGTGCCTTGATAAAACCCTATAATAATTGATATTATCGGCAATATTATATTACATATTAAAGGTTTTCTGGATTTTAACTTGTGGATACAAATACTTCATATATATATATATATATATATATATATATATATATATATATATACATATATATATATTTATCTGGGAAATGATAAACAGATTACCATTAGCATGTAAACAAATTACCATTAGTGTGTAAACAAATGGAGCTTAGGTATTTGGACAATGTCAAAACATTGTTAATTCACTGCTCGCATAGCAGCAGCCGTATAGCGCAACAATATATAGTAATGATTTAAAAAGTTAAAAAATAATGACACCTGCGCCACCATCTAGAATCGAAATCAAAATGCTTAACTTACGATTTACTTTTTCTTCGATGTTAATGCCTGAGCTATAAAGACATGTTTACTGAAGGCTTAAATTAAAACAGGAACCAATAGCTATTACGTTACGCATGCATATTTGTAATGTCGTCGGTCGATCTTTACTAGACAAATTCCAGTTTTTAAAAATTTTCACACTTTTGCACTGATTTTTCTCCGGATAAAACCCCAAAATAAAGTTTCGTATGGCTCTGAATACCCTATATATTAAGTGTAATGTCTATAGACCAAAAATGAGAGAGGAGTTTGGTAGGCGAATTTTTTAAGCAAATATATATATACATACATAAATATATATAGAAATAGGTTTGTGTTTACTATAACCTTTTTACAGAAATATTATGCAAGTATAAATCATGTAGAATATATGCATGAATGTAATTACACGTAATAGTTAACTAAAGATGATCATTCCATAAAAAACCCAAAAAACTAACAGGGAATTAATTAAAATGAATGTTTAAAAAATAAGCAAATTAGCCAGATTTTTTGCAGATGAACGCAATTCTACGACCCATCTATAACAAATGTGTATTTTCTTTTTAAATTAATAAAATGAGTTTTTATATGATAACCAATGCACAAAAAACCTCCAATTTATAGTATAGACCTTTCTCTCTCTCTCTTCTTCTCTCTCTCTCTCTCTCTCTCTCTCTCTATATATATATATATATATATATATATATATATATATATATATATATATGTGCGCGCGTGTGTGTGTGTATATAACAAATTAACTTTAAACTCTGTAAATTGGAATCTGCAACAATTTATTATTCGAAAAGAAATACAAGTTTTTGCTTACTCCAAGGAGTTCGAAAGAATGGTTCTCAGAGGAAAGTACTTAGTATAATAACATTCATAGGCAAGCTATAATTTTGCTGGTTAGCACAGAAATTTAAAACTACACATTATGAGGGAAGTCATATTTGTATAAAAGTTGATAATAATGCAGACATCCATAGGTTCAAAAGAAACTTATTCTGGCAGCTTTAAGTTTACAGAATTATTACCTTTGTAAATTTGAAAAAAAAAAATGAATCTCTCTCTCTCTCTCTCTCTCTCTATCTCTCTCTCTATATATATGTATATATATATACATACAATTATATATATATATATATATATATATATATATATATATACAATTATATAAATGCAACTTTGTGTGTGTGTGAGTTCGTTCCTCATAGAATCAGAAACGGCTCAACAGGGTTTCTTTAAAATTTACAGAACTGGAGTTATCTTACAAAATTGGGAGTTATCTTATTTAAGTTTTGTCTCAAAATACCCCCCCCCGATAATTACTGATAATCGATAATGGAAACCGTTATCTTAATTTATCTAGAATCGGTACAGCCATTTTTTTCATACTGTCGCTTAGCAACAATGATAGAACAACGGGCCGTGAAAATTCTACTGTGGGTAAGTTGATAGCGTTTTCTTTTTTCTTTTTGCATGACGTGATCTGTAGGTTCACACGTAAATTTCTTAATTTTTTTTTTCATTAACTGCAAAGAATTTTATATAACATGAGAATGTACGTGTTTTATTTATATATATATATTTTTTGGCATGACGTGGTCTGTAGGTTCAAACGCCGCACGTAAATTTCTTTGAGTGTTTTTTTTTCCGTTAACTGGAAAGAAGTTTATATAAAATAATTTAATAAAAGAGATAGTGTGTCTTCTAGAGTGCAATGTAGAATAAGACATGTTGGACTAAGTTAATGGATGTGTAGCTTCCACCCTGGCGATTTTACGGATTTCGATGACAATAAAAATATAGGAGTGTGAAATATTTGTTGATCATCATTCAATCCTGGGCAACGTAAACCTCCCTGCTAGTATATAAAAATGCATATCTATCTATCTATCTATCTATCTATCTATCTATCTATATATATATATATATATATATATATATATATATATATATATAGAGAGAGAGAGAGAGAGAGAGAGAGAGAGAGAGAGAGATCAATATTATATATATATTAATATTTTATATATATATATTAAAATTATATATATAAATATTATATATATATTAATATTTATATATATATTAATATAATATATATAAATATTATATATATATTAATATTACATATATATATATATATATATATATATATATATAGATATTAGTGCTCTTCTACGCATGCGCTTATATACATTTATACGATACACAACGTTATTTTAGAATTTCTCTATACGTATGAACAAGGCTCTGAGGATAACAAATAAAACTGGTGAGTTATATATTTTGATTTCCGTTTCAGCTGATGGTACCTGGATCATATTTTTTTACTTTTGAAATCACTACAATATATTGGATACAATATAATAATCGATAGAGAATTAACTCTAAATAAATACGAAATCTGCATGGATTAAAATATCATATTTAAGCGTATTTTATGACCGAACACCGTCAGGTGGCATGCAATGTAACATACATATATGGAATTATTTCATGTATCTACATAAAATGTTATCTTCTTTATATTAAAAAATGATAACGACTTTTCCTCTTTACACAACCGACATTATAGCTTTGAAAACGCAGACACCACATAAAAAGTCAATATGATTCCACTACCAGGCATTAATTGATGTTGGTTTTGCGATGATTACAAGTCGATTTCATTTGTTCACACTTTGTATTCTCTCATCGGAGAGTTATTTTTATTGCTATGTAATTTTCACTCACTAATCACTCTCTATTTATTTACTACTCTTGCTGTTTTATTAGCCACCGGGAACATTACTTCATTTTCCACATCTTTTTCCCTCAGTATAAACGGGGTCCGTGCTTCTATAAATACATTCAACATTAGTTTTACCGTTTCCCCTCCGTAAAATAATACTCACTCTCAACAAAGTTCCGCAAATAGGGTGGGCTGTCAACTGTCCTTTCTTGAAATACGTGAATATCAGTTTACGTTTTTTTTCAAGCGGTTACACACTATATGAAATAGCGTCGTCACACACACACACACACACACACACATCGCCTGTTGCTTCCCGGCTGACTAATGAGGCAAACGTTTTCGCCACGTTCATCTTACACGATCGAAGTTTATCTGCACAGATGTTTTATACTATTCACTTCTGCCCGTAGTCTTCTTTTGCTCGCTTCCACAACGATTCGGACATTAATAATAATCAAAGATTCCCTTCAGCTGACTTGTACCTACGGAGCCACAGACATACATAAATATACTGCTTTTTCTATTTCACTTTAGTTACACCCTTCACAGATTATTTTGAAGTACTTATAGGCTACTGTACAAACCTACTCCGATAACTGGCTAGGATAACAATTCACTTCGCACACATTGATAAAAAATATAACCTTTTAGCATTTTCATACGCTTTTTTTTTTCGCTGCTGCATACTGGTCTTTTACTTTAAACATACGGCGCTTTAACAGAACCGTAGTAGGATTATTCACATCGAGAATCGAAACGATTTCTGTGCGTAGTCTTCGTTTACACGCGTCCAAGGTGTTTCCGACATGATTATGATGACTAAACATTCCTTCTCTTAACTTCGACCCGATGAACTGACATACATGACTATATTGCTTTTTCGGATGTCTGGTTTGGATAACGATTCGCTTCGCACACATTAATAACAAATAGTAAAAACCTTTTAGTGTTTTTATACGCTTTTTTATTGCATGTGCATAGTGATATTTCACTTTAACCTACAACGATTTAACAAAACCGTATTCTGAATGAGTATGCAATGCGATGCTCACAATACGATTATTTACATCGGGAATTACTTTAAAGCTTTCATAGTCACTTTACTACGACACTTGTGCAATTATTGTACTATTAGGTCGAGAAGAAAGTGCATGCGGAATGTTTAATTTTTATTTTAAATGATGTATTTTCAAATACATTTTCATTATAATACATTTACTTTATATAACGTTTTAACAAAGGGGTTTCGCTATAATCGTTAAGATTACAATCGTTTTTAAACAATTGCCTTTTCAGAACGTTGAATACAAGATGAAAAAGCAAAGCAAATTCGCACAATTTTCTTATTTAAATCCAAGCTAGGCTGAAAAGCTGCTGAAACAGTTCGCGATATCAGCGAAATGTTTGGTCCAGGGATCACTACTGAACACACAGCACATTTGTGGTTTAAGAAATTTCGTGGCGGCGGCGAGAGTCTTGGAAATGATGAGCTTAGTGGTCGGTCATCGGATGTTGACATTGATCAATTAAGAGCCTTAGTCAAAGCCAATCCATGCACAACTGTTCCTGAACTTGCTTCTGAATTAGACGTAAAGTATACTACGATTTTGGACCACTTGAGAGTGATTAAAAAGACAAAACAAAAACTTGATAAATGAGTGCTCCACGTATTAAACGACAAAAAACAAACAAACAAACAAACAAACAAAAAAAACGCGGTTATGAAGTGTCATCTTCTATTCTTTTTCGCAACAAGAACGGCCCGTTTCCCGACCGGGTTGTGACTTGTGATGAAAAGCGGATTCTTTACGACAACAGAAGACGCTCGGCTCAGTGATTAGACACCGACGAAACTCCATGAACTTCCCGAAGCCAGAGTTGCACCAAAACGAGGTCATGATGACTTTTTGGTGGCCTGCGACCGGTCTCATCTATTACAGTTGTTTTTTGATGCAGGCGAAACTATTACGACGGAGTAGTTCTGTACACAAATGGATGAAATGCATCAGAAACTTCGACAAAACCCACTTTTAGCCCCTAGAATAGGCGCAATTCTCCTTCACGACAATGCCCGACCGTATGTAGCTAAACCGACCCCGCAGAAGTTGAACGAATTGGGTTACGAAACTCTGCACCACTCGCCATACTCTCCAAACCGCTCATATACGGACTGTGACATTTAAAAAAAAAATCTCGACAACTTTCTACGTAAAAAATGATTAAAAAACCTAAGCGATATAAAAAAAAAAACGCCTCCATCAACTGCATTGAACCCAATACGCAAAACTTTTACGTTACTCGCATAAACACATTTGTTTTGTGTTGGCAAAAGTATGTTTATTCTGATGGTGCTTATTCTGATCAACAAATTTTCATTTGAGCCGTGATATGCGAGATATGTTTATCTGAATTTGAAGGTTAAAAACCGCAAGAACTTTCTTGTCAAACTAATAACTTTTTAAAATTCTTTAAATGTATTGGGCACAGTATAATAATCGATAGAGAATTACCTCTATAATAATAAATACGACATCTTCATGGATTAAAATATCATATTTAAGCGTATTTTATGACCGGACCACGTCAGGTGACCTGGAATTTAACATTCATATATTTAAATAAAATGTTATCTTCTCTATATTAATAAAATAAAATGATAACGATTTTTCCTCTTTACGCAACCGACATTATAGTCATGAAAACGCAGACACCTCATAAAAAGTCAATATGATTCCACTACCAGGCATGTTGGTTTTGCAATGATTACAAGTCGATTTCATTTGTTCACACTTTATATTATCTCTTCGTAGAGTTACTTTTATTGCCATTCTATATGTGGAGATAATATAGCGTTCTTTTACTATTTTGTACTTTCACCTAATTATATAAAATATAGAAGATACCGTAAATCTTGCGTTTACTTTGACAATAATATTTAACAACTAGTGCGGAACAACAAAACTAAATCCTTATAATAGGTTTTGGCGATTATCTGACAATTTACAAAGTTTTTTTCTCTATTTTCTTTATTGTTATACACTTATTATGTAGATAGCCATTCTTAGTATGGGAAGGAGACGTTTGTTTGTAACTAATCTGAACTCCCACCTAACAATTTAATAAAACATAAATATGACACAACTTTAATTTGCCTTGAAAACAATATTTACAAAAATAGTGCGGTACAATAAGTGTGTTATCACAAAAACTGAAAACATAAACACATTCCTGATGAACCGCCTCCTTAAGTAAGACACTTTATCAGATCTCCAAAACTAACGTACTGTACACACAATGACCCTTATCCCCGAGTGGCTTTCGGGCCTTGATAAGTGGTGACTACCTTGTAAAAAAATACCAAAAATAATAAAAAAAAAAAACAGGGTTCGGCGATTTTATGACGCTCTAGAAATTCTAATTTTTTCCTTATGGTTTGCACGGCAATTTCACAGTCAATGTACGCAAAAGAAAGTTCTTTTTTTTTCATTTCTTTTTATTTGCAGGCATTATATCGTGATTTAACGACCACTGCATAAATAACATAACATTTATAACTCAGAATAGAAGGACTTCTCATTAAATGACACCAGAACACGTGGTTTTACGATAGACTTTAATATTCCTACGCTTACATTAAAAATTGGGGTTGTGGGTCATGCACAGTTTTTAAAAAATTTTTTACCCTTAATACATTTTCCCATACAACGTTAACTCATACTTTATTTATTTTCGTAGAAATTTTTCCCTTCCATACACGGGCTAACAACACGAGTGTGTTAGTTTCCTATCACTTCATCAAACCAAAAGGAATTAATCTCCTTCATTGCAAAAAAACACCAGAACTAAAAGTTTTAGGCTTGCTTGAAATATATCTTCGCAAACATCATTAATTTCCTTTATTGCGGTGGGAGGCAGCATGCACATAAAGAAACTTTAAAATATTTAACTAAAGTTCATTTTAACATTTCTGTTTATTGTTTCACGATTGCTTAAAATATTTCTGAGTAAACATTTCTTTTTTCCTTTATAAGGACGTAAAAACATCCTCCTATACGTTAACACCCCCCCCCAAAAAAAAAACAAAAAAAAAAAACAAAAAAAAAAACAGTAGATCAGTCTCCGTTAATGCGCTACATAATTATAGCTTCATTTGATTTTGAGGGAGTGGTCTTCTTTCAACCAATCTATTCTGGCTTTGTGGCAGTTTTCCACCTGGTAACACCGGCGCACGGGCCCTGCTAGTAACGTAATATAATATTCTATTGATCAATTCTCAGTATTTATTTCAAGAGAGCTCACTACGTGAGTAGAGGAATTTATGAATATATTTCGAAGTAAAGCTGATGATTCACTGTACAGGTGAAACGCGGAACATTCTATATTTCTGTAAATTACGATATAATATCTGTCAATCTATATAACATTTCTATCTCTTCCCTCTCTCTCTCTCTCTATATATATATATATATGTATATATATATATATATATATATATATATATAGTACTGTTTCGCTGTTTCACAGCTCATAAGCGCGGCTAGAGAAGCAATTACCTTAAGTCAGGATCGAAACTCAATCGCCCAAACGACAGCCGGAGTTTCTAACCGTTGCGCGATACAGCTGCTGCTATGCGGGCAGTAAATTAACAATGTTTTGAAATTGTCCAAATACCTAAGCTCAATTTGTTTACACAAAGAGCATCGCTTCATACGCTAATGGTAATTTGTATATCACTTCCCAGATATATATATATATATATGAAGAGAGAGAGAGAGAGAGAGAGAGAGAGAGAGAGAGAGGGGGGGGAGAGGTCCAAGTATTTGTATCCACAAGTTAAAATCCAGAAAACATTTACTATAGAATATAATATTGCCGATAATATCAATTATTATAGTGTTTTATCAAGGCACGGCCAAAAAATTGAAGAAAAACCAAGTTGTTTTTTAACGAATAAAAATTTATTAAAATCCATTATCCTTAAGTAACTGTTTTTTTTCACTGCACGCCTGTGGAACTCTGTTCCGTCTGCCTGCTTCCCACCGGACTACAACTAGGATGTCTTCAAGTCCAATGTTAACAAATTCCTAATGAATCGCCCCCTTAAGTAAACACTTCATCAAATCTCCACACTAACGTAATGTATTTGCAATAACCCTTATCCCTGAGTGGCTTCCGGGCCTTGATAAGTGGTGATCACTGTGTAAAAAAAAAAGATAAAAGCCTGAATTTCATATGAAAAGCAGAATAATATAACACTTTTTCTACTAATTTAAATTTTCAGAAATTATAATTTTAATTTTCCCAAATTTTTTCTCTATGAAATTTGTATATTTTAAAATATTCTACATAACCCCCGAAGTTAATCAATGCTGAGGCTGGCCACTACCAACTGATTGGTCAGTTTAATCTATTGATTGTAATGGTTTTCCTAATTAAATATTTTATTTTCTATTTTCTATTTTTTATTAGTAGTTATTCATTTTCAATACTTTATAAATATTGCATTTCTCCCCCTTTTATTATTATTCAATTTGTATGTTTTTTTTTTTACCGTCAACAGCAGTTAAGTCGTATACGACCGAAAGCTTACTACAACTTTAACTTTAACGCATTCAAACCATCTATTGTTAATCTATATATCTATAAAAGTGAAAATGTGTATGTGAGGACACTTCTCAACTTATTTACTCAACGAATCTTTTTATCTAAGACTTGCAACTTGGTATGTAGGATAATCAGACATGTGGAAAACTTTTTAATCCGTTTTCATCCGGAAAAGGGGTTGTTAAGAGGTCAAGGTTGAAAAAAAGTGGTAGGTGAAGTTATTGGATTTTCATCTGTTTTCAACTGTTTCACGAATGCGCATGCGGGGCCGTGAAACGTGACAGCTTTTTTATGTTAAGAATAAGAAAGTTTCGAAAACACATTGTGAAAGTTGTGTCACGTAGTCTTATGGTTATTGTACTTGACTCACTGTCTTTATGTCTTGGTTTCGATTTCAGCTTGAGTATTTTTGAATTGTTTAGAAAAACGTAATACTCACATGCACCTGTCTCAGTTATTTCCGTTTCATATATTTCATTTTTTTTTTACTTTATTTTTTAAAAGGAATTTAACGCTACGTTTAATACATACGATATTTCTGTTTATAATAAATAAGAATTCTTCATTAATTAAAATATAATATTTATGCGTATTTTATGACCGGGTAATGCTGGGCGGCCCATTAGTATTAAATAAAATATCGTTTACTTTAATCGAATTGGTTAAGATAATACAACACTACTCATATATTGTATTGCTTAAGTTCATAATGTTATAATAATCATATAATTTTTAGGTTTATTATATTTAAATTATACCATAATTAAAATTCAATTTTGTATCTGCTATATCGCATCAGGTTTTCACTTGCACCTTTTTTAAGGTCTTAAAAGTGCATATCAGGGAAGTGAATTAACCATGTTTTGACATTGTCCAAAGTACCTAAGATCAATTGTGTGTGTGTGTGTGTGTGTGTAGCAAGTTTTAAAAATATGTATGAAAATGAAACCACACAGACTTTTTCGCGTTTCATCCTTGTAAGGATAAAACCCGGAAAATTTTCAAGTTCTATTTTGCATAAAATTAAACCTATATCGTACCAAACACTAATAATTGGCCAAATTTCAGTTCTCAACATAGTGAGGTGCCTCACACTTTGTTGTTCGTAAATGGCTGAATGCCTAATTCCATACAAGATGGATGGGTCGTCGCGGTTTGCACGAATGGCCGGCCAAAAGTCCTGCCTTAACGCCTTGCAGATTTTTTCTCTGAGATTGACCGAAAAAAACAAGTCAATTCAACCAAACCGAATAAATTATTAGAACTTAAAGGGCGAATAAGTGAAGTTATGACAACCATTCCGCAAGAGGTTCTTGTGAAATCAGTTGATACGATTCCTGATCGGCTTGAAAAGCTGGTGACGAATGAAGGCGCCTATATTGAAATACATTTCTCACCAGCTCTTGTTTACTTCTCTGGCAGTAACCGGCAAATCGTAGACGTCGCAGGTAGGTTGCCATAAAGTTGCTGCTTCGTGGCATGACCTTGCCAAGATATATTTAACACTGTTCATAAAATCTGGATGTACGTGCCGTCTAGCTTTCCTTCCTTCCAGAAAAAAACTTGGATCATATTCAATAATTGTATAAATTATATTTTAAGAATAAATTGCATGTATTTTAAATAGAGAGTTTCAATCAATCTGTATATATATATATATATATATATATATATATATATATATATATATATATGTATATATATATATATTGATATATATATACATGCATACATACATACACATATATATATATATTCACGTGAAATCATTTTTCTTTTTTCCCCATTCTATCTGCTTCAGTATTTTTGAACTTTTACCAAGTAAGCTCTATGGCTCACTTGTAGTTTCATTAAACACTTTGCAAGCAAAATCCGATTCCGCATTTTGCTAATTCCTACCCTCTGATGAGAAGGAAAGTATTGCTTTTGAAACTCCGGTTTTAACTTCCTTTAAAATGTTTTAACATGTTTTATTAATTCTTGGTTCTTATATATATATATATATATATATATATATATATATATATATATATATATGCATATATATATGTGTATGTATATGTATATATATATATATATGGATATATAACTACTTCATTTACTCACATAAAATTAATATCCGAAAGCATAAATTTATGCGTAAACTTTAAGTATTTGCTTACACAGTGCTCAATACGGAGGTAGAGCTAGTTAGTAAGTTATAAATATATATGGCGTTTAAGCTATACTGAATATTCCGTGTTTCATCCACTCTAGGATTCTTCAGGCCTATGCGAGATTTTTGTGGTTATCTCGTGTTTTTATATAAGCATCTACTATTGAGTTTTCAGTAAAAATACCCTAAAGTTATCCTACAGCTGCTGCGAAAATTTAGAGATGATAATTTAAGCACCTAATAACAAAATATTTAATAAAAGCAATGAAAACAACAACAAAATAAACAATAAAAAAGTGGACACCATGACAACAATAAAACTAACACAAATGACACATATGTAACTAGTAGAAATAATAATAATAATAATAATAATAATAATAATAATAACCAAACTCCTGCCAACAAAAAACATACTAGGAATAAAAATAAAAATACTAATAACGAACAAGATAAATGCAACTGTAGATACCGCACACTTTGCCCACTTCAAAATAAATGTCTAAACAAAAGCATAGTTTACCAGGCCACAATATTTGCGAAAGAAAACCCGAATAACAAGAAATATTACGTAGGTATGACTTCCTTAGATTTCAAAACTCGATATTATGACCACAAAAGTACATTCAATAATAAAGAACGAGGTATGAAAACAACGCTAACATAAACAATAGAAAATAAAAATTAAATAAATAAATATGCATATGCATAAACTATCACACATATAAATGTATGTATGTATGTATATATATACATATATATATGTATGTATATATATATACATATATATATGTATGTATATATATATACATATATATATGTATATATGTATATATAAATTAATATATATATAAAAAAGTTACCTAGATTTAAAACAGGTGAAGACACTAGATATCTAGGCTTAATAGCACACACAAAGGAACGGGTAACTAGAGGTCAAATAGACCTTTGTCCAATAAGTGGTTGCTCATTGGCTGATTAGGAAGAGCGTGGTGGATACTAACAAAAAACTCAATAGTAGGTGCATATATAAAAATACGAGATAACCACAAAAATCTCGCATAAGCCTCAAGAATCCTAGAATGGATGAAACGCGGAATATTCAGTATAGCTTAAACGCCATATATATTTATAACTTACTTTCTATATTTTGTTACATGTGTGATAAAAGGTGGGGATTTAAGCAACAAATAAACATAGGGGTATGATAAGAAATTTCCGAGAAGAATGAAGATTGTTTATCTTTGTAACACATTGCCCAAAAAGGTGGGGTATAAGGGAATTTGCGGGAAAGCAAAAACCTAAGTATTTTCTCTTTATCGCATATGTGACACAGTAAAAATAAATTAATAAAGCAAGTGGATGGAAACGCAAGGACGAACACAAATAAAAATGCGAGAAAATAACTAAATAGCAAACACTTTTCCAAACGGTACAAAAATAGATTTATTAAAAAAAAAAGAGTTTAACGAAAGAAAAAGAAATGTATTCAAAGTTATGAAATCTGAAGTATATCTACGCGCATTGAACTGAGCGAATGTCCTTGGGGAGGGTAATCAAAGTCTTTGCAGTTACAGATTTCTTTTATTTTTCCTTTTTTTGTTTCATTTTGCTGGTGTGTTTCACAACTCGACGACGACGCAGTTAATCCAAGATATTTCCTTCGGTGTGAAAAAAGTTTACATCGCCATCTCACGAGTTTTCTTTTCTTGCTCGCGCGTTATATATCTGTCGCTTTCGTGAGGGATAAGATATCACATCGTGCGTTCGGCACATCCATATCTCTTTTGCATGATGGAAAAAAGCCATCGTCTCTTTCGTGAGGAAGTAAATTCATCGCATTCTCTCGCATGACTGGAGACGGTCGCGTCGTCCGCGTCTCATGTATCGGCATCTGTTCTCCTCCTCCTCTCACGAGGAGAGAGACCTCTTAACAGGTCGGCGGTCCAAGCCGAAAAGAACGATTTCCGCCGATGTCCAGTTAGAAAGGGGGAGGGGGAAGCGATAACTCTTCCGGTCTACCCCCTCTTCCTCTCTGCTTCATAATCCGGTCTAAAAATAGCCGGTAAAGTCTCTGCAAGTTTGAGCGAGTCTACTAATGTACCCTTACGGGTACATTAGTAGACTCGCTCAATTCCAAAACAACTACTGCAGTAGCCTTTCTTGTGAGAATCATGTTTTATTTTATCTCGGTGACGAAATATGAAAAACAAAAACGATATATCTCGTCAGCCTAAAATTAAGTATTTAAATTTTGATTTAAATACATAGTCCAATTTAAAGATCATGTCACAATATATATATATATATATATATATATATATATATATATATATATATATATATATATAGTACTACCTATGTATTGAGCACTGTTGAAGTAAATACTGAAAATTTACGCATAAAATTATATTTTCATTAAGTAGTCATATATATATATATATATATATATATATATATATATATATATATATATATATATATATATATATATTCCGGGTGGTCCCTTTATCAATTTTCCGATATGCAAAACCAAATCATATTTATATTAATAGAGACTTATTTGCAAAACCCCATCTTCAACAGAAATAAACAACAACGACGACGACGACAACAACAACAACAAAAGCAGATAGACTTTTCAAAAAGAATTTTCAAAAATACACATAGACCATACCCACTTAGAAAACCCGACGAATAAAAAAGTACCTTTGTACTTATAGGCTTAGAATTTTTCAAACATACTACACGTGCAGATACTTATGGGAGGAAAAAAGAAAACGATCATAAAATACAAAAAATATAGAGGATCAAGTACTTAAGTTATATTTTTTCAAAAGCATAACAAAAAGAATCTCAGTTCAGTATCGAATAACAATGGATACCTCATGTAAGGGTGCATGAGCTGGGAGTCTCTAGCAAAACAAGCGTTGCGCAATCATCAAGCGCATATTTCCTGAACCGCCATTGAGTCCAGTGGGAAAATACAATAACGATTCCAAACAATAATCAAAGGCTGGTGTTAGTTTAGTGCTTTACTTCTCGTAGATGACTACAGCTTTATTTTAAAACTTTTATCGAAAAATCAACGTAACTTGATTATTTAGTAGAGCTGACATCTATTCAATGTAGCGCCTTCAGCATTAATCACCACCTCGATAGGGGCCAGGAACTAAGAGGCATGCCTTTTTCACGAGCACCGGCGAGAGCTCGGCGAATACTCGTCGGATGGCAGCGATCAGGTTGGCTTTGGTGTTGTGGGAGGTCATGTTGGTGATGTTCTCAACGTATGAACAAACAAAATAGTCCGGCGGGTTCAGATCAGTGACAGCAGGGTACAAAGTCGTAAAACTCCTTCTGAAGCCAAGCCTGGGTCTATTTGCTGCCACATCTATGGTTTGCCAGCGGTCACCTGATTACACCAGGGGATCACTACACTCTTCAGTACATCCAGATACACTTTGGTGTTGACTTTCAAGCCGACGTCGAAGATGTGAGGAAGCATGATGTGGCCCTCATTTGAAGTCACACCGAAGACCATAACCGTGTCCGAAAACTTCATTGAGCAGTGCCCTAAAGCGTTGAACCGTCAGCATTTGCGAGTGTTGCCAATGATCCTGTTGTCATAAGTTGGATTAGAGGACATGCTTTGTACAGCAGCGATTTCGCTCATTGAATATTGTGTCACTTTCAGACATGATAGAAAGCTCTTGTCGCTCTTGAGAGTTGTACACAACTGGCCAACTAGTAGATGGTCTGCCCCCCCCCCCAAAAAAAAGAAAAAAGAGAAGAAAAAGGTTTTCATCAAATCGAAATAGAATCATGTCTTTTCTATGGCGACAATTTTATCGTTCCATCCTGCAGTGGTGTAACGCTGTTTGCGGACTCAACACGCGTTGTGTGCAGTTTCAGTCGCAAAGGAGACCAAGACAAAGCATAGGCAATAAATCTAACTCGCTTTTTCTTTATAGCAACAACATTTATTTCCTCATTGGTACAGCCGTGACGTCACCGCAGTGATCTCGAATATTCTTCACGTCTCTCACGAGATCTCGAACGTTATCTCTTCTGTTTCATGATCGTTCTCTTTCTCTTTTTTATAGTCCTTCCCCCCCCATTTTTGACGTAACTTCGCATGCATTTACATACGGGCATCTGCGCTATGTTACTGTAGGATTCTTTTTTATACTAATGAGTAGGGCTATGACAACAGCATATTCTTTTCATTGTTTTTGCCCTATTGTTGTCATCGACGAGAGACTTTATTATATCATCATTTTCGTCGAACCAATCCTGGTGTTCTTTGCTTTGATAGCCAAACATTGTTCTTGCAGCCTCGTTGATGGCATTTCAGATGTTGGTCCATTCCGCGTTAAGCTAGCAGGTTCTGTTGGACTGCTGTTCAGAAAGCACGTGGCGTTTCTTGATCTTTTAGTTTGTCTGTCATATTTCCGCCGGGTGTCATTTTGCTGGTTGTTACGTGGATTCTCTTTTATTGTTAATTTAAGCTTTGTTATTAAGAACCCGTGGTCTGTCCAACAATCGTCGGCTCCCAGCATGTTCCTTGTAATCAAAATTTCATTTTTATGTTGTTGTTTTATTATGGCATAGTCCAAGATATGCCAGTGTTTTGATCTCGGGCGTCTCCAGGTGGTCTTTTTGCGGGTCGGTAGTCTAAATTGGGTTTCTTTTCATTTCATACATAAGCCTTATTTTATACATAAGCCGTATTTCCTTGTCTTTTTCCTCTCACCTTTGTTTAACCCAGATAAGTATGAAAGTGAAAACAAAACGATAAAGCAAAAGCGAACACAATTTCTCCCGAATAAAATGTTACGAGGTATCTAATGGTGTTAAGAGCCTCCGCTAGTCTTTCTCTGCTCCATAGTTATTTTCATGGAAAATACTTAATACCAATCTATGGTCCCTTCTATTAGATTTTCAAAAAAAAAAATTTTCTACTCGAACTGGTAAGAACTGTCTTTCATCGTCCATGTGCTTAAAACCAAATGGAATACCATAAACAGAGTTTGCTGCAATCTACGGAACACGCTTCCACAAAATTACTTAGCTGAGAGCTACGATATTATCATCTTCTAGTTTAATGTCAGAAAATGTATTCCTATTAAAATGTTGAAATCAATTAGAAACATAATTTTTGGTACTGGTATAGCGTTTAAACCAGATGAAACCGAGTTTTACCGACGCCGAAACTAGTAAAAACCGGAGAAAACCAAATCAGAAAGAACCAGCATCAAAATGAAAGCAAGACAACTTTTCACAAAATAAATAAAATAAATAAATAAATAAAATAAAATAATAATACAAAGAAAATTATATAATGAAAGAAAAACACCCACCATATGTGTATTTTTATGATTAATATATGAAGAAAATTGATGAAAGAAATATATTTTTTCACGGAAAAGTTAAAAAGAAAGTTTTCGATGAATTGTGTTTTTTTGTTATGAAAGAAAAATTGTACAAGATTGTAAAAATTATAATTCATGGAAACAAACGATTACTACAGATTCTTTTCATTTTTTGGTGTGAGTTAGGATATGTACAGCTTTTGGACCGAACAAAAGTCGACTAGGTTAGGGTAATGTTTATGGTTAGGTTATGGTTAGGGTAAAAAAAAACAGTTTAGTTTTTGTCCCATTCAAACAAAAACAAAACAAAAACAAAACATAAACGAAAAAATACTTATTTTTTGTGTAGATAAAGTTATCGCCTGTTTCTTGAGCCTTCTGATTGTATAAGTGCTTCGGCATCTTTTCGCTGTTTACGTAAATGCTTGGAAGATGCCGAAGAAAAGTCAGTTTTGCCTGGTTTAAAACTGTACCAGTATAACGTTTTTTATATAACAAAATTTTACATGATTGATGAAGCAGATTCAATATCCCTCTTTTTACGAAGGTTATTAACATAACAAAATTGGGGTGGGCTATTTTTACTTTATATATAAGATACTTATATATATATATATGTATGCATGTATGTATGTATATATATATATATATGTATGTATGTCAGTTCATGTCATATGCTACTGGTTCCATGTAACCCAGTACTACCTGCCTCATGGTGGGGTAACCGGCGACTAAACTGGTTCCCCCACCAGACTTGTTTGGTGAGGAGGGTGGCTAGTCTCCCTGAAGGATTAAAAACAAGACCTTCCAAAGGGTGAATGAACCCTTTTCGGGGTCAAAGGCCAACTAGCACCGTGTTTGTTTGTGTGTGTGTATGTGTGTGTTGGGGTGGAGAGGGCTCCCGTAAGCCGTGATGAAGGCAACCTTTTTAGGAGAAGCAAATCTCTGATTTTAAAAACCATAAAGCGGGAGACTAGTACCCGCATTAAGCTGGTCTGCAGTTTAACTTTTTGCTGGCTATCTTGCTCTTGCTTGTTGCTGGATCTCAACATTTTGAACCGAGAGAGAGACTTAGCTGTCGTACAAAGCTAAGACTCTGTAACATCATTTTTGTATAGATACTCCCTCAGGCATTTGTCTATTAAAATGGTCCTGTGGTGATGGATGTCATTTTTGGGCTAATGGACTTTAAGTGTCTGAGGGAGTGGCACTCGTCTGACAAGACGTTGCGATCATCATGTATATATATATATATATATATATATATGAAAACAGGATATAATCTGAAAATTTACAATTACAGTATTCTTTCCGTATTTGCGAGGATTACGTTCTCCCCCCCCTCCCTTCACACACCGTGAATAGCGAAAAACCACTAATATTGGATGCAGTTTTAAAATGTCTATGTACGAGGCTGTTTACAATACCTAATGCTTCCCAAACACTTTCTAAAGACAATCTTACTCGTGAATACAAAATTGTAATAATATTGCATGCATTTATGTTTGTTCTTTTTTGTTGTTTTTTTTTTTACTAATGTAGCAATGATAATGTAAACACATGTGTACTACATTAAACGAAATCTCCAGACTGGTAGAGAAAAAAACAAGTAGCCGCTAGATCCAAAATTTACCCACTTTATTCCAAACAAAATCTCCAGATCTAGCGGGAAAACCGATAAATTGATAACATTGTTCACTAGCATTCGTTTTTATGACGTTATGACGCTAGGCCGGTATACCAGCATACGGTGCGGTAGATTTAAGATCTTGACCCGCGAATATGGAACCGCGAATAAGTGAGGATGTAAGAAATCACAAAATAAGAATAAGAATAGTGAAATGTGATTTGCAGAGGTGTACACAGAGGTCCTTTATTTATTCCCGGGCAACGCGGGGTGCCATATAGCGAACATTAAAATAAAAAGTAAAAGATTACATATTTTTTCCTGAATAGTCCAATAAAAACAAGTAAATAAAACGTGAAAAAATAAATCAAATCAGATGTTTCCACTTGACAAATCATGTCGCCATGATCTCATTGTACCGCCACTACCACCCTCAATCCAGTCGGAAATTGGTTTCCTTACACAAAGGCATCCCAAGTACAGTAGGATTAACACACACGATGACGATTCCGGTGGCACTGTCTTTGAGTTTGGGCATGCAGGATTTTTGATAAGGGCCACTTAGGAGCCTTCATACAACTAGTTATTCATAAAAAAAACTTAAAAATGTGTTACTTACGAAAAGTTCTAATTTAGTATATAAAGTATTGTGGTCGGTAATAACGAAGACAAACACATTAATATAATTAACAAAAGAGTCATAACAAAAATATGTTACAGAAGTACGCTTCATGGTTCTGGTATCATAAATGCTACCAATCACAGTATCTAATACCTTCCCACTGTTGCCGGAAAGTGGGGAGAATCAAGTCAGCGCCCCTTAAGGAGTAACACTTTGGTTTATTGAAAATTGACGAGCAACTCCATCTGCATTCCGCGGTCAAAACGCCTCAGCAATAAACTTAATTCAGCCCAAAGAGGCGAGGTAAGGCTTGGGAAAAGTGGACTATTTCAGGACGAATGCCCCAACCAGACCAATAAAAAAACATTGAAATTGTCCAGTTTCAGTCAGACTGATTGTCAAGGTCGATTGCCTGGGTAAGTCCATTTATTCCCGAACTAAGTACGTCAGCTTACATTATAACTTAAAGTAAAATCCGTTTTTTTTTATTGTTTGTTTGTCATCGTTAGTTTTCTCCCTACAGGATCAATATTTGATTTTAGTTCCTCAGTTTTTCTCTTGAGCGGTGTATGCATGTTGTTAAAAAGAATAAAATATTATTCGCCCAGAAAATACTTTATCTGGGTTTGAATTATTTTCAAATGACCGCAATCTGAAAAAAATTGGATGTAACTCCGTATGGAAAGTAAGGAAGGAAAGGAGAATGAATGGAAAGAGGGGGAAGTAAAAGAAAGAAAGGAGGAAAAAAAGGAAAATAGAAACGAAATAAGAAGTTAAGGGGAAAAGTAAAACAAAATGAGGAAGTAAACGAGGGGGAAAGAAAAAAAAAAGAGTGAAAAAACAGAGAAAAGGAAGTGAAAAGAAAAGGAAAAGTAAGGTAACGAATAAACAAAAGAGGGAGTTGGAGGAAATCAAGAAAGAGAAAAAAGAAGATTGAAATAAATATAAAAAAACAATACAAAGAAGAGAACACGGAGAGGAAAAGGCAAAATGAAAGGAAGGAATTATTAAAGAAACAAAGGCTGCTCAGGTTTTTTATTAGAATAAGTTGCATAGCTCACAGAACAACAAATTGCTCACCTACAGTCGACACAAATTAATGTGGGTCACGAAGACTTCTTTTCCATTCTTTCTTCTGTCCTTACTTACTTTAAAATTTGCAGTTACGAATACAAAGTTACATACCATTTTTTTTTAAAGATGGCGGCCATTTGAACATGATTCCGGTTCAGACACAGAAAATTAGAATGCAGATTAAAAAAATGTTTATTTTCTAAATGTATAGTAAATGCTATTTTAAAAAATTTCTTTTCAAGATGCCCCGCCCCCTCATCCATGGATTTGACGGACACGGATGGAGCTTTCATTGTCAAATCATACGTACATTTGTGAAATTAAAATACGTTCCCAATTATTCAAGCGACATCATACAGTATGGCATAATATGTATATAAAATGGATCTACTTGCTAGAAAGTCAAACACGAGGTCAGGTGTGATTTTCAAAAGCCAGCGAACTAGGATAAGCCCACTCTAGCCCACAAAAATGCCCTCGCAACCCAATCAGCATTTTCTATGGATATTCAGAGAGGAGCCAAAGCCTGGCGAGTAGCCCTCCTAAGACTGAACTTAACCATATCTCATACTGTAGTTTTCGAAAAGAAAAATACCTATTTTTGATACTTATATTAATCCGCTATGATTAGACCACAGAATTATATTTCCACCTAAATAAATTGAACGGTAATATAATATAGACAGTCGGACATTTAAACTTTTTTTTTTGCTGGGAATGCGCTATCCTACTGGATCCCAGATATGCAACCGCTATTTCAAAGACTCTAAACGAGATTCCTTGTGAGATTCTAACTACCCATTTAAACGCAAAATTAGAGTTTGTATCACTCGTGCACTTGGTTTACCGGGTATATTCGCCAGGCAGTTTTTGAAATTCTTTCCCAGCCCAGTTGTTCCTTTAATTACTAGAATACTGAACATCCTCTTGAAATTCTTTTGTTCATAAGACCTTGGTATTTCGGTATGTCTTTCCCTATATGGCTAACTAGAAATATACGTTATCAGATCATTGTGTGTTGGATAGAAGTTGGAACGATTAAAGTGCCGTCCTAAAAAAAAACAACACTAGAGCTTTATTTTATTGAAAAAAAAAAGTGAATTCATGTAACTTGATTATGTAACAGAACTGACATCTATTCAATGTAGCCGCCTTCAGCATCAAACCGCCTCGATACGGGTCCTGAACTTGGACCATACTTTTTCCACAATCGCCGGCGGAAGCTCGGTGAATACTCGGCGGATGGCGGCGATCAGGCTAGGTTTGGTGTTGTAGGAGGTCATGTTGGTGATGTTCTCGACCAAACGAAGTAGTTCAGCGGGCTCAGCTCGAAGGAAGAGGGGGAGTGAGAGCAGGATACAGTCGTAGAACTCGTTTTGAAGCCAAATCTAGGTCGATTTGGACTTGTGCGCTGGCGCCGAGTTCTGCTCCCACACCCAGGGGTTGTCAGCGACCACCTGATTGCACCAGGAGGTAATCACACTCTTCACCACATCCAGTTAAAATTTATTGGCTTTCAAACTGAAGATGCGAGGTGGAATGATGTGGCCCTCACTTGAAGACCATAACCGTGGCTGGAAACTTTATTTTCATCACTTTGTGAACGTCCCTGTTATTCGTGGCAATCCAGCGATGCATTTTGAGGGTGCTGGCAATGGTCCTGTTGTAATCACTTGGATCGGTAGAGAGCTTGAGTTGTACAGCAGCGCATCTCTGATCTCGCTGAACATTGTGTCACTTTCAGATATGATAGAAGGCGCCTGTCGCTCTTGGAATTTGTACACAACTGACTAACTAGTAGATGGTCCTAGCAAAAAACAAAAAAAAAAAACAAAAACAAAAAAAAACAAAAAAAAAAACAGAAAAACAAAAAAAAAAAAACGATTTTCATCAAACGGAAATAGAATCATGTCGTCTTTTCTAGGGCGACAATTTTATCGTTCCACTCAGTACAATAACGAAAGCATGTTGCGTAATACATATGTAATCATTTAGTCGTCATTTTGAAATAGCATTTTTTTAGAAGCATAATGTTGTTCAGTGCCATAAAAATGGCGAAATAATCAGAAAATGTCCGTTTATCTGAATTTCTGAAAAGTTTTCGTACTAATCGTGTTTGACTGAAGAATTATCGTTCGTCATAAAAACTAATTTACTTACCAATACATATTTTGCCGTTACCATAATATCCCGATTTGCATTTACACTTATAAGACTTGCGGCCAGTTCTTCTGAGGTCTATACAAATGGCGTCCTTGTTACAGTTGTGGATTCCTTGAGTGCATTGGTTAACTGGGGAAAAATGCAAAGAAACTGCAAATTAAATTAATCGAATTGTTTTAGGATTTCAATATGAGAACAATGAAAAGAACAAAAACTTCTCGTTCGTGATCTCAAATATTAAACACTTCTTCAGTATGCACGAAGAAGGTCGAAGGTTACATCGGCAGAAACTTAGTGAATATAATAATCCAGGTGAGAATGTTCGATATAATGTAACCTCCGATCTACTTCGGTCGCATCTTGTAAAACTTTGATCTTTAATGTGAAATCTTTTGAAAATTTTATATATTCCGCGAACTTATATTCAATTTCAAAAGATTTTTAAAAATTAGACGAATTGCAACTGAAGAAGTTAGACGTTATATTGGCAGGAACGTAGTTTGAATAATTCAAATTATATATTCCCATAATAATTCTGGAACACAAGAAAGTGTTGTATAGTGATTGAAGTATTGCGCAAAATACATAAATACATACGTACACATACATATATACATATATATATATGTATATATGTATGTTATAAAAATATATATGGCAATTAAGCTACACAGAATATTCCATGTTTCAATCTCAGGCATAAGCATGACAAATTCTCACGAGAATGAAACGTGGAATATTCTCTCGTGAGAATTCGTCAGGCCTAAGCCTGATAGATTCTCACAAGAATGCAACGCACAATATTCTGTGTAGCTTAATTGCCATATATATATTTCATAGCTTACTACCTAGCTCTATCTATGTATTGAGCACTGTTGAAGTAAATACTGAAAAATTTACGCATAAAATTATATCTCCGTATATTAATATGTGATTAAATGAAGTAATCATATATATATATATATATATATATATATATATATATATATATATATATATATATATATATATATATATATATATATATGTATATATAAAGAAAGAGAAAGCGAGAGAGAAAAAAGGATCAAACCAAGTTATGTGTTCATCAAGGTTTCGTCTTTATTTCGAGACTTCCTTTGGATGAATGAAATTATAAAAACAAAACAGCAGTACAAATATATGAAAATATATTTTTGATGTAATGAAATGTAAGACTCTGTTCCACTTCAGAAACGGAAAAAGTGGTTTTAAATTCAAAAGAGGGGGCATAGTGTTGTGAAAGAGAGTAAATTTGTTTTATAATGTCTTGTAGCCGTTAATATATTTTAAAGGATATGATCCAATTCATATTCTTTTTCGTACAAATATGAATGTGAATCTGAGATGAAATGAAAGTGTCTTTTTATTATGTAATTTATTACCTGATTATATGTGTTAATTAATATAAGATGTGTTTTTCTATTGTGAGAGGGTTAACCTATGTCTAAAATAAAATTATGTTCTTTTAGTAGAGATTTACTTATTAATGGCGACACACTATAAAAACCTCTACGGTGTTTAATTGTGCTTGAATTTGCGATAAGCGCTGATTCAAGAAGTCTCCGTCGGAGTTTATTTGAAATAAATTTAACTATTTTTGCTTATTTGAAGTCAAAAGTATAATTATGTTGCAATGAATTACAATAATGCATTCAGAGAATTGTTATTTCTTTTATCTCTTTTATGTTCATTGAGATTGAGCCTTTTTTTTCTATTCTACATTGGATTTCTACCAACGTATATATGATGGCAATTTTGGTAAAGAACTTTGTACATGCCTGCAGTGGAAATTAGTTTGTTTTGGAGATATTTTGTTGTTTTTAATGTTTGTTTTATACTTGTTTAATATATATATCACGTTTGTATAAAACATTGTTAAATAACATTGTGATCGACACCGATTTCGTAGCCAGTTGGATATCGTTAATATCAACTCGATGGTTGTTGGTTCGATCTCGGGTTTGGGATAGGTACTTGTCTAGCCACACTGAGGCGCTGTGATATATATATATATATATATATATATATATATATATACACATATATATATATATGTATATATATATACACATATATATATGTATATATATATATATATATATATCACAGCGCCTCATTAACGATACCCAACTGGCTACGGAATCGGTGCCGATCACAATGTTATTTAACAATGTATTATACAAACGTGGGCGCGCGCACATACAAACATTATACACATATATATATATATATATATATATATATATATATATATATATAGAGAGAGAGAGAGAGAGAGAGAGAGAGAGAAAGAGAAGAAAGGAGATAGATATTAGAATTCTATAATAATATGCGTTGTAAAGGGTTGTAAGAAAAGTACGACGCATATTAAATAACGCATATTTTTCAAATGTTTATTTAATCCTACTTATTTCGAATTTCCCTAATTTCATGACATTTCATAGATTTGATTCCTTTGTGACGTGTTTTGATTTTTTTTTTTTTTGCCAAATGCTTTATTATTCACATACGACAAAAAAACGAAGCCTGAGATAACAAAATAAAAATACTTGACAAAGGGGTCATATTCCCGAAATATCGTGAAATTCCGATGTCAGATAAACCTCTGAATATCGAAAAAGATATCTACAAGCAAGTAATATTTACTTGAAGAAAAAATCATGCTGCTGTTTAATATTCAACTTTTTGCAACTTGCTATATCTCCAAATAGTCAAGACCTAATACACTACACACACTTTCACACACACACACACACACACACACACACACACACACACACACACACACACACACACACACACACACACACATATATATATATATTGCTACACACACTGCTTCAACCAAACGTTCTCTTTTAAATTTCTTCTACATCTTTTACACCTCAAATTAAAAAAACTAAAGTTCAAATTAAAAAAACACAACTTCAAATTAAAAAACACAACTTCAAATTAAAAAAACTAAACTTCAAATTAAAATACACAACTTCAAATTAAAAAAATCCAAGTTCAAATTAAATTAAAATTTTATTACATGATAGATAAACCATTTATTCTCCAACAGGGAGGTCCTCTTCCCTGAGACATCTAGCGTGATGGCGTTGAACCCGATTACAGAATGCCTGAGACATGGCAGGAGTTACCACTTGGTAGGCTCGGTCGATGGCGTGCTCCACAAGACGAAGACGGTGCTCCACTTTTGTGATATCTTCCGGTTGTGGCACATGTATAACGCTCGGTAGATCCCTCTTGATGACGGCTTTGATGGCTGACCAGGCCATTTCGATGGGGTTGAGAGCCGGGCTGTATGGAGGCAAGCGAATAAACTCCACTTCTGCAAAAGCTGCCTGGTCGTGTAGTTGTTCCACTCGGGAATGCCACGGGGCGTTGTCAATTACCAAGGCTACCTGTCCGGCATCATATCCCATTGCGAAGACAGAATTGAGTAGTTCTGCAACCCATTGGTTGACATCCGGGTGCTTGTAGGCGCCACGCCTGCGGGTGAAGTTGATGAGTCCCTGTTGACTAATACCAGCAACCATGTGAATATTTGGACCTTTTGAGCCTGGAACATATAGCACCACTCTCTGGCCCCTCGCGGATCGTCCAACGGTCCGAGTACAAAATAAGTTCACGTTTGACTCATCCAAATACACCACATGTTTACCAGCTCCCAATGCGGCCATAACCCTTTCTACATAGATACGACGTTTTACCTTATTCTCCGGAGTGTTGACATTCTCGGCTTGCTTGTGAACCCGTTTTACAGTGAAGAGTCTACCATCGAGATGGTTATTTATGGTAGTAACGCTGATTGGGGGGTTGATTCCATGCATCTCCGAAATCTTCAAGGCCAACTCCTTGAGAGTGATGGTAGGATCTTCTCCGATTATATCAAGCATGTTGTTGACCATGTCCGGATTCACTTTCCCATGTCGCCTTCCACCCCGCGGCTTATCCTCCACGTCTTGCCCCTTGGCCTGTTTATTCACCCAGGCGTACGCGGTGTTCCTATTTATCCCACAGTTCTCTGCGACAGTTGTCCAGTCCCTGCTATTTCGAGCGGCTTCCAGAATCCGACGCTTAGGAGAATTTCGATTGCGTTTGTACTGACCACGTACTGTGCCTCTCTTGACTCCTCTACTTGATCGCACAACTACCGGAGATCCATTGTTATTTTCCATATTTTAAATTATTGTAATGTTAATTGTTAGAAACTTTTCTTTTTTTATTGTTGCGAGCAACTACAAGTAATAGTGGGTAATTTGCATAAGTGATGTTATGCAAATTACCTTACAAAGTTTGAGTATGAATAATTCTAACATAATGTCACGTGCTTTTAAATTGAACTTGGGTTTATTTAATTTGATGTTGTCTTTTTTTAATTTGAAGTTATGTTTTTTAATTTGAAGTTTAGTTTTTTTAATTTGAAGTTGTGTTTTTTAATTTGAAGTTGTGCTTTTTTAATTTGAGGTGTAAAAGGTGTAGATGTGGACATATGTGTATTATTTGGCTTATTACTCTCATTTTTTGTTGCAATCTACACTACGTTTTTAAAACATCTTCTTGGCCTTTTGGTCGAGATCAAAGTGTAGTATCTGTTCCGACAGATACTGCAAGCTATGACTAGCTATGACTAGCAAAGACCAGATGTGGGGGCAACCCCACATGCCTGACCATTAACCAACTCCCATTTCCCACCTCTCGGGAGCTGGTCCCCTTTTTCCCTTCCCCCTCCCTTCACTCCTCACATTAAAAATCGGCCTTGTGCCTAATTTGCTCGGTGGGGGAGCAAATAAATACCATCTGTTCCGGCAGATACTGCAAGCTATGACTAGCTATGACTAGCAAAGACCAGATGTGGGGGCAACCCCACATGCCTGACCATTAACCAGCTCCCATTTCCCACCTCTCGGGAGCTGGTCCCCTTTTTCCCTTCCCCCTCCCTTCACTCCTCACATTAAAAATTGGCCTTGTGCCTAATTTGCTCGGTGGGGGAGCAAATAAATACCATCTGTTCTTCAGATGCTGCAGGCTATGACTAGCTATGACTAGCAAAGACCAGATGTGGGGGCAACCCCACATGCCTGACCATTAACCAGCTCCCATTTCCCACCTCTCGGGAGCTGGTCCCCTTTTTTCCCTTCCCCCTCCCTTCACTCCTCACATTAAAAATCGGCCTTGTGCCTAATTTGCTCGGTGGGGGAGCAAATAAATACCATCTGTTCTTCAGATGCTGCACTTCCATTTCTTGTTCTCTTTCGGTGGAGGAGAAATCCTTCACGACTGAGACAATTTTTTTATTTTTGTACCTTTTCTCCACGTTAAAAAACGACCCTGGTGTCTAACTCTGTCCTGTGGGGAGGCATAGTAAATAGGTACACTACGTTTTAGCCGATGTGACCTTGCAAATCGTCGAATTTTGTTATGCTTATGTCAAACCCGGCAGCCTATATTGAGTTTCGAATGATTTGACAAAAAAGATCATTATGTCTGACATGATGCACATGAAACAGGTTGGAGATTACATCGGTCGAAACTTTATGAATATAGCAACCAAAGTGGGAAGAGTCTAACGATTTAAAAATATTATTTCCTAAAACAAAATTAAACATGATCAAGATTAATAATTCATGATATTTGAATTATTCAGATCATTGCTTGCATGATTCACAACGACCGATGTAACCTACGATTTTTGTTCAGATACATCTTGTCAAACTTTATAATTTTTATGTCAAACTTGGAATCCTATATTCGTATATCGGTTTTGTTTTGGTTTTGTTTTATTTTACGCCATATCAATCATTCTAAAGTTATTTAATGTCGAATCCAATAATTCTGGTAAAAGATTTTATGCTTCAAGTTCTTTATATCATCAAATATTTATTAACAGTGTTTGGTTTGGTTGTTTTGTAGAGGAAAATTGTTTGTGTCGTTGCATTTGTCTTCGCAGAACATGATTGAGTTTTGCAAATAGGAAGAAAAAAATCAATAACATCAATGTTCAGTGCATTTTAGGCTAGGAAGCCTATAGTTTTTTAGACACTTCATCTGACAGCACCATCTATATGGAACATGGGAATATTTTACATTTCCTAAGTTCCAAAATATACATCTGCAGAATCTTGAAGGTTAAACTGGTCGGAACTTTATGACATTAACAACCTAAACGTAGATTCCATGAACAAAGCTTCTTTTTTAGAACTGGACACTTGTGGAACTCTTCTGTTTGCCTGCTTTCCAGCTGACTACAACATGGTCGTCTTCAAGTCCAATGTAAACAAATTCTTGATGAGCTGCCCCCCCCTTAAGTAATCCAATTTACCAAATTTACACCTCTAAAGATTACTATATTATCCCTTTGACTACTGTATACCCTTTAACTCTTATCCTCGAGTGGCCTTTGGGCCTTGATATGTGGCGATTCCTTTGTAATAATAAAAAAAAAAAGATGAGAATAGTTGTCCGAATAATACAAATAATGGAAAACGTATCATTTTGTATTAAAAATGTTTGGCACAAATAAATTCTCTTTAGTTTCAATGTTAATATTTATAATCTTTTCGGATCTTGTCGTGCTAAAAAAAAACAACAAAAAGCAAAACAAAAAACCCTTAAAATGTCTTACTAATAGTCTTTATCAATTGATGAAATATAATTAAATATAGTATACTATATTTAATTATAATTACATATATAAATATTTAATTTAACTATAGCTCATGTGACTTCACTTTCAAAATTATTTAATCTAATATATAAAAGGCTATATGTTTGTCTGTCTGTTTCCATATTTTCAAACTCCATCTCCTCTAAAACCAAAAGACGCAGAACTTTGGTAGGGACATCAAATGATTGGATTTTTTATGGACCGTTCTTTTATGGGTCTTTAGTTGTTAAAATAGTTTTTAAGGGGTCAAAAAGGAGTCAAAAAGGTGTCAAAAAGGAGTCAAAATTGAAAAAAAAATCGTTTTACATTTTGTATATTCATCTTAGTTTCTTTTAAATTTTTAATCAGTTCATATGCGTGTTACGTTTGAACAGTTGTACCGTGACCAGCTTTGAATGCTACAGTTTGGCTTTCGGTTTCGATTCTAGCTGATGGCATCCAGATACTTTTGAAATCTCGCCCATATAACAATACATACGAAATCAAGACAAAATAAAATATCATATCTAAGCGTATTTTACGACCGAGCAAAACCGAGCGCTCCCCCGCTAGTAACAATCTATATAATTATAAAACTCAAATGACCTTGTAACGAGTGATGTAATCCACTTTCCGGTTTACGACATCCAGTTGCGCATGCGCGCATAAACATGAACCCATAACGTCAACAAATAAGCACAAATCGCTTCTTTTGCAGATTTTGACCTGCGCACTGAAATATTAACGTTATTATTTCGAAATTATTATTTAACATGGGAACAGTGGGGGTGTTTTGCAACTATTCTGTATTACAACTATACTGTCGCTATTTTCTTACAACTAAACAACTTTAACCCGTTGACAAACATAAGAACAATTGTAGTAAAGCCAAGACTACTACTACTACTACTACTACTACTACTACTACTACTACTACTACTACTACTACTCCTTATCCGTCCCTTTTCTTTCCTTCTTTTTTATTTTTTGTTTACATTTCTAGATACAAAATAGTTGTGTGAGAACGGTGAATTTGTTGACACATTTACTAGTCTGTTTCAATATTAGTTTTATTTTATTTTATCTATTTAAGTTTTATTTTTTTGCTTCCGGTATTATTAATTATTTTTTTTCAGATTTAAAGTTTCTATAACTTTGTTGAAGGATTCCAACATGGGTTTTTCATTCTTATATTTCTCATCGGTAGGTTCATGTGCGTTTTTGCTGCTAAATGACTCTCGTTGGCGTTCGATTCGTAGGAAAATCATATTTAATTTTCGATTTTTGAACGATTATTCGGAAAAATAGGTAACTTTACACGAATAGGGAGGATTTTTTTTTTCATGTTTGAGTGATCCGTCCGTGATTTTTCATTTTAATATACTTTCATAGAAATGTTTCTGTTATGTCAAAAAAAAACTATTTTCTTTACGTCACAAATGTCATGCTCACACATGAATTCCATAGCTAATATAACATACTGACCCAACGGGTCACGGGTAGTCTAGTCTAATATATAAAAGTCTGTCTGTCTGTCTGTCTGTCTTTATATGTTTAAACTCTATCTTTTCTGAAACTAAAAACAGCAGAGCGATACTAGGCCCCTCAAATGATTGGATTTTTAACGACCGTTGTTTTATGGGTCTTTCGCGGATTAAAGTAGTTTTTAAAGAGGCCAAAAATGTTAAAATTAAAAAAAAATCGTTATACATTTTGTACATTCATCTTAGTTAATTTTTAATTTTTAATTTGTAATCAGTTCATATGCGTGTCACGTTAGTTCAGTGGTAACGTCACCAACTTTAAATGCTGCAGGTTTGGTTTCGATTCAAGCTGATGGCATCCTATTACGTTTTTTTGTTTGTTTTACTTTTGAAATCATGACTATAATAATATATACGAAATCTGGGCAAATTAAAATATATTAAACGCATTTTACGACCGGGAAAAACCGGCCCCCGCCTGTCTAGTCTTGAATATGGTGCCATATGAAATATATTTAAATTAAAACTAAAATACTTAATTATATTAAACAATAGCTAATGATATTTCGCCTCTTCTTGTTGATGCAAATTGCTGTTCTTGTTTTCTATTTATCTCTAAATATGTAATAATAACTTTGACTTAACCGAACAAAAAATTATTTGTTGAACTCATTAACATTTCTATTCTATAAAGTTAAGTATGTTTCAATGTTTATATATTTCTGCTGTAATAAAATTGTAGTTGTTCATCGTGTCTCTGCGAATCGTCGAGTTCAGTATGTTGTGTAGACTGTGTGCTTGTGGGTTGTAGCATCTAGAGTATGTCCGCGAGTCTTCACGACGAATGAGTCTGTAGTGAGTTGTATCTGTTTTTGTAGGTAGGAACTCTCGTTGGTTCTCGCCAGTGAGACTGAAATCTCGCAGCCAAAATATCGCTCCGCTACACTATGTACAAACTCATATTAACATAAATTAATCAGCTAATCATTATGATTTTTCGAACACATCGGCAAGGCGTAAGAGGCCGTAATGTGTGCTATATTAAGTTTAACTTAATTTCATGCACGGGAAGAAGCAAGAATTGGAAGATAAAAATTTAGACACCTGCGATGTTTGTGAAATTTTCACATTTGATATTGCAAATTAATTAATAAATAGTCTTCTAATTTCAGTTTGTTTAAGGTATTTTAAAAGGATATTGGAACGACCTAGCATATGAAAATTCCAAAATATCAAATTTCTATTAAATTTTATTCATAGTCATTGGATACCAATTAAGTAATATTCACTGAATATCCATTTCTTCTTAAGACTCCTTATGCTTAAGCCTTAAATTCCAGACATTTTATAGAATCTAAAGCATCTAATAGATTTTGATGAAAATCGTAATACGGATTATAAACATAAGGTTTAGTAGCATTATATCTTACGTCCAAGTGGTGATATGCCTTGTTAGGGTGTGAACATGAGTAAAAAAATATTATGAGAGGATTGAAAAGAATGAGTGGAGAGGGCAGATTTGATTACAGGTTTATAAGTACTTGTTGACATTTATGTAAACGAGCGCGTACGAGCGCGTGAGAAAATATCAGCGGCCGAAGGAAAGCTAGCTCGCAAAAACTTTAGCAGCAGCAGCAGCGGTTAAAGCATGTATGCAAATTAGCAAGTGTGTCTGAGCTTGCGAAAAGGAAAAAGAAGGATATCACGTGATCGAAAAGAGAAGCAAAGTATGCGACGGGAAAGATGGACGTGTGGCCCCCTGGTGGCGGCGAGAGACATTTTAGCTGGTGTCGCGATGGCAGGGTTTATTAATCTCATGGCAGACGAAATGAACAGTAAAAACAAAACAAAAAACAAAACACAAGAAGCAGGCGTTATTTGGCAAGTAGCGGTAATAAATACTTTGTGTTAAGTCAGAAAAAAATGCAGAGTCAAATTTATTTTTTGTTTATTTGATCCTTTGCCCGAGAGAGGTTTGAACAATAAAGAACACGGTTCGAGCGCAACGGCTATGTTACACTTAACACTATCCTGCTGCCGCCATCAGAAAGTAGTTCCATGATATTTTTTTTCATAGATAGGAAGTTCTTTGAAGTTCTGTTTAGTTATATGTAGATAGAAAAACAACAGAAAGTTCTTTGTACTAGTGAGTTATAAGACAAGTTTCTGCCGTGAATGCTTTACAAGTAGAACCAGAGATTTGAGCTCAGTTACCTATCATCGGAATAACAATAGAGCAGAGAAAAAGTAGCAACTAGCCATTATCGCCCCCACGTGATTGCGAAGCCAGTTTTGTACTTTGTCATATCAATAAAAAGCCCTCAGAGCAGTACTCCCATATATGTAAAACTAGTGTAACATCTTACGACATATCTCACTCTGGTAAACTTATATTTATATCCACCCCACGATAGAAGATGTGACACAAAGTCGGAAAGTGGGATTTAAAAAGCTAGCGACCTACAGGAAGAGCACTTTGGCCGAACAAAAATTGCCTGAGCAGCCCGTCAACATTTTCCGGTAGTTACGCTCCAAGCGACTGGATCATGCCTCAGACCAAGAGTGAATAAGCCATCGTCAAAAAATGGCAGAGATTGCTCTATCGACTGTTATACAATTACGGAAATTTAGCATTGGTAAAAATAAATAAATAAATAAAAATGAAAAGATATCTTCGTTTAAGGAAATACGGTTACAATTTTGAAAAAAAAAATGGAGTAAAAAAGTAAATTAGTGGACGAAAAATAATGGTAAAAGATCGAATTTCTTTTCATTCTTAATTCTCTTTCTTTTCCCGAGATAATTACTGATGGCCTAGGGGACGAATACCGGCGTACTTTGACTGGGTTCGAATCTTATCACTTCAGACGCTGATGATTACGTAAGCATCAAACACTACTGGATGTAGGTAAAAATAATATATATATATATATATATATATATATATATATATATAGTCATCCACATACAATACTGTTTCGCTGTTTCACAGTTCATCAGTGCGGCTAGACAAGCAACTACCTCAATCCATGATCGAAACCCGACCGCCCATATGACAGTCGGAGCTTCTAAAGTGTATATAAATACGAATGAGAGTCTTATTGAGATTATAAATCTTCATATATCTATGTATTTTTCAAAATCAATCACCTTATATAAATCAGTAAATATACATTTATTGTTTCATATAACCAGGATGTCTTTGATAATTTCGATAATATATTTTACGGCATGTTTTTGGCATATTTTCATTTTGAATGGGGCAGATATAAACACTGCTAGACTTCTCAAGGACTCTATGGATCAATGGATGGATGCATCTGTCGGTTTGATGATTCGTAAAACCTGATGCATAGACGACAGCCTCCTATGGAACGACTCAATAGTCTTCATTTTTGGCACATGATTAACTACATCTGTCACTGCAAAAACAAGGAACTTGTATTTAATCAAGACAAGTTTCAATTTGCCAGAATAGAGGTGGAGTTCGCAGGATAACTGGTTACCGCAAACACTGTTATTAGATAATGACATGGTTAAAAGTTAAATTAGTTATTAGGGATCTACTTGTCTATCTGTCCAGTGATATTGTTAAAATAGCTTATATTGGGAGTTATTTATTGTGTATAGAATAAAGTGTAGCAATGGGTTTTAGCTGAGAATGTTTACATAAATTGGCTAGGTTAAATAAAAAAAATTCCCCTTGGGCAGGCGTACGTGGAAAGGTCGCACGTCGAGAGATTTTCTATGTTTATTGTATTTAGCAAATTAGGTATAAACCATTATAATATTTGCTAATATTTTCTCCTCTCAGGAGATGGGTAGACATCGTTAAGGTGATATACTTATTGAAATGTATTCTTTGTCTTGCATATAATAAAGATTTGAAATTTAACCATGTCACATTATAAAATTTAAATTACTAAATTATGATATATATATATATATATATATATATATATATATATATATATACATATAAAATTATTATATAATTATATATAAAATTATTTACTATAATAATTATTCAATGCCTACAGACACTAACGTTTCATCCTATCGGGAATCATCAGTGTAGAGTGTCACGAATAACACCGGTCGATGGTTGACAAGAAATTTCTTGCGGTTTTTAACTTTTAAATTCAGATGAACATATCTCGTCTCAAACAAAAATTTATTGATCCAAATAAGCACCATCTGAATCAACACACTTTTGCCAACGCAAAACAAACGAATTTATGCCAATCACGTAAAAATCTTGTGTTCTGCTTGTGATGAAGTCGCTGAAAGCGTTTTGGATATCGCTTAGGTGTTTGAAGCATTACTCACGCAGAAAGTTGTCGAAATGCTTGAAAAAGTGATAGTCGGTAGGTGAGAGGTCTGGAGATTATTGTGGATGAGGCATAGTTACGTAGTCCAATTTGTTCAACTTCTGCAGAGCCGGTTTAGCAACGTGCAGTCGGGTATTGTCGTGCAGGAGAACTGGACCTTTTAAGTTGACTAATGGTGGGTGTTGTTGTCGAAGTTTCTGATGCATATTATCCATTTTTTGATAGTACTTCCCCGCTGTAATGGTTTCGCCTGCATTAAAAAACTGTAATCGATGAGACCGGTCGCAGATCACAAACCAGTCAGCATGACTTTCTTTTAGTGCCACTCTGGCTTTAGAAAGTTTCGTGGAGATTCGTCGGCGTCTAACCACTGAGCTGAGCATCATGGTTGTTGTAAATCGCAAGTCACAAGTCGATCGAGAAACGCGTCGTTGTTGTTGCGTAAAAGAAAAGAACATGCCACTTCATAATGGTGTTTCTTTTGGTTGTCGTTCAATTCGTTAGGTACCTACTCATCAAGTTTTCTGTCTTTCTGATCTTTCTCAAGTAGTTGGAAATCGTCGTATAAGTTACGTCTAATTCAGAAGACAAGTTCTCAAACAGTTGTGCGTGGATTGACTTCTACTTAATTGATCGTTATCAACATCCGATGGCCGACCACTACGCTCATCATCTTCAAGACTCTCGTCGCCGCCACTAAATTTCACATTGTGCTGTGCGTTCAATAGTAGTTCCTGGGCTGAACGCTTCGTTAATATCGCGAGCTATTTCAGCAGCTTTTTGGTTCACCTTGAAATTAAATAAGAAAATTGTGCGAATTTGTTTTTTTCCCATTTTGTATTGAATGTTGTGAAAAGACGCCATCATTGTTATAAAACATAATTGTAATTTAAACGATTAAATATAGCGAAAAAACGCTCTTTTAAATGACATGTAAATAAAGGTATTAAAATGAAGACTTATTTGAAAACACATAGTTGTAATAAAAAATATAAATTCAGCAAGTACTATCTTTTCAATCTGATAATTTTCACCCAATGTCAATACGATTATTGGTTTTTAGTTTTTGAAATTTATAAATATTTAGCTATAGTATTTTTTGTATGTATCACATTAAAAAAAACGTAACATGTGCATATGTTCTTCGCAAAAGTAAAAACACAACTATATTTTTTACTATTATTGTTATTTTCAGTTATTCATGCATTTTTATGTGTTGGTATTTTAAGGTAAGCTGGGTGGAAAACAGTACAGTAAATCAGCTCATGTGAAACATAGGTTATCTGTGTACACTATGTTTGAATGAGAAATTATCTTAAACTTGAAAGGACCCCGAAATTTATTAAACTTTAGATGTGAAATTGCAAACGTATTTTGCTAGTTCAAAATAGATTTTACGTTACAGCACATAAAAACTACATCAATAAAGATTAACAACAACAACAACAACAACAATAATAACAACAACAACAACAACAACAATAATAATAATAATAATAATAATAATAATAATAATAATAATAATAATAATAATAATAATAATAAACTAGTATAAAATAAAATGTAAATGAAAAAATTCCAGAATAAAACTAAATCACTTCCTAACACAAGAAAGGGAACCCGCTTGCTCCCCCCCCCACAAAAAAGAGCAAAGAAACAGGTGAATTAGAGGTTAAGCGAACCCCCGCATGATAAACACATTCGCAATTTCAACAAGTCTTTTACAAAAGACTCGATCATGTAAAAATAAGACTGGTAAAATCGTGATACAAAATTTCGGCTCCCCAGGCCACGTGATATTTTTTGCGGTGTCTGCCAAAAGAAGCATAAATGAAATTAACCGTGCTCTACAAAGAGTAAGACAGCCAGTGATACACTTTATTCGTATTAACCTCCACAGTAAAGGTTAATTATAGCATTAACGAGCGGCATGTTTTGTTATGACTTTTAAGATCTTCGCATCTTGACAGGAATTTGAACGTGGGACTACTCAGAAACGTGTAGCAATAACAATCATGAAGCTGGTTTTACTATTTGTGTATGACCGAATTAGTTACGACAAATGTACGACTACGCATGACATCTGTTCCTGCTGCTTTTTTTTAGGTACGTCATTCGAGCAAAGACGGATAATCGCAAAAAAAAAGCAAGATTTTTAAGCCTAAAACATGACTAAGAAGAAGCAAGTTTAATTTAGACAGACTGGCATAATATTTCATTTTTGCTAAAAATCTCCGTTAAAAATAAACAAGATTATTACTTTTTTTTTTCACACACATGGGGGAAATATTATGGATTAATTGTGGGAATATAAGAAAACCGAGAGTTTATTTTAAAAAAAAAACAACAAAACAAAACAAAAAAACGTCAAAACATATTTGCCAAAAATAAATTCGATTTTAAAGCCCGGAAAAGATAAAAATTTTAAAATGAAACCTAATTAATCCGAACCAAATAAAATTAATTCTAATTTAGACGGACTAGCATGATATATTTTCTTTTAACTTCGTTAAAATCTACAAAGATTTTCAACGACAAAATAGTATGCTAGTCTGTCTCAAAATATAAACAAGTTTTTTTTTTATTTAACCGTACACATTCTAGAGAAAACTTTAAACAATGGAGTTTATTTTTTGGCAAATATCTTTTATTGGCTGAATATTGTGACGAACATTGAGCTGTTGTTTATGTGCCGAGATTGCGTGAATAAAGACTCAACGGTTGTCCGGCGTCACAGTCTTCTCAAATTACCTCGAAAATCAGTTGGAGCCTTTGCCGTATCTACAGGGTGGTCAAAAAGTCAGATAACATTTTAAAGAAAAACGATATTAGCAATACACGTATATTTAAGTACCATACATTGAAATATAAAATGAAACAAACATGAAATATGTTTATTTTGTTAATTGTCGTCCATTTCTCTCTATCAATCGCTGGAAGCGATTAACCACTGATTGTGCAACACGTGTAATCATGTCAGCTGATATCTGCGCAATCTCCTCTTCAATAAATAACTTTAAAGACGCTATTGTATCAGGCTTCTTGCCATAAACGCTATCCTTTACATAGCCCCAAAGCCAGAAATCAGGAGGGGTAGTTTATATATTACACTCAAATATTTAAACAAATAATATTAAACGAATAGAGATTATAATGGATCATATTGTTTTTTCTACCTTTAGCATGTTACCTGACTTTTTGACCACCCTGTAGTCGTGCATATATCATGTCTAAATCGGTCGTACATGAATAGTAAGAATCATATGGAGTCAAATGCTTGCATCCCGTACACTAAAATTTAATTTTGAAAGCGATTTAAGCAAGAAGAAAATTTAATTAAACTTTATAAAATAAACGTAATCTTCCTTGATTCACTGCTAACCCTACATCCAAATGGCAATAAGAAAGAAAAAAAAACATTTTAGTTTTGTTCTGCCTTATATATATATATTTCTATTGTAGCGAATGGTTAATCTTATGAGGAGTTTATTATACCCTAGATACGGAAAAATATCACGTGGCCTATTATTAGCGGTAGCAACTTCGTACCGAAGTAGGATCGAAGAACCGGATAAAACAAAAATTGTATATATCTCCCCCCCCCAAAAAAAAACAGTAAAGTTAAAATCAGCTGAAAGAGAAAGTAATATGTGTATTGGCTGGTGACAGAGTTCTCACTATTTTTGTTTTATATTTTCGATACCTCCTTGGTGAAAAGTAAAAAACAAAAAATAAAATTAAAAAAATAGAAACAAGAAAAAGCAGAAAAGCAAAAAAAAAAAAAAAAGAAAAATAGATAACAAATAAAAATTGAAACAAATCAAAACAAACAAGCAAAACAATAAATAAGATAAAAATTATAAAAATAAACAAAAACTAACAATAAAAAATAAAAATAAAATCAAACGGAAGGAGGTGTCGAATGTGTTAAAGTTTGATATTCTCTTTTAATGATCTCCAAATAAAGAGAATATATATGCATTTGCCTGAAAAAAAAAAAAAAAAAGAAATGCCAAAATAGTTTGAAAAAAAAAATTCTCAAAAAAGTTAAGATTAAAAATTCACTTTTGGCAGCCTCGATCATGTTGTTGTTTAGTGCTAACATTCCATAAGCTGTATTTCTTGCAAGGAGGGGAGGAAGGGTAGTTGTTTTCGGGGCTAGAATCTACCAAATAAACGTTTATCATTGGCTTTTTTTTTTAAACTATAAGTAGTAGATTTTAACCTTTATACATCAAGTGGTTTCGAGTCTTGTCTTAGGCGATTTCCATAAAAAAACAAAGAATGGTGTGAATTTATTTGCCAAACCAGTAAAATAAGTTGAAAACAATTGTAGCATACTAAAATGCTGAAACAATACTCATTGTAAACACATGAAAATCGTTAGGAAAGGATATATTGAGGTTACATTACAGATATCCTAGTAATTAAAATCATGCACACATATTCCTCCAAGAGAGGAAGTTCCATGGGAGTATGAAATTCACAAACAGTCTCCAGTCGCATGTAAATACCCGTTAGAGGAGATGACGACATTAGGATTTTGCAACTCTTGCAAGGTGTCGTAATACAGTGCCTGGAATTCCCAAATTGGTCACCCATCTGGTACTGATTAGACTCAACGTTGCTTAACTTCGGTGACCTAACGAGATTATGCCGTATATATAAAGGGATTGTGCCATATATACCACGTGATTATGCCGTGTATGTGATAATGCGAAACATATATAATGACTATATATATATATATATATATATATGCATATATATATGCATATATATATGCATATATATTTGCTACTATTGTTGCGTTGTTATCATAAAGGGGACGAATCATAAAGGGTATCGTGTGTGATCGTCTAGTCAGAGTTAATGTCGTGTGATCGTCTAGTGGTCCAGTCTATTAAATGATATGTTCATATGCCGTTGTGTGTGTGTGTGTGTGTGATACATGTAGTTTCAGACATATCTTCTGCGTCGTCGATGTTGGTCCATCTGGAAACGTCTCGTCTTGGAGGGGATACTGGTTCTTGTTTTAGACGAATATTCATTCACTTCAACACGATGAATTGGTTTTATAGTTTTTATTTCACTTTCCAGATGTTTCGCAGAATGATGTAAAGTGAATCTGGCTTGTGTGGTTTCTCTTGGTCTCGTTTCTACACACGTCAGCGTCCCCCCCCCCAAAGTGAAGAGGAGGAGACAACGGTGAAGCCGTCTGTCCCCTTCTAAACCAAATCTCCGCGATTCAGTTAACCTGATCACGTGACTCACACGTTATCCGATCAGCTGATCTTGGCTTCCGGTCAACGTGTCTCAAACTAATTTACACACCTCCCTCCCCCCTCTCTCTCTCTCTCCTGATCCATTCTCTAACACTATTACTGCTTATTATGTTTTTCATTATTGTTAATATTACTGCTTATGAAAAAAACAAATAAAGAGTATATCCTGCTCTACTTCAGTATTCTCGTTAAACTCCATTGGTTACTTAACTCCTGGAAAACAAAAACCTTATAATCATTCAAACACTACCGTGTTTGAATATATGGTTAAGTGGCAGTTTTAGTAATTTAGAACTGCTTAAAAGCTTCACTGCTCACTCATTTTTCGACCAAATTTCCAATAATTATTACAGTTTGTAGATCACCTTTTCAGCCATATTGTGAAAAAAAATTTCAATTTTCGTTCAATAAACAAAAGTTATGATGAATTTACTCGTGTTCAAAATCGTAAAAATATGTAAGGAGGTGAGCGACATTTTTATGACTGGTTTCTATAGCAACCACGTTGCTTCAGCGACTAGTGTTGCTACTAATTAACCGCTTTTGCGAAAATAATAGTAACAAGTGAAACAGAGAATGAAAGCAGACGAGTGCCGTACATTGTTATTACATATGTGTATGTTAAGTTTATGGGGGCCAAAAAATAAGACTGAAATTAAACAAAGAACAAGTGAATTTATTGGAAGCCTGCAAAAATCATGGTACAATAGAAAAATACGAGCATGAAAAGTAATATGGTTCAGCTTAAATATGGAAAAGAAAAGGACAAGATATTCTCGTCAAAAATATAATAAATTTATAACTTAAAATATTAAGATTTTTTTAAAATTCAGTTTAACATTATATTATAATAAATTCTCTCTCTCTCTCTCTCTCTCTCTCTCTCTCTATATATATATATATATATATATATATATATATATATATATATAGATGCTCGATAATTGTAGAAATTGGGTAAAAATTGAGTATTTAAGAGGACTAATGAAGAACTTGTTTTTACACTAAACTTGAAAACGACAATAGTCAGTTAGGAAGTACCACCGCTGTAGCGTGTTCCATGGACGGACAGTTCTAGGAAAGAAGATATCCTCATGGAATTTACGTTTAGTTTTAGGCTCAGACAGAATAAAGGAAATTGTTGACCGTGATTGTAGTCAGTGTTCTTTGTGAATGTTTTGCAGATAGGAGAACCATGGATTGAAGCTCAGTCGAGCAACATCCATCAAAATAACAACGGAGTAGATAGACTCCTAACGTCTCCTATGTGTGTGTGTGTGTGTGTGTGTGTGTGTGTGTGCGCGAATGAGAGATAATAGATAGATAGATAGATAGATAGATAGAGAGAGAGAGAGAGAGAGAGAGAGAGGTTGGGTTAGTAAAGAAAAGAAAAGTGCATTTCTAAATAGCTTTCAAAGACGGTTGTGTAACTTGTTCAGGAAAGGGTGCTTTTAAGCTGAAAACTCTTTAACGACAGAAGACAGCAAAAGCAGTTAATTAACAGCACAATTGTACAAACGAGTTAAAATGTAAAAATGTTGGCAAGGTAGAATAAACAGTTTTAGAATTGATAAAGGAACATTATTGTTTTTAAAATATAATTATCCACTGACACGTGTTTCGTCGTCTACGACTCATCAGAGTGGATGAATTTAGCGAAATTATATATATATATATATATATATATATATATATATATGTCGAAATCATGAAGGGAAGAGTTTAAAATTAAATTAAGAGTTTTTAAGAGTTTAAAATTAAGTCAACGAGGTGAAGAAAAGAGAGAAAAAAAGTCAGCTGACCTGTTTCGCCCTCGCTTTCTCAGAGCTGTATCGAGAGATTTGTTTTGGGAAAAATAAACGAGTTGGAATCGAAAATATATACAAATAAAATCACGTTGCGTTACGTTATGTATGGCGGCGGGGGGGGGGAGAAAAAATGGGGGAAAGCGGGTAAAATAAAGCAACGTTATTTTACTCGTACATCCAAGAGACAAATCACGCTAAATACCAAGAGGCATTCATTCTGTTTACAGAGAGAAAGCCTTCTCAGTAGAACGTGAACAGTCTCCAAGATCTTTAAATAGAATAATGAGTGAGCACGACTCAGGATTGAAAATGGGTACGTGCTAATGTTCGTTGCACATGACGGGATTTTTATAAGATGGTCAATAATTGAAGACCCGTGTATATATATATATATATATATATATATATATATATATATATATATATATATATATATATATATACCTGTCTCTGTGTGTGTGTGTGTGTGTGTACAATATAGGGTGCACAGAAGCTACGTGTAAGTTCATTGCCAGGTATCCCTGCCTCTACGTATATATAATGAAAAAGAGAATATCCACAGTCAGATATGTTTGTCAACACTGAAATTTGGAGGGTCCAATCGGGAAAGAATGTAGGGAGTTTGTTGATGCGAGAAGTTATGTCCACACAGCTGGACAGTTTGACACCAATTAATGAAGCTGCATTATACGTCAAGAAATAGGTATATATAAACAGTTTGGCATATATATATATACTTATATTTATATATATATATGTGTGTGTGTGTGTGTGTGTGTGTTTGTGTGTGTTTGTGTGTGTACGTATGTATGTGTGTTTATATACACCGATTTCTTGGCGTGACACATGCACACATATATATCATATATCATATTACTTAAAACCTGTAAAAATACCAAGTGGTAAGTATTATATTTTAAAATCATATTTCGAGGTAAAAACTCACATTAGACATATATGTTATATATATATATATATATATATATATATATATATATATATATATATATATATATATATATATATTAAGTAACGGACATTTAACTATCGAGCTTATTATATATCTAAATTACAACGAGCATTTCCTGTATTTTAATTAAACTAGTAATTTCACTATTACATTAAAATACACTTAGCTCTTTAGACTATTATTCTAATCTCCTTTAAATTTATATATATATATATATATATATATATATATATATATATATATATATATATATATTATACATTTTGGTAAATGTATAGCTAGTCTATATAAATGGTATTTTATTAACTATTTTTTTCCTTAAGGATAAAATTATTTTTTTAACCCCATGAAATAAAAAATAATCATTTTTAATTTGTATCCCTTATTTCGAATAATAAAGGTTGGGAATTCTTATTAGAAAAATTTTAATTTCCTTCATATACCGTTGCTCTATCTCAGAACCTTTACATCTTGATAGGATTCTTCCATAAATAGAAGTATTAATATTTATATACTCTCTTTAACTTAGCAAAGTGTTTCAGTTTGTAAACTTAAAATTCCTGAAATATATATATATATATATATATATATATATATATATATATATATATATATATATATATATATATATATATATATATATATGTGTGTGTGTGTGTGTGTGTGTGTGTGTGTATATATATATATATATATATATATGAGAGAAAGACAGGAGATAGAGAGGGAGGGCTTACATATATATAATATATATGCATATAATATGCACATGCATATATATATATATTACTAGCAAAGGTACCTGCGTTTTGCTCGCGAGTGTACCCTTGCAGCAAGTGGATTTTGTAAGAGAAAATATTTCTTAAAAAAAGTTTTAAATTTTTAACTACCTCCTGAAGTGACTGAAATCCATCTATGAACTTTTAAGCAAATAGATTATGTCAAAGTTTACATTTATATTGTTACACATAAACATTGAAACAATTTCAAAGAATGACAATGGTTAACATTTGTTTAATTGGTTGAGGGGATGAGAGTAGAGGAGCGTGATCTTATTCAAATTCACAACGAAGTTATGTGTATGGGTGTATGTGTATGGGTGTATGGGTGTTTATGTCATAATTCTTAGATTTGTTGTAGAAATTCGCATTATATTTTGGAAAGCTATATCAATGCCTATTTGGAAAATAAAACCTGTAAAAATACGAAGTGGTAAGTATTATATTTTAAAATCATATTTTGAGGTGGGAACTCCCTTTTGATTCTTTAGGAGAAGAGGAACATTAATATTCTCCACTGCTTTATTAACTTAATATTTGAGGATTAAAGAAGAATCTTATTTAAATATTCGGATATTTGTCTATCTTGTACAGAATTCAAGTGTTAGACCCAAGGAAGACATCCTGATTTCTGGGAGATAACTGAAGTAAAACGAAAAAACAACAGAAATATAAAGAAGAAAAAAATGCGTATACTGCTCTTGCTCCAGTTCAAACCTGATGCTTTGACAAAAAACAAAACAAAAACAAAACAAAAAAAAAAACGCTAATAGCAACAGATATAAAGAAAAAATACGGCATAATCACGCTGAAACGCCGGTTCTCGCCAGTTAAGTTAAGAAACGATAAGCCTATCCAGTACCAGATGGGTGACAATTTTGGTATACTAGCCGTTGTATAAGTTGGCAGAACAGGATTACAGTCAAAGGAAAAGGGCGCCTCCTTACCTCTGCTAGTCTGGGAAAGGTCGAGAATTTAGTTTAGCCCCTTCTCCCGATCAGAGTAACGTGAGGTCATAGAAAGCAGATGACTGATGTAACATGGAAGCAATTAGAAATACTTCTGTTTATGGTTTCGTATCTCGTTGTGCTGGGCAGAAGATTTCTTTAGGTACAATGGTTAGGACCATCACCTAGTATGGTCACTGCTCTAACAGAAAGAAACTACAACTCACTGTCTGTACAACTGCAAAGAAAACTATGGCAATACATGAAAATACGTTCATAACACAGAATCAATGGTGTTCTGAATAATGAGCAACAATGAATTCATGATTGCCTCGAGGGTGAGAAATACATGGGGTCATAGTCGTTAATGCCTGTACAGGGTAGAACAATAAAATTGTCGCCCTTAATAAAATAATACTAATAAAATAATACTAATAAAATAATACTAATAAAATAATACTAATAAAATAATACTACAGCTGGATTTAAAAACTTTGATAGAAAAAAACATTCAAATAACGTGATTATGTAGTATAGCTGACATGTATTCAGTGTAGTCACCTTCAGCCTCAATCACCACCTCGATAAGGGTCAGGAACTGGGAGCACACCTTTTCCAAAAGCGCCGGCCGGAGCTCGGCGAATACTTGGCTGATGGCGGCGATCAGGCTGGCTTTCGTGTTTTGGGAGGTCTTGTTGGTGATGTTCTCGGCGTAGAATTAAATGAAGTAGCCCAGCGGGTTCAGGTGGGGAAGAGGGGGAGTGAGAGAAGGGTACAAAGAGTACGAGACCAAGCCTGGGTCTCTTTGGACGTGGGCCAGCGGCGAGTCCTGCTGCCACACCCGGGGTCTGCCAGCGGCCACCTGATTGCACCAGATCACCATATCCTTCAATACGTCCAGCTATACTTTGCTGTTGAATTTCAAGCCGACTTCGAAGATGTGAATTGGTATGATGTGGTCCTCACGTGAAACCACACACAAGACTATAACCGTGGCCAGAAACTTTGTTTTCAATACCATTGTCACGTCCTCAATCATTAAACCGTCCAGATTTGCATTTTGAGGCTGATGGGAATGATCTTGTTATCATAACTCGGATAGGGAGAGCATAAGTTGTACAGCGGTGCATCTCCGATCTCGCTCGTTAAATATTGTGTCACTTTCAGACATGATAGAAAACTTTTATAGCTCTTGGGATTTGTACACACCTGGCCAACTAGTAGATGGTCTGCAACAAAAAAGAAGACCAGTTTTCATCAAACGGAAACGGAATCATGTCGTCTTTTCTAGGGAGACAATTTTATCGTTCTACCCTGTACCAGGCCGTACACCAATTGAATGAATGAATAAAAGGGAAAGTCAAAGAGCAAAAAGGGTGATAATGTAAGTGTTTATTACAGAGAAGGTAAATAACGAGTGTACTGTTTACAATTATAGTCCATCACAACAGACCACCGTTATTCATTTGCAGCTGCATACAATATACACAGACGTCTTCGCAGAGACTTGAATAGCAGGTAATATAGTAGAGAAGTAGTAAAAATGTGGAATGTTTAATGACGTCAATCGGTATATAAGAACGAGGAATCGATATTGACGAACAGAGAAACAGAAAGATGGATGAAGAAATAATGAAGATAGAGAGACCAACGAACAGATAGGTTTACATAAAGTTAATTACATAAACCACCATAGTTAACTTGCAGCAGCATACAATATACTTCGAACTCACTTGAGTTGCAGTTTATTAGACACCTCCGACGTACGCGGTTAATATGACTCCCTATATGTAACACGATATTACTGTAATCTAATTTAATATTATAATCATAACTTTCGTAATATTTTAAAGGGGAAGCTTCAAATAAATTAGTAATATTTTAAAAACATTTAAAAAGCACACGAAAATAATGGAAACGCGAAATCAAAATCGTGTTTACACTATCGACGCTTAAAAACAACGTTGCTATGTAGTGATCATTTTGAAAGCGTAAACATATCCGATTTTAAAGAATCTAGCAAAAATCTAATTAAATGGTAAGATTTTCATGAAAGTTTCGATACATATTTAAATTAACTTATATTTTAAGAGCAGCTTTTATTAAATATATGAAAGGAAATATATTTTTGGTGGTGCCCCCATATATCTGATCTCGAGCGCGTGGTTCAGTGGGGGAAGACGTGGCTGGTCACCTTTAATGCATCCAAAACCAAACTCCTATCCTTACATCATCAACGCTCTGATCCTCATCTGGCATCAATTGTGATGGATGGCTCTCGTCTGGGTGAGGCCCCGTGTTTTGACAAGCTTCTGGGGTTGACCTTTACTCCTGATCTGAAATGGAACACGTACATCAAGTGTGTTGCCAAGGTCGCTGGAAAGATGGTGGGATCCTTCTACCGCTCCAGAAGATATCTCACTACTGATGCAATTCTCTATCTATATAAAAGCCAAGTACGTCCAAGGATGGAATACTGTTGCCATATCTGGGCAGGAGCTGCTAAAAACAGCCTATCCTGCCTTGACAGAGTACAAAATAGACTTCGTGGCTTAGTGGGGGATGCCCTTTTCTCTACCCTGCAACCTCTGTCCCACAGAAGAGACGTTGCGAACCTATCCTTGTTTTATCGTTATTTCCATGGCAGGTGCTCGTCTGAACTCCAATCTCTGGTCCCCCCTCGCCAATCTTTCACGAAAAACACCCGTCTAGCTGAATCAACTGTGAAAAATTTCCCCCACTCTATATCTGTGCCTAAATCAAAGCGTGGATTCCATGAACAAAGCTTCTTTCTTAGAACTGCACGCCTGTGGAACTCTGTTCCGTCTGCCTGCTTCCCACCGGACTACAACTTGGATGTCTTCAAGTCCAACGTTAAGAAATTCCTAATGAACCGCCCCCTTAAGTAAACACTTCATCAAATCTCCACACTAACGTAATGTACTTGCAATAACCCTTATCCCTGAGTGGCTTCCGGGCCTTGATAAGTGGTGATCACTGTGTAATATATATATATAAAGCTGAATGTCTGTGTGTGTGTCTGGTCACGAATAGGCTCCTATATGGCTGACTATTATAGAAAACTGATCACATATAATGATAGAAGATATATCGAGACACAGGAATGAGTATGTTTGATCTGGCATAATGATGATTCATTAAAATTGTGGGGTCTGCGTACGCGCCTGGTCAACAAAGTATGGAAATAAAAAATTAAAAAATTAAAAAAAAAATGTTTACAAGTGTTTTTGATATAGATGTACATAATAATACTTTGATAAGTATGTTTTAATTAAATAGGGATGGTATAATAAAATTGTGGGGTCTGCGTTCGCGCCTGGCCTCCATAGAATGGAAACAGGCACAAACTTTAATAAAGACTTTTCATATCTATCTGCGTAAGTATACTTTGATAATTATGTTTCAGTTTGAGGAAATATGGTATAATAAAATTATGGGGTGTTCGTTCGCGTCGGACCTCCATAGAATGGAAATATATCACAAAGTTTAGCAAAGTTTTTTTTTTAAATATAGATCCACAGAATATTGTGATAAGTGTTTCAGTGTGAACAGGTATGGTATAATAAATTATGGGGTTTATCTATTTTATTTTTACTTTCATCAAATTTTGCTTTGGTATTTATACCCCCAAATTCAAAGCTATCTCTTTACAACCCTTCCTTTCATAACCTATCATACTTTCATAAATCAGAGTCCATTGCCTGTAGGCTGTTTTTGAACCCAGTCAACGACATTGCAAGGTTTTCAAAATGTTTGTGAGGTATTTGAATTCTTCGTCCAGATATTCAGGACTGCAAATTCTGAAAGCGCGTAAGAAGAAACCAATTATCATCCCCGTTTTTATGTTATTATTATGGTGTGAATAGAAATGTATGCAATCGTTTTTGTGTGTAGTTTTGCAATATCCGACATATTTCATATTGAGTGCTAAGAGAAAAGCCACACAAATATTTTCCAGAATAAATAATAATAAAAAATCATACACACCAGACCTTTCTCTCATAAACAGACATCTTCTTTTACCTACACACACCAATAATACAATAATCTGTAACACACTAAACAAACTAAAAATTCCTATCGTACAAACCACATCACTAACCATAAGACATATATTAAAAACTACGAAACATCTCTATAACAATCCAGTTTCCAATGGAGGTATATACACTATTCCTTGCCATAATTGCCATCATAAATACGTTGGTGAAACTCAGCGTAAATTGGAAAAAAAGGCTCAATGAACATAAAAGAGATATAAAAAATAGCAATTCTCTAAGTGCATTATTCTCTCATTCATTGCAACATAACCACACCTTTGACTTTAAACAAGCAAAAGTAGTTAAATTTATTTCAAATAAAACGCGCCGGAGACTTCCTGAATCTGCGCTTATCGCAATTTCAAGCACTATTAAACAACGTGGAGGTTTCTATAACATAGCGCCATTAATAAGTAAACTGTTATTAAAAGAACATTATTTAACTGTAGACACAGGTTAACTTTCTCACACCATTCAAACACCCCCTGTAATAATTAACATATAATCTCAATCAATAAATTACATAAAAAACACTCATTTCATTTCTGTTACAAACTTATATATGAATTTCAACAGATATATCTTTTCCCAATAAGAATATTAACTACGTTCATAGTTTTAAAATTACATTAACGACTATATGACGTCACTAAAATTTCCTTCTCTTTAACAGTGCCAGCCCTCCCCCTCCTTTTTGAATTTCCAACGTCTTTTTCCGTTTCTCTGAAATAGAACTGCGTCACACTGCGCACGTGAAACATTTTCCAATATTTTGTACTGGTATATTTTTTGGTTTCTTAATCTCATTCATCCAGAAGAAGTCTCGAAATAAAGACGAAACGTTGACCAACACATAATACGGTTTGTTCCTTTTTATTTTCTCTATTTTGTCGGAATACTACTTCCATTATTTTCATCATATATATATATATATATATATATATATATATATATATATATTCATCACATAAATTAATATTTATTCACATTAAATTAATAAAAATTATTTTAATATTTAATCACATTAAATTAATAAAAAAAGCCTGATGAATCCTCGCGTGGCTGAAACGCGGAATATTCTGTGTAGCTTAATCGCCATATATATTTTATAACTTACTGCTATATATATATATAAACCTATAATTTATTTTGCGTGAAGTTGTAAATAAAAAAGGGGCAATTTATTTTATGGTTTAGTTTTAGTTTTCTTTTTATTTATAGGCATACTAGCTTTTCAGCCCGGCGTTGCCCGGATATTTGGAGGTGTATGTTGAGCAAAAAAAAAAAAAAAAAAAAAAAGCGGTCAATTTTTAAAAACTATTATGACCCCTTAACATTTATTGTTTTGGGCTCAAATAAAGTTATTAAGTTAGATGCATGTCCAAGGAACATATATCTAAAATTTCAAGTGTTTGGACCCAAAATTGTCGGAGGAGTTTGGTAGAGTTCTGAAAGGGCAAATCGTTTTACTTTGACTCGTTAACAGCCAAATTTCTGGCCGAAAACGTATCACGTAGATTTTCCTAAATCTCACTTCCCTGTATATCAAATTTCGAGTCTGTAAACTAAAAATTGACAGAGTTATTGCGTAGGGAAATGTACACAAACAGACAGACACACGAACACGTTCACTTTTATATATATATATATATAGTCATCCACATACAGTACTGTTTCGCAGCTCATCAGTGCGGCTAGACAGGCAACTACCTCAAGCCAGGATTGAAACCCGACCGTTTATACGGCAGTCAAGGCTTCTAACCATTACGCTATTGGCGGCTGTTTGAACGAGTAGTGAGTTTAACGATGTTTTGATATCGTCCGAATATATATATATATATATATATATATATATAGATTTATTCAACATTGTAATACCTTTGTTTACATTCATCGTAATTTAAGTTTCCAATTTTCTGTTGCACAGTTTTTACGTAATTGAAGCTAAGTTTACCATATATATATTCTGAATTTATCATTAGTTATTTATTAAAATGTATTTACACTCATTGATTATTATTAGTAAAAGTTTACTATTGGTATTAAGTTGTGATGCACTTATGATATACGTTAATCGTACACATTTCTTCTGCTTATTTTGAGTATGTGTTTTATCCTTTGTCATTATCACTACAATCAAGTTCATTCCGATACAGCAGTATCATAATCTAAGATATAAAAGGCTGTATGTCTGTTTGTCTTTCCGTCTTCATATTTTCAAACTTTATCTCCTCCGAAACTTAATGGCGCAGAAATGATTGGATTTTTTACGGACCGTCCTTTTATTGGTCTTTAGCCGATTAAAATATTTTTTAAAGGGTGAAAAACAGGTAAAGATTTAAAAAAAAAATCATTATACAGTTTATTTTTAATTAATTCATATAGTGGTAACGCCACCAGCTTTGAATGCTACAGTTTCGATTCTATATGATGGCACCCAAATACATTTTTATTTTTTTTTTATTTTTATTTTTTTAATTTTTTATTACTTTTGAAATCACGATCCTATAAAAATATATACAAAATCTGGACAAATCTAAATATCATAGTGAAGCGTATTTTACGCCCGGGCAAAGCCGGGGGCCCCCTCCCGCTATTTAGGATATAAAAGTTAGAAATGCACAAAACATATCTATTGACTAAATAATTATGTTAAAAATGATTAGTGGAATAAGACGCTGATAATTTTAAAAATTTAATTATCAACGTATTTTTGCAGTAAGAGAAACATGACTATCATAAAAATAAAAATGTCAACAAAACCAGTAGACTAGAAATAATATAATGATGAGTGTTTAAATTTTAAAATAAAATAACTTATAATATTAAACATTAGACTAATATATAAACATATATGAAACTTGAAATTGAATTATGAAAATAACTGTGAATCTTAAAAACTTGGCTCCGGGACTTTAACGTAGAATATTAAGCTTATCGTAAAAACTGTAAACATTAACACAAAGTATAAAATATGTGGTTTTAAAATGTAGAATTAATAATACGTAAATTTTAAAATATTAAATAATAATAACTTGGCAAAACCATCACCAGAAAATAATAAATCGAATTATAGTAGCACTTGGCACGAAGCTAACGAATTAAGCCCGTACCACCAGAAGTAGAAAAAATAATAAAAAAGAAAACCACGTGCAATAGATGAAACGAAATTGGACACCAACTACTATGGAATTCGAGTGATTCCAGTGATTTCCAGCCAAGTGTATATGATCTATAAATGCAGATAAAGCATGGTTGAAACTTATATATATATATATATATATATATATATATATATATATATATATATATATATATATATATATATATACTAGCAGAAGTACCTGTCGTTGACTGGGTTCAAAAACAGCCTACAGAAAATGGACTGTGATTGATGAAAGTATGAAAGGTTATGAAAAGAAGGGGGTTGTAAAGAGATAGGTTTTGATACTCAAAAATTTCACCCTAAGCAAAATATGATGAAAGTAAAGATAATTTTCGCGAAAAAATATATTTTTTTATATCAACTTCGTTTCCATTCGTAGCCAAGAGTGACCAACAAAATGATGTTTCCTGACAAAGGGAAAATGTTATATACATAATAATATAAATATACAAGAAATAAATGTTACCATAGTCAATAAAAGTTACTTTTGTGGTAGAAAATTCATTGATTTGTATTTTTAAGTAGTTTGTAAAAACATTTTTTTTTAATTCACGAACCGGTTTAAAAAAATCAATATGGCAGCGACTTTGAAATGGAGAGCCCCGTTTTAAATTTGCAGGAAGGGCACCTGAGCATTCTGTGTTAACAATTTAAGAGAGTTCCATCAACGTAACGAATATTTATAAACATATTTTAATGTTTTCGTTATTTTATGCTTGAGGAATATTCGATTATGGCATGTGTAGTTTATATAAAAATTCATTTAAGTAGTAATCGCCTCAAATTTCGTTTTAATTTGGATTCGCTGAAATTATTTCAAGTAAAGAGCATTAAAAACTATTTCAAAACAAAACAAAAAAACATGAAATGAACTTTTATTGAATATGGTAACATTTATTTCTTGTATATTTATTTTTTCGGGTAGTCGTTTGTTGGCTTTTCTCTTACTAAATAATATCGACAAAATATCGAAAAACAAAGAAACAAAAACAGTTTTGAAAAATAATGAAACTTTACTTACTTTAGAAATAATCAGAAACAGCAAAATGGGATATTAAAAAAGTAAACATGTAATTACTTTAGTTTTTTAAAGCAAAGCATCGATATAAATATGAATAAGAAGAAAATAACGGCCCTTTCAAGCAGAACAGCTTCGTTTCAGTTTTACAGTATTGAACGGTGTAATATTGCGCCGTCGGATTCAGAGTTATACTATTGTAATGTAAAAAACACGCAGAAAGGGTTGTAATCAAATAAATTCCTTCTAATACACTGACAAAAAAGCTTAAACAGATATATAAATAAAAATAAAAAGGTTATGTAAGTGTTTTTAAGAAGACACGTAATCACGTGAGCAGGATTTTTTCCTTCTTTTGACACGATAACAAGTAACGTTCTTAGTTTTTATTTTTATATATTTATCTATTTTCGAAAGAGTGCCACGTGCAAGTGGAGAAGGATAAAACAGAGTTATGCAAAACTTGTGTCGAGAATTGTCTAAAGTTCCGACTTTTTTTTTGCTTTCACTTTAATAAGAACGTGAATTTATCAGGTAAATTTATTCGACACAATATAATTAAACTCAAAAGGATAAATAACAGCTAACGTGAATTAAGATTAAAGTTAAGGTGTTATTGTGGACCCTCGCCCCTTTTAAAAACCTTGTTAAACTTTGTGACATATTTCCATTCTATGGAGGTCAGACGCGAATGAACATCCAATAATTTTATTATACCATATTTCTTCAAACTGAAACATAATTATCAAAGTATACTTACGCAGATAGATATGAAATGTCTTTTTTAAAGTTTGTGCCATATTTCCATGAAGTACAGGCGCGAACGCAGACCCCACAATTTTATTATACCATCCCTATTCAATGTGAAACATACTTATCAAAGTATTCTTATGTATATCTATATCAAAAACCCTTGTAAACATTTTTTTTTCATTTTTTATTTCCATAATTTGGGGGCCAGGCGCCACAATTCTTACGAATCACTGTTCTGCCAGATCAAACATACCCATTCCTGATCCTCGATAGATACATCTTCTATCATTATATGGAATCAATTTTTAAAATAGTCAACCATATAGGAGCCTATTCGTGACCAGACCCCCCCACACAGACGTTCAGCTTTATATATATATATATATATATATATATATATATATATATATTGTGTACAGAAAGTTGTTAGTTGAGACAGATCATTGGTACCGTCGGTTTCAAGCCCGATAATAAGGCCCGTTTAAGGTATCCTTATCAAGCTCTCTTAAGCCAATATTCGTATATATATATATATATATATATATATATATATATATATATATATATATATATATATACGTATGTGTGTGTGTATGTGTGTGTTAGAAAAAAATTAATGTCGACTGTATTAACTGTGAAGATCCTAATCGTGGGCTGAAAAACTTTTTGAAATATTGTTTTTTTTTCTAACGCACTCATAAAGTCCAAGATGATGCAAATTATAATTTGATGAACAGTTATATTCTTATATGCCAACACCAGGGGCTGAAACAACTGTATGCTAATTTTTGTGACTAATAAAAGAAAAACTTTCCAAAAATTAGTATATACTCATATATCTATCCTTATTAACGGTATCTTTCAAATAAAATTATAGCTTTAGTATTGCACTATTGAACTCTGTAAATAAGCTCTTTATGTTATTTATTCATATGTAATCAATGCTTCACGTGGTTAAATTACATCTAGACATTATATATATATATATATATATATATATATATATATATATATATATATATATATATATATATATAAGGAACTTTGTGTGTGTGTTTGTGTGAGTTCGCTTTCTATGGACTCGGAAACGGCGGGGCCGATATTTTTTAAATATCCCACGAAGATACTTGATGTGTCTGGCAGTGTTCGAGCGTAGGTTTTGTATCGAAATATGTCCCATAAGTGTTGTGAATCAATAATTGAAAAAAAATCGATTAAAGAACGAAGTCCGATTTTCACAAAACTTCAGACTATTATACAACTTAACATCGCAGGTGCATTTGAGAAATTTTAGCACATCACAAGCCGAAAAGCTTGATCTATCAAATCAACTATCGATTCTTTCTTAAGACAGGGGCGCGTTTGAAATAAATATTTGTTATTAGAGCACAATTGAACCATGATACTTGACTTCTGCATTTAAAACTCTAAGTGAAGCTATTATTTACAAATAATTTCATAAAATCAAGAGTAAATTCTCTGCAATGCAATGTAGACTACAAATAAGTAAATAAACTTAGTCGAGGCATGTGAATCTTTATCCCGGTACACTGCGGGAGTCCTAACTAGAGCAGGCAACCAATCGATTTGATTAAAACATGCGCAATTTCATCGATTTCGATGACAAAAAAATATGGGAGGGTGGAACATTTGTTGATCCCTATTCAATTCCGTATAACGTCGAGTCTACCTACTAGTGTATATTATAAGTAAATATCAGCCGAGGCTGTGTTTAAGATAACTTAGTCATTAGCTAATGGAATTATTGACCACTGGATAAAAATAATCAAGAATCTGAATGGTTTGTTAAATTAAATACTAGGTGAATGTATAAAAATAAACTACGAGAACAAACCTATGTACTTAGTTTGACGATTCTCTTTGAATGCCTGTCTCTAACTTAGTCACCATATATATATATATATATATATATATATATATATATATATAGTCATCCACATACAGTATTGTTTCGCTGTATCACAGCTCATCAATGCGGCTAGACAGGCAACTACTTTAAGCCAGGATCGAAACCCGACCGCCTGTACGACAGTCAAAGCTTCTAACCATTACGCTAATCGGCGGCTAAGTAACCAATGAAGTTTAGCGAGGGTAATACAAGAGTACTCAATACCGAAGTAGAGTAGGGTATACTCTATTTGTTTTTACATAAGCAGTAATATGTTGCTACACAGTTATGCGCATGTTTCGGTCAGCTAGCTACTAGTAACTAGAGACCTCGTCAGGCGATACAGTTTATACGTTTTCAATAATAATATCAGGTCTTCTTCGTCACAGGGAGTTAAAATCAGGAGGTTCCGTCAGATGTTGTTAAAAATAAGATTTGATTATATGTAAATACACACACGCTTACGAATACACTTCTTTAACCCCCCCCCCCGTCCTTTTCTATATCTTAACAAAAAATAAAACCCACACCCGTATTAATTCTTATTTACACCTAATTCCAGGTATGCATTAACCCTTTGAAGACGACTTCCAATTAACTATACACATAGTTATATAGAGAAATAAAAAGGAACAAACCGTATTATGTGTTCATCAACGTTTCGTCTTTATTTCGAGACTTCCTCTGGTTATATATAATTTGTTGTTGTTTACTAGGTTTTCATTGTAAGCATGGGAATGAAGCTGACCCATCGTGTTATATTTTGGTGTTGTGACTTGATTTGTAACTCTCTCATATTTGCGCTTTCTCCAGGCTTGTATAAATTTATACACCTGTCATCGATCACTGATCAAGGTTCTTAATAGTATAAAGACATAAAGCAATCGATTCATAATGTTCGATTAATGTAGATAATTTGAACGGTAATGTGTAGACATAGTGGCCTAGAGAGAAAATGGCCGCTGAGTTCGAATTTTATGTAAAAACTGAAACAAATACTCTACAATTAAATTATAAAAGTAATAATTTTTTACATGGGGATCACCACTTATCAAGGCCCGGAAGCCACTCGGGGATAAGGGTTATTTTGTGTACAATAATCAATGGGATAATATCGTAGTAATAGTTGGTATTGGAGATTTGATAAAGTGTCTTACTTAAGGGGGCGATTAATCAGGAATTTGTTTATGTTGGACTTGAAGACGTCCAACTTGTAGTCAGGTGGGAAACAGGCAAACGGAAGAGAATTCCACAGGCATGCCCTTCTCAGATAAAAGCTATGTTAATGGAATCTACGTTTTGATTTAGGCACAGATAAAGAGTGGGGGAAATTACTGACAGTGGTTTTAGCTAGACGGGTGTTTATCATGAAGGACTGGCGACGGGGACCAGAGATTGGAGCTCGGACGAGCACTTGCCATGGAAATAACGATAAAAGACAGGCTCGCAACGTCTCTTCTGTGGGAGAGAGGTTGCAAGGAAGAGAGCATCCCCCACTTAGCCACGAAGTCTATTTTATACTTTGTCAAGGCAGGGTAGGCTGTTTTTTTTAAGCTCCAGCCCAGATGTGGCAGTAGTACTCCATCTTTGGACGTACGTGGCTTTTATAGAGATAGAAGATTGCATCAGTAGTGAGATATCTTCGTAAGAAAAATTTGCTCCGTTAAAAGAATAGCTTTTCTTTTTCGTATTGAACGACAAAATCCATCTTTTGACAGTTTCCTTCTATAACTATCAATTGACTGCGAATAACAGTTCACACATCCTAGAATTGGCTATTAACCGACGCGCTGCGAGCCATTGGATCATTTGGAAATTGTCAGCCAGCTTCATGACAAATGGGAATATCAGTCGGCATAAAAATCATTGTCATAAACATCATTTGAATACTTGTCAGACCCATTCTAAGATTTCATCAACCATTTTTTTTCTAGGCCACTCTGTCCACACATTACCATTTGAAACAATCATAAACCTAGAGTAAGGGAGAAACAAATACTATACTATGTGGACTTCCGCGCCAGAGAGATAAATAGACGGACAGACAGACAGACAGACAGATAGAGACAGATAGAGAGAGAGAGAGAGAGAGAGAGAGAGAGAGAGAGAGAAGAATGATCTTGCCTCGTATTTCACTTAGCTACGTTTTGCGCTCCAGCATCCCCATCAATGATGGAGAGTTTTATGAATTTGTTTTGCATGCAAACATAGAATGCTTTCTACCCGGAAGCCACGTGATTTCGTCGACTTCCGTTTCATGGGTCACTTCTGGTTCCTAGGCGTCACTCAAATTTTCCATTCAGCCTGACAGCTTTCATTATTCGACGAATAGCATTATTGTCATGGTCATGTGTTTGTTTTTTGTTTTGATTTTATACAAAAAATAAATAAATAAATAAAATACGATTTCTGTATTAAGCTGGGATACAAACTAACAAATCTGTGTGTTGTATAGTCTGGAGAGAATTCGCAGAAAATTCCCATAACATAATTGGATTCACTTTCCTCTTGTTTGAAATTATTGTATTTTCCTGCTTGAATAAATTCCTGGTAAATTGCAACATCGTCTTGGGACTGTCGTGAGGAAATTGGATCGATTGTGCAGAAAAGATGGAATGTAAAGCTGTTCCGTTGTTTCACGACTCATTATTCGGAGCTTACGTAGCAAGCTCATTAACTTGGAATCCGAATGTTAATTATTACAAGTCTTGACTATCTACCTTCTGAGCAAACGCTAACCTGCTACTGTGAATAGACGTTAAACATCGTTTATAAATTATGGTTTTAATTCATTTGTATTTTTACCATATTGGTACTCTAAATTATTCAGTTCTTTCCAGGGGCGTCAATCTCCTTGAGGTATTGTACGTACGTGCTTAAACACACACACACACACACACACACACACACACACACACACACACACATTTATGTATATATCTAGGGAAGTATTAGAAGGCTATCACAATGCAAAAAATAGAAAGTTTTCGACGTTGAGAAAGACAAAACAAGTGATTCTCTCTCTCTCTCTCTCTCTCTCTATATATATATATATATATATGTGTGTATTTATATATGTACATATTAATCAATAATAAATGTTATTTGGACAGTCAAACTTATACACAATGGTATGCTGTGTGTAACAGTGTTCAATAATATATTTCGAGGAAATGCCTCTTTGTCAAATTGCGGGTATTTTAAATCTCTTGAAACCATGCAAACTGGAAATTGTACCCTAGAGCTATGTCGTAGTGAATAAGTACATATTTCAGCAGCAAATAAAATTATTTTATTTATTCATTTATATATTTTGTGTGGGATGATTATGGAGTTACGTGCTAAGTGTGTTATTCAGTTTTTATGTATATTACTTATTTTAGTATATTTCATTATTCTTATCAACTAGTTGTTTATTTGTTGAGGAAAATCCAAGTTAATCGCAGAATACAAACACACACACACAAAAAAAAAACACACACACACATATATATGTGTGTGCATGTGTGTGTGCGTGCGTATGTATGTATGTGTGTGTGTAGTCATGCACTGGTAGCTGTATTCTCCACCCTCATCTTAATATTGCCAAGACGGTGAAACATTTTCATTCTGTTTTTTTTTACTGAGTGACCAACCCTTAGTATCTGAAGAATCTTAGTATCTGTGAAATATTTCAAATGCGAATGGCTTAAATCTTGCTTTGAGTATTTCTTCTTATCTTTATTCTTGCTCTGTATTGCATTGAGCTCTCTTATTCCATCATGCACGAATCTTATACACTATATATAAATACACTAATACACTATAGATAGATACACTAATACATTATACATAGATACACTAATACACTATATATAGATACACTAATATACTATATATAGATACAATAATGCACTATATATAGATACACTAATAAACTATATATAGATACATTAATTCACTATATATATACACACACACTAATATACTATATATAGATACACTAATACACTATATATAGATACACTAATACATTATATATAGATACACTAATACATTATATATTGATACACTAATACACTATATATAGATACACTAATACATTATATATACATACACTAATACACTATATATAGATAGGTATTTACCGCCTTGCCAGCGTGGGAAGATCTAGCAGCACAAGAGGAAGTACACTCAGGCCATTTTCAATAAACTAACTTCTCCAAAAAGTATATGAACCCCCTAGAACTACCAAAAACAAACTAATCACCTGTTAAAAATCATTCAGACCCTATCGGACTGCTTGTTGAGCACGTATTTTCGACTAGTTTGAAAACAAAGTGTAGTACCTGTTCTGATGCAACATATAGTCTATTCTATCTTTGGTCAATGAAAAAATGAATCCATCTGGACTAAGGGAAAGTTCATTTTTGTTCAAATCAATAGGGGAGGGCTAGATTTTTCCCACATAAAAAACGAAATTGTACCTGACTTTGCGCTCGTGAAGGACAATTAAATTGAAACAGTATAACGCAGCGTGAGTGCTAGGTAAGTAGGTATTTACTTTCTTCCTACGGCAGGAAGACGCAACACAAGGTCGAAAAGTGGAGAGTCAAGCCAGAGTTCATAAAGGGAGGGGGGCGCTCTAATTTTTTTTTAAATGGCCCGATCACCGCATCGGCATCACCCAGTAACTGTGCTCCAGACAGTAAGCAATAAATTTACTTCGCCCTAAAGACAGGGGGACAACATTTGTGAGGGTAAACTTCCTAACTCTAACTCAAAACTACAGACCAGCCTGATAGCTGCAAGGTCATTCCCTAATCAAAAATGATCAAGACTCTACCAAACTGTCAAAGACGTATCTCCAACTGACATTAATATAACCTACGCAAATTGTCCTAGTTAATTCTTCATCCAGTATCGAAGCGAATAAGAAATGTATGGGATATTTCATTAAAGTCAAAAGGGGAGGGGTTTTAGGTCGAAACGCAAAGCTATGCCATTTTTGTTAGGCATTTGTATATTTTTGCGACAGAAGTTCAATTAATTATTAGACACACCTCATATATGTGACTATTTACGAATTGGATGCGACTGTCCGAACCAAAAGAGGAGAAAGTATCCAGATAAGAGAAATGATATCGATTAAAAGGACGAAACCAATTTTCTGAAAAGATTTTTATATCATAATTGGATTCAATCGTCTCTAGTACGAAACTATCGTTTTGGAATTTGGTTACGTTTAAACTAATCTCCAACACCGGTTGAGAAATTGGTTAAATTCTCTTACCAGTAAGAATTAAAAGTCTTAGAGTTAATAAAACAATCCAAATTGTCAAAATTCTTCAGTTGGTAAACTTGAATTTCTGAACTGACCTTTGAATTTTACAGACAAAATATATGTTCAGGAATGAAAGATGAAACACGATAATTTGCCCCCAAATATCTATATTTTTATAAAGTAGTAGGGTTCGTGTGTTTCTGTCTGTGTGTACAGCTCTCCACCATCAACGAAATATAAAGGAGGTAAGAGGGTAGATCTCTCCTGGTAGAGAAACATTAGAACCCATTTTAGGATGTTTCTGTTATAGGAGACATAAGAATCTTTGCCTAATTTCTTTATATACTATTCTACAAACAACCCCCATATCGAATGACTTATGCTCATTTGCATATCACATTATATTAAATCTCTTTAACTAATTACCTCGACCTTATTACATATTGGAAATATTCTAATCATTTCAACTGTACTATTTACAAAATCTATTTAACATTTAATATATCTTCTATCTTCTATCTATCTATATCTATATCTATATCTATATCTATCTTCTATATATATCTATAAAACAGAGATGTGTGTGTGCCACAGACGATTTCTGATTGGTTAATCCAATAATCACATCTCCTAAAAAACAATCGTTTCTACGCTCTTACCTTTACCATAAAATATTATGGCTTTATTTATTGTCCATCTTGGAAGGGTTTAATTTTTTAATAACTTGTTATTTACGAATTAAAAAAATACGAAACTATTATACGAAACTAAACTACACGAAATACGCGCACACACGCACGTTCACTACCGTCACGTTGTTATGGCAACCAAATCCGCTGACTTCTTTTTCTCATTTCACTCGTGGTCTTAAATTCATTTCGGGTTTGTATTACTGTACACATAGATTCGAATAAGTTGCCAAAAAACAAATATATAACAAATAAATGTTATCAAAGGCAAATTTTTCGTGTTTTTATTCAATTTAACATGTTTATTCAGCTCGAAAAGCATACAGTGTTTACCGATGTATTGGAAAATTCAAGATGGCGGCCGATTCTCTCTTTAACACGGTAAGTTTGGAAAAAGGTGTAATAAATAAAAAACCGGTTAAAATACTGTTAAAAACTCGCTCAATATATGTTACCGTGACATAGGTTGACATATATTCGGCGGGTTTTTAATAGTATTTTGTATAGTTTTTTATTTATAACACCTTTTCCCAAACTTACGGTGTTAAAGAGGGTGTGAGATGCCATCTTGAATTTTCCAACACATCGGTAAACACTGTATGTTTTTCGAGCTGAATAAATATATTACATTGAATAAAAACACAAAAAAGATATCCAGTTAGGTAGAAAAGTAACTTATCTTGCCTTTGATAACATTTATTTATATATTTGTTTTTGACTATTTTTTCGAATCTATGTGTACAGTAATCTTGCCAGGATGCGGAGGAAAATGAATGAAGGGGGAGGGGAATAAAATAAAAACATTTTGGAAACAGAGTAAGTTTGAAAGAATTGCTTTGCACAGAAAGAAATTAATGAAAAAATAAAATTAAATTTCTTTTCTTTCTTGATTTTTTTTTTTAGTTTTTTATGAAAAAGGAAGTCAAAATTAAGACTATAAAAAACAATTTTTATTAAGAGCGAACCTCAGTCGTCAGGTCTGTAAAAAAAAGACGTGGAATAATAAATGTTTTCTAATACAAATTGTTTTTACTTATGTGTTCATTTGTCTCTTTGAAGTTCGTTTGTTTAATATATCGGTTTGCAATATAATTTTGTCATTCTGTCAGACTCAAATTTTAAATCTATATATCTATAAAAGTGAAAGTGTGTGTGTGTGTGTGTGTGTCTGTGTACATTTCCCTACGAAATAACTCTGTCAATTTTTAGTCTACAGACTCGAAATTTGATATACAGGGTACTGAGATTTGGAAAAATCTATGTGATCGGTTTTTAGCCAGAAATTTGGCGATTAAGGGGTCAAAGTTCAACGATTTGAGCTTTGAGAACTCTACCAAACTTCTCCGACAATTTTGGGTCTACACACTTTAAATTTTAGATATAGCTTCCGTGGACATGGATCTAACTTAATAACTTGATTTGAGCCCAAAACAATAAATTTTCAGGGGTCATAATAGGGGTCAAAGTTTAAAAAATTACCCCCTTTTTTTTTGCTCAGCATACACCTCCAAACACCCGGGCAACGCCGGGCACCCATGCTAGTATATAATATTTTGAGATACACGTGTCAACAGCTTAACTTGATTTTTTACAAGTCAGCCGGTTTAAATATCACACACACATAAGTATAGTAAGTCATGAAAATATATTGAATAAGCTACACAGAGTGAACTGATAGGCTAAGATACATAAAATTCATGTTGTTAAGTGGTTGTGTATGATAGTTACTCTAGCTGGATAATCAATCAGATTAATCGATATTCACTCTCACAAATTATTGTTAGCCTATAACAAGGCTTCTGTCAAAATTTACTGTTTAACTTCTGCTATTAAAATGGTTTTAAGATTCTTTAAAGTTTAGAATTTCAAATCGCCTTTTTGAAATATTTTATTGAAATATTTTGTCATTTTTTTAGTTACATTCAGTCATAGATTTTTAAACTATCGGTGCGCGCATGACAGTTACCAATATAAATGTGTTTGATGAAATCCTAAACTCTTTCTTTCTTTCTCTCACTCTCTCACACACACGCACACACACACACACACACACACACACACACATATGTATGTATGTATGTATGTGCGTGCATATGTATATGTGTATATCTGTGTGTGTGTGTGTGTGTGTGTGTGTGTGTGTGTGTGAGAGAGAGAGAGTTTACGCAGGCAAAGTGGGACTATTATTGTGTTAATCTGTATCTGGAAAGTTTTTTTTTTTCATATTAAAAACTGAAATAAAATAATAAAAAAATCAATTTAATAAATACATAAATCAATGTGGACCTTAAGAATTAGTCAGATTTATAAATAATTTGAATTAATTACGTGATATTTTAAAAAGTAAATTCGTTTTATTCCAGAAATTGAAAGGGTAAACAAAACACCTTTCGGCTTGTAAGGTCAGATTTTCTATAGCTGAGACCGAAACATGTTTTGAAAAAGTGCAGCCAAATAATGTTTGCATGGATAATATTTTAGACACATTAAACGGCTCTATTATTGTACACGTTTACATAAACACAATCAGAATCATCTGGAGTTTTTGACCATATAGATACAAACTTTACCCGAATTACTATATATATATATATATATATATATATATATATATATATATATATATATATATGTATATATATGTGTGTGTGTCTGTGTATGTATGTGTGTGTATATATTTATTTAAAGAAGCTATTATTAAAAATATTGTTTATTGTTTAAAGTTCATATTTCATATTTATTACACGTGTTTCAAGTTTGTCTTTCTTCAGATTTACTTTAACTTGAAGAAGTCTTGTAATTTTGGGAAAGTCATTGCAGTCCCAAAAGAATATTGTAACGCATACACATATATTCATCCTATTCACGTATTAGTTGCCGGTGACCTGGACGAAAGATACTAGCCTTTGAAAAGGGTGGCTTTGTTGACAGGGTTCGAATCTTTCGACCAGAGGTAATTATCACTTCCTACATTGATGATTGCATACGTATGAAATACTAGTGTCTGTAGACAAAAAATTGCTATTATTTATCATATATATATATATATTTTTTGTTAAAAATGAATATTAACAATTTTTATGAGTTACAAATAATCACTTTCTTGTTTTATAAGTATCATTATAGTTTTAATATTTCGAGCGATTTTCAGTTCTTTATCAACAAATATATTTTATTAGACATCAAGTTTCCATCACGTATGAACATAAACACAAAGAAACAAAATGTATTATAAAACTGAATACACACAAAACAGCTTCGATATGGGAGTCTTGAATATGTATGAATAATTTAAAGATCGAGCATAATTTCCGTTTTGGATTGGAAGTTTTTTGATTGACGGAATCAGTTGCGCATAAGAGTAATTCATGACGAGGTGAACGTGTAAAACGGGTTTCCAATCGGTAGAGTTTCGCGTGAACTGATTTGTACGTTAAGACAACCAACCGACGCTGCACTAAGCTGTAAATTCCAGTTTCTCTTAACAGTTACGATTTCGTATTATTTAGATTCATCGGACAATACTGTTCTCATCTTAAATGTGATTTTCACAGCGTTTCAGTCGATGTAACCTCCGACCTTCTTGTCGAACTCGGGAATATTTCTGTCGAACTCGGGAATTTGGATGGAATTTCGAGCGGAACCCTTTATTTTCTTCTCGAGAGTACCATGCTCTTGTTCCGTCAGCCATGACTGGATAGAGGTCCTAACTAAATTCGCAATTGTATTTTTCGGTCGCCTATACTGAGGATTGAACCTTTAACCTTCAGGAAAATATCACTTTTACAATTGATTTTTCCAAGTACTCTAACTACTACACCTTGGGAGGAAAATATAATTGCTAATTTATTTATGACTTTTGCTAATTTACTTGATTCCCGTCATGGCTGACGGAACAAGTACATGCTAGCCCCGTGAAGTAAATAAAGGGTTCCGCTCGAAATTCCTTCCAAATCCCGAGTTCGACGAGATACACTCAAAGAAAGTCGGAAGTTACATCGACGAAATCATTCTGAAAATAACACTCAAGATGAGAACAGTAGTCAAATGAATTCAAATAATACGAATAACTAATCCTCATCTCAAAAATTCAGAAAAAGTTACGCTTTCATTCAGTTTTAAACTTTATTATGAATTTGGTTTAGTTGTTGAACAATAAAAAAAATTCACAGGGACAAAATCTGGACTATAGGGAGGGTGAAGAACTGTCTTGATGCCCATCTTGCTTAAATAGTCTGTGACAATTATGGAATTGTGGACTGGTGCATTCGAACAAATCTCCGCATTTTTAGTTCCTCGCGAATAATTGTGTGTACAGTACCCACACTAACATCAAACTGTGCATGTATTGTCTCCATGGACAAACGATGATCCTTATCCATGAAATTCTTTATTTGTATTTTTGCGCTTTTTTGTTGTTTTTCGTTGTTGTCGAAATACCATATCTTAAGACAGAAAACAAGTCAGATTATTAGTAGAGATATGCTTAAAATATTAAAATTATAATTATGTCTATATTTTTACATTATTTTCTGATCCATGATCTTTATTTGACAAATTCGAAGACACGCATAATTTTTAGTCAATATATATATATATATATATATATATATATATATATATATATATATACAAGCGGCAAAAAGAAATCCGCACTTGTAATTTTTTCAAAAACTGCAAATTTAAGCTAAATGTAATGTAACTGTTTAAACAAACTATACTTCATTATTTGGCCTTTTATTCTTCTGTAATTCTACCTGTTCATATTTGACTTTTAATTGATATATTCTAGTGTGCACGTCAATTTAAAAAAATAACTAAAAATTGAGGAGGCAAAAAGAAAGTCTGCATACACACACACACACACACGCGCGCACACACACACACACACACACACACACATATTTATATGGAGTCTTGTTGTCACATTTGGTTGGTGTATCTACTGTTGGTCTTTCACTCCTGAACAGGGTTCAAAAGAGAGCCGCGAACCTGTTAAATCCTGAATTATTATCTAAACTTCAACCTCTGTCCCATCGACGAAATGTTGCATCACTCTGCCTGTTTTACAAGTATTTAAAAGATGGATGCTCCAACGAACTACAATCCCTTGTACCTCCTCGACGTACTTCCCCCCTACAAACAGCAAAGTCTCAACACAGTAGAGATTCCTAGATTTAAGAAAGTCTTCTACTCTAATAGTTTCTTCCTCAAGATTCTAAACTTCTGAATAAAAAATGAAAATAAAGAAAAACGTTTACAAGGGTTTTTGATATAGATATACATAAGAATACTTTGATAAGTATGTTTCACCTTGAATAGGGATGGTATAATAAATTGTGGGGTCTGCGTTCGCGCCTGTACTTCATGGAAATATGGCACACACTTTAAAAAAGACTTTTCATGTCTATTTGCGTAAGTATACTTTGATAATTATGTTTCAGTTTGAAGAAATATGGTATAATAGAATCATTGTGTGTTCGTTCGCGCCAGACCTCCATAGAATGTAAATATATCACAAAGTTAAACAAGGGTTTTTAAAAAAGTGCGAGTGTCCACAATAACACCTTAACTTTAATCTTAATTCCCGTTAGCTTTTATTTATTTTTTTTTCCTTACCTTGCACCCTTTGACTTTCACCTCATCCCAACCATGAAGTTGTTTTTGAAAAGAAAACGTCTCCCAGATGAAACAGCCTTAATTTCTGAAGTCACGTCGTGGTTGGAGGACCAACCTGGGGTGTTCTACAAAAACGGTCTCCAGAGCTGCATCAAACGATGGGAGAAATGCATAACTCTAGGTGGTTCCTATGTAGAGAAAGACTAATAACTGTGCCAAGTTTCGTTGTTCTACTGCTATGGGAAGTGGGTCAGGGGCAGTACTTATTGCACACCCCTCGTATATATCTATAATATAAAGCTGAATGTGTGTGTGTGTGTGTCTGGTGACGAATAGGCTCCTATATGGCTGACTATTTAAAAAAAAACGATTACATATGATGATAGAAGATGTATCTAGACGCAGGAACGGGTATGTTTGATCTGGCAGAACGGTGGTTCATTAAAATTGTGGGGTCTGCGTCCACGCCTGGTCCACAAAGCATGGAAATAAAAAATTTAAAAAAACGTTTACACGTATTTTTTATATAGATGTACAGGAGAATACTTTGATAAGTATGTTTTAACTTAGATAGGGATGGTATAATAGGCACAAACTTTAATAAAGACTTTTCATATCTATCTTCGTAAGTATACTTTGATAATTATGTTTCATGAAATATGGTATGATAAAATTATGGGGTGTTCGTTCGCGCCTGACCTCCATAGAATGGAAATATGTCAAAAAGTTTAACAAGGTTTTTTTAATATAGATCCACAGAATATTGTGATAAGTGTTTCAGTGTGAACATATATGGTATAATAAATTATGGAGTTCATCTATTTTTTTTTACTTTCATCATATTTTGCTTTGGTTTTGATACCACCAAATTCAACCCAAATTTACAACTCTCCCTTTTCATAACCTATCATACTTTCATAAATCAGAGTTCATTTTCTGTAGGCTGTTTTTGAACCCAGTCAACGAGGGGTACTTTTGTTAGTATATATATGTATAGTATTTGAAGTTTTTAACCTTTAAAACTATACAAAAAATATTTTTATCATTCGTTAGAAAACCATCTAGTCAGTAAGTCATTTAATCACCCGCAATCACTGCATCAACTAACTCTCGAATTTATATATATATATATACATGCAGAGCGTTGAGTATGGCAGAATAAATGAATAAAATGTTCTAACATAAAAAGAGGAAGACTAAAGTGCAAATCATTTATATAAAGAAATACATTACATATTTCAGAGACGTACCATGATTTCATTGACATGGATAGACCTGTATTATTTAGAACCGATTTTTATAACGTATTTCGAATCTTTGCCGATTCACAAAATGAAGATTAATCGAAAAATGGCATCCGACTATTTCTACTACAAGAATTAATCTCCATACCAATTTAAGTGCAAACAAGAATTTGTAACGCTGATTTTCCAAGCCATCAAACACTAACATACTTTATCCCTATGCCATATACTCAGCTTAAGTTTATAAACAGTGAGGCCATCTTTCATGTACTTTTTTTCGCCCTTTGGTTTTTTCATTTTTTTTTTTTTCGTTTTGTTATGCCGACGTTTACACCGTTCGTTTTTTTTTAATAACCTAACACGTGCTTGCTATATTTCTGTCGATCTGTTCCTTTACGTTTTAGCAAACTTGTCACATTAAATCATGTGAGCAAGCTTGATTGGCTGCAGCCTACAGATTTGGACAGACTACTCGTCTACAATGTGTACAGTAGTCCGGCCACGTTACCGTCACGTCTCTTGCCAAATTTATTTACTGCATAAGCAGCTAGTCCATTGCCTTCTTCTTCTTCAGCAGCAGCAGCAACGCCCCCCTCCTTCTTCTCCTCCTCCAGATTTCCAGCTCGTGCTGCTTCCATCGATAAACATTGAAAATCACTTTGCGTTATCGCGATAGACGTTTACCATTGATTTCTCCGCTTTCATTTTATATGGTTTATATCACTTTCGTTTCCGTCTCTCTCCCGATCTCTCTCTCTCTCTCTTTCTCTTTCCTCTCTCATAGATACACACATTCAATGCCTACTGGGGAGAATTTGAACGCCTACTGGGGAGAATTTGAATGCCTACTGGGGAGAACTTGAATGCCTACTAGACACTGTCCTCGAGTGTCTAAGGTCTCTCTGTACAGGGGTTTGTCAGAACAATCTGGCATGAGGATACTTTTTTCCATAGAAGTAAACCCTGACCAAATATTCAAAATCACATAGTATTCGCAGCCCAAATAAGATCTCCTCACTATAGCTACTCCACAGTTTTTCCGAGGAATGGTGCACCTTCTCCAAGTGATATTACCTCAAGTAATGGCACGAAGCTGGATACTCCACCAGACTAGATAAATTATTGTCCTGGAATCCAGTAAGACCAAGAGACTAACATGAAAGATATACTACAACATATGAAAATGGTTAATTAAGGAGAGCGAAAGTATGTTCTCAACTTCTTTACTAATTCAGTGTTTGAAAGATAAAGAACTTAAATGGAACATTCGAATATCTATGTATCTCATATAGACTTCAAGTGTTAGCCCCAGGTTGTGGGCCCCTTGATTTCTGAGAACTTCGACTGAAGTAAAATAAAACAAGAAAGTTTAACATTCGAAAGCTATAAAGGGATAAAAAGTTTATAATAACCTATTATAAACAAAAGGAAAATCACCAGTGATAGTAACATTATCTCAATTGCAATATCGTAACAGACGTTTACCACTGATCTCTCTTATTTTATATGTTTTTTATCACTTACACCCCTATCTCTCTTACCCACCTTTTATTCACAAGATTCACAAGTAATCATCGCCTCCTTTTTAACTTGTAATGTGCGTCGTATTGTGCTAAACCTTATTTTCATCCCAGTTTTATGTTTTAATCCATTTTTATTGTTCCTAGTGCTCTTATAAATTACTAGGATGAACTTTTCTTATTGTTTCATGCTTCTTTCTCTTCTACTTTTCAGCTGTTCTTACTGGAGTTCTTAACAGTTATTACCTTGGAAACTGAGTGACAGCATGTATCCTCAGAATTCCACTATTCTGTTTTTTTAGTTAGCCATCTAAAATCACTTAGTGTCCTTGCAACAGCCGTTTACCATTACTTTGTTTGTTGTTTTTCTTCTAGACATTGAATGGCAGGTTTGGAAGTCTTTGTTTCACATATTTTCGAATATACCTCTAGAATACTTATTGTCTATTATTTAATGGCCTTTCTTCATCTACCATTTTCACTTCAGTTGTTTGGCAAACTACATTGAGTTTTTTCTTCTTTTATCCTTATTTAGTTTTCCAAGATTGGTAGCACAACCTTGCCTTCTTCGATGACGTACATATTACTTCGCTTAATCGCAACAGGCGTTTAGTATTAATTTCTCGACAATAACGACCATTGGAATGCTCTAGAATGTGTGAATATGAATGCATGTGTACCATCGCAGAAAAAAAATCAAATAGGAAAGAAATAAAAAAAACCGACTCAGTATCTTTTTTTTTTAAGTGCAAATGATATGCATTTATTCGTGCTTCCTCCAAAACAACTCACTTCACTATCTTGCAAAAGTCTTTCGCAGACACATGTGCTTTTCAAAAGTCTTTCTCCTCGCCACCCGGCGCCGGCCGGCAGCCAGCACTTTCTGCCCCTTAACTTTACACATCCATTGTGCGCGGCACTCAACTTGCTCCCCTCGACTACGTCGTGTATTCTTTTCTTGTGACGCAAGCTTGTGCACACTTGCTAATTTACATACTTGCATTAACGGCTGCTGCTGCTGTTAATATTTTCGCTAGCCAGCTATTCTTTAATCGCTGCTGATATTTTCACATGCGCTCACACGCGCCCTCACGCGCTCTGTTACACATGGATCCGTGGTGTAACGGATAAAGTATTAAGTAAATTAATTTCTAAGTGAGCTAATTTTGTGGGGTTTAAGGTTCAATCGTCAGCACAAACGATACTAAGAATACAATTGCGAATTACACAAGACTTCTACCCATTCATGGCCGATGGGACGAGAGCATGCTACCCACTTGATTTAAATAAAGGGTTCTCTTTAAAATTTAGTACAGATTCCCGAGTTCTACAGAAAGATTCCCCGAGTTCGAAAAGATATTCCTGAAGAAGGTCGGAGGTTACATCGGTCGAAACGTTGTGAGAATAACATTCAAGATGAGCACCGTCCTACTAACCTAAATAATAGACATTATCAATCTTTATACAAAAAATGAGAAGTATTATTATTTACTCAACAGGCCATCATCAACGACTTCTCTTTGAGAACAACTTGTGGTGTTCTCTGGACAACAAGTCTCCCCAAATTTCCAGTATTCTTCACCTTTTTCGATAACCTTTGCAGGTGAATTTGCGTTATTGCAATAGCTGTTTACCATCAATTTGACAATTGGCAGTGATTATTGGTCCTCACTGATATTTGGGTGGCGATGTAAAAATTTGAGAAACATTATTATTATTATCATTATTATTATTATTGCTAATATATCACTATCAACGCCCAAAAGCCATAGGGAGTATGGTATCATGACCCCAGAACATATACTACATCTCTAAAGGAGGATATATGCCTGGGATGGCGGTATCATTACGTACAAGCATATGCTACTTAACCTTGCAAGGATGAACTAATACCTTAATGGATGGCTTTGTGACAGCAGAACAGTACTACACTATCTTCATCCCAAATGAGTCACTAGGACTTCTCACAGAAATTGCTCACTAACAGCAACCGATATGTTCCATGGAATCTGACTAACAGCATGTCTTCCCAGATTTCCAGTACTCTTCGCCTATTTGGATAACCTTTGCAAATGACTATGAGTTATTGCAACATTGCAGTGGCAATAAACTCCCTAAGATAACAGTTACCTTCGCACTTACAAAGTAGACGTATGGACAGTGCATTTCGTCCTTGGTTTTTCCTCTTCCTTGAGCGTTTACGCTTATTTCGTGTGGTGCCAGTGGATGCCGATACTCGCATTTTCTTTTGCGGTTTCAGTTTTCTTGTTACCATGTGGCGTTCCTCTTCCTTTTTATTTTATTTTTGTTGCAGTTTCTATTTGGCCGGTTAGCTTTTGTAGCGCATGTGTATTAATCTCTGCATTCAAGAGGTTTCCTTAAGTTTTCAGCTGTTTACAGCATTACCATCTGTTATATGGTCTAAGTATTCACCTTAATTCCGATTTCCCATTGTCTTCCCCCCCCCCCAAGTTTTTAGGACTGTTCTTAGTGCGTTATTGCTGTTGTTGTAGTCGTCGTCGTCGTCGTCGTCGTGATCATCATCACTATCATCACCATCATCATCATCATCATCATCATCATCTCTATATTAATACGATAGCGTGTGAATTATTTATTTTCTGTCACGCTTACATCCCAGTCGTTTGTTATGGACTTCCATTCCTCATAATAAATAATTTTACCAAGAATTCTTCCTAAGTTTTGGTTTCGGTTTCGATTATAGCTGAAGTAACTCAATATATATATATATATATATATATATATATATATATATATATATATATATATAAGTTTTGATTTCGGTTTCAATTTAAGCTGATGCATCTAAGTCATATGAATATATTATTTTATTTTCTGAAATCGCAACTTTATAATATATAAATATCGAAAGAACATTTACTCTATAATAATATATATTAAATCTGCAAGAATTTAAATACCATATTTAAGCGTACTTTACGACCGAGCTACGCCGGGCGTCTCTGTTAGCTTAGATAAATACTTTTGCAGTTTAAACAAAAGAGCTACAATAATATCAGAGCGCCTCCATTTACGCTGAATATTTCCAGAATGCCAACATCAATATATTACATATGAATGAGTCCATTGTGGAATTTTCACAGGTCGCGCTTGTTCTTGTTCTTGTCCTCCTTCTTCTTCTTCTTCTTCTTATTCTTCTTCTTATTATTATTATTTTCAAGTTCTCATACAAGTCATCATCAAAGATTACTCACTGACAATAATTGGTGGTGTTCCATGGGTTCTGGATGACAACAAGTTTTTACAGATTTCCAGCACTCTCCACCTCTTTCGATAACCTTTACAAATGAATGTGCGTTATCACAACAGCCGCTTCCTATTGACTTCTTGCTGGTAATGGCTGTTTGTCATCACTGAAATCTGGGTAGCAAAAAGCCTCCTCAAGGCCTTAGTTCCTCCGCACTCATCCAGTGGAGGTTTGATTAGTGCCTTGTGTCCTCGGTGTTTTCATCTCCTATTGACCCTTCCCGACGTTTTGGTGTGGTGCCAGTCGATGCTAACACTACACATTTTAGGGGATGGTGGTGGAGATAGTAATAGTTAACTAACAATTCTTGGATTTCAGTGGTTGGTCCTATGTGGTATTCTTCTACCTTTTTGCTGTTGTTGTTGTTGTTGTTGTTATTATTATTATTATTATTATTATTGTTAGTAGTAGTAGTACCTATATAATATTATGCTGGTTTCTTTATTAGTTAGTCTGTGCGTTACGCTTTGAAAAAAGATCAAATATTATTTTTGAAAAACAAATTGCGCTAAAAACGCCAAATTCGTGAAATTTGCTTTTTAAAAAGGCAAAATTTGGACAAGAATATGAGAGTGCTCTCCCTTAGATCTAGCCTTGTTTTTGAATATACTACTACTACTACTACTACTACTACTACTACTACTACTACTACTAATAATAATAATAATAATATCTGATCATTATTGTAATAGTGTGAAAAAGAACTCGTAGTAATTCTGACGTGAAGTGGTTCTTAACAGAAGAAAGAAGTCGGCGAAACGTTACGTAAAACAGGGGCCATTTGAAAGAAACATGGCATAAAAGGTGAACACTGTCTGTCAATAGGTGTTCGACTAAAGCAGCAAATTAAAGATTGTCTTTTAAAATGTGATTTTATTCTTTGTATTGAACTATGTAGCACAATATTACTTTCTAAGTATTTATTAGTACTTATTAATTTATCTCATTTGGGTCAATTCTATATTTATAATGGACACTATTTTGCATAGAAATGTTAATAAACTCTTTTTTGCTGCGCGTTTCTTTTCAGTTCACAAAACTAATTGTTTGCGCTATCCAGAAAAGTATCAGTTTCATTTAAAAGATATTTGTAAATTAAATACACTTCTGGTTCCGTTGAATTTCCACAGGTCCTAATAATAATAATAATAATAATAATAATAATAATAATAATAATAATAATAATAATAATAATAATAATAATTATTATTATTATAGATCTGGTTTGGGAAGGAGGCAGATGCTGTCTACAACCTCAGGCTTCACGCCGCATAGTCAGGTTTGGCGCGATGTTTAGCGCTTTTCAACACTGGAGGTGGAAAATATTTCTTGGGTGTACTTTATGGCGTGGTTTGTTAAAAGGAAAAAGAAAATTTATGTTTTGAAAGATGGAGCAAGACAAGACAAAATTAAGGAATAATAAAGAAAGGGGAGAAATAATATAAAAGAATGAAATAGAGAAAAAAATGAAAAAAAAGAAAAAAAAAGCGGGAAAAATAAGTCGAACGATAAAATAAACGTAAAAGAATAGGAAAATAAAATAAAGAAGAGACGAACGTTAAAAAAACATGAATGAATTCGAAAAAGAATGAAAATCAGAATAGAAAACAACGAACGATGAACAGTAAAGGAACGAATAGAACAAAAGAAAGAAAAGAATTGAATGAATGAAAAGGAAGGACGACGAATGAAAAACTGACGAATGAATGAAAGAAAAAGAACGAAAACAGAAATAAGTAAGGAATGAATGTATGAATAGATGAATGAAAGCGATGAACAAACGTTAAAACGACAGCAGACCCAGGAAGCAGCAATTATTCCCCTTTGTCAGAACTAAAAAAGAAAATAAGGACAAAGCGAGAGTTACAATGTGGTTTCTTATTTTTTTCTTTTCATTTCTTCTGAAATTAATGATAAAAAACTTAACATAAGCTCATTATAAGCAGAATAGAATATTACAAGAAATAATGCAATTTCACCCGGAGTTGGAAAGAAAGTGACAGAGAGAGAGAGAGAGAGAGAGAGAGAGAGAGAGAGAGAAAGAAAGAAAAAGAGAGAGAGAGAGAAAGAAAGGGAGAGAAATATAGAGGGGTATGTCGAGCAGGACAGTTCCTTTCAGTTAAATAAATTTACTGATTTTGACTTTCATTATTATTAAAATAATCTACACGAAACTTAATAGACAATGTGATGTAATATATATGTGTGTGTGTGTGTGTGTTTGTATATATATATATATATATATATATATATATATATGTTTCTGTGTGTGTGTACATGCATAGAAAATATTTACATAGATATAATATATACATACATATATATACGCATAATTTATACATTTATACATATATAATATAGATGTATAATATATGTAATATATGGCATATATATAATATATAATATATACATTTATATTATATGCATATATATTATATATAGTATATAATATATATAATATGTACATCTATAACTTATTTAATATATGATTAAAAATATGATCATCCTACAGAATATGAAAGCATGTGCGATACCCTGCCTTCATCAGCTGCCAACCAGGGTGATAACACTTTCGGTATCTTAAGGCGGTACTGCCACTCCTGATGCTACTGAGCAGCTTCCGTTACCGTGCAGGGTATAAAACAACAGAAAAACAAAACAAAAAAGAAAAAAAAATACAAAACAAATCAACAAGGAGAAATTAAAACGTCTGTTCACGCTGAAGTCTTCCTTCACGAAGATGATCAGAGGTAACTTTTAGCTTGTGGCCCGTAATTCATATTTTTGTGAGAAGCGAAATAACGGAATGCCTTGAAATCGACCACAACCAACCTCGATAAAAATCACATGGCATCTTTGATCTTTTTCCACGCAGTCAGCACACAGTGTCTCATATCAGTTTTTCTTCCGTTCGTGTGCCTCTTCCTAATTTTCCTTCCAG
>NC_136495.1:34594882-34694882 GCF_053919585.1 Euprymna scolopes | reverse complement strand
ACGAAGAGAAGAAAAAAATAACAGAATAAATAACGCAAGCAAGAAAATAAAAAAGAAAGAAAAAAAACGAAATAACGATAAAACGAAGTAGGAAAGCAATACGAAAAACAAAATAAAGAACAAAAAAAGAAAGAAAGAACGAAAGTAGTAAGAAAGAAAAGACGACGAGAAGGATGTAAAGAACGAAAGAAAAAAGAAAGATAAAAAAGAAAAACTGAAAAAAGAAAGAATATATGAAAAATTCAAGACGAAAGAAATAGTGAAAGTAAATAAAAGACATAATGAAAGCAAGAAAATAAAAACAGAATGAAAAAAAATCAACAAAAAAAAACAAAGTAAAAAAGAATAAAGAAAAGACGAAAATAAAGAAAACAAAAATGAAAGAAATGAAAAAAACAAAAGAAAAAAGAAAAGCAAAAAATAAGAAAGAAAACAAGCAGGAACAAAAAAAGGAAAGTTAGAAGGATAACGAAAACAAAACAAATGAAAAACGAAAGAAATATCAAAACAAAAAAGAAAGTTGATAGCGTTTTTGTTTTTCTTTGCATGATGTAGTTTGTAGGTTCAAACTCCGCACGTAAATTTCTTAATTATTTTTCATTAATTGCAAAGAATTTTATAATACTTGAAAACTTACGTGTTTTTTTTTGTTGCATGACGTGGTTTGTAGATTCACCCCCCCCCACATAAATTTCTTAATGTTTTTTTTGTTTCGTTAAATGGAAAGAAGTTTATATAAAATAATTTTATAAAAGAAACAGTATATTCTGTAGAGTAACATATATCTTGGACTAAGTTACTGCATGAAGGCATGTGAAGCTTCCTCCCAGGCGATTTCACGGATTTTGATGACAATAAAAATATAGTAGTGTGAAATATTCGTTGATCATCATTCAATCCCTAGCAATCCCTGCTAGTATATATATATATATATATATATATATATATATATATATATATATATATATATATACATATTTCCATAGAAAAATGCGAGTATGAAAAGTAATATGGTTAAGCTTAAACATGGAAAAGTAAAGGACCAGTTGTTAAAACTGGAAAAGAAAAGGACATATTCTAGTAAAAAATAAAATAAATTTATAACTAAAAATATTGAAGCATTAAATATTGATTGAAATTTGACAGAAAAATGAGTGAGAGTTGAAGCTTTAAAGCAGTTCTAAATTACTATAACTGCAACTTAACCATATATTCAAACACATTAGTGTTTAAACGATATATGTATATAGATTGGTACAGATACAAATAATCTTTATGCAAACAAACCTATTAAGATAGTAAAAGTTCTACAGGGTTAAGTGAGGCAATGAATATAATATACAAAAGATCGAAATTCAAAGTTAAGTTCTAAAATATAATAACAAATATCAAAATAAAAATATATTAAAAAAAAGTAACCCAAACTTTAGAGGGTTAGTGAAATAAATTCCACCCGGGGAATTCTATGAGCTGAAAAAAAAAGCGGAATTACTTTCTGAGTTTTTTTTCTTTTTTTTTCATATTTCAATTCATTGCGGTTTTTGATTTGGACATTTATTCGATCAAAACTTCATAGAATTTTCTCGTTGTTCATGTACACACCTTTTTTTCTTTTAGCATGTCTTTGCATATTGACAGGTTAAGAAAGCGTTGCGTTCATTTCAATGTCTCGTCGTAAAATTGCAGATTAGCAAGAACCTAGTAAGGATACCTCAGTTCCGGATTTTCACCACGGATCCTTACCATTCGTTCGATATCTTCTGGTTTGCTTTTTCAACTCGCCGGATTACCCTCACGGAATTTACTTGGATAAACCTCCGAAGTTTGGACTACATTTATTTTCTTACTTTTATACTAGCGTGGTGAAGGAGGGGCGCCCAGCCTTGCCGGTCGAGTCGTAAAATACGTTTAAATATATTTTAATTCATACAGATTGGATGCCATCAGCTTGAATCAAAGCCAAAACATTTAGCGCCTCTCTCGTTTAAACAAGTGACAGATAAAGAAAGATTTAAAATTAAACCACTTCAAGCTATGAATGAATATTCGTATGCGATAGCTCTAGATATATCTAAGGCTTTTGACAGGGTATGGCATGAGAGTCTCCTAAGAAATATTAGATCATACGGTATCACTGGGAGAATACTTAACATAATTAAATCCTTCTTAGGTAAGAGAAAAATTCAGGTTGTCCTCGACGGTCGTACATCTAAGCAATATGATATAAATACGGGAGTACCTCAGGGGTCTATCCTTGGACCTCTATTATTCCTAACATTCATAAATTACCTCCATGACAAAATTGCCTCTGAGATGGGTATATATGCTGATGACACCACACTCTATAACAGGCACGACAGGAAAACAAATGAACACATATCTAAAGAAATGGCAGAAACACTAGAGGATGACCTCCAATCTTTAGTGGAATGGGGATAAAAATGAATGCTGCCAAGACTAAACTTGTTTCCTTCTATAATTACAAGAAACCTTCTATACCACCAATAGCAATGGCCAATGATTCTTTATCTGAAAGTACATCTTTTAAACTCCTTGGCCTAACATTCACAGGAAACATGGGTTGGAACAATTACATTGAAAGCATTGCCAGGACCGCTGCGAAGAAGGTGTGCTCTCTCTACCGTGCTAGAAAACTACTAACACCCGAAATTATCCTGTATCTCTATAAGGCCATCATTCGCCCATGTATGGAGTATTGTTGTCATATTTGGGCTCGTGCATCTGCTATTAGTCTCTCGCTCCTAGACAAGGTTCAAAAGAGAGTCACCAATCTGATAGGCCCTGAACTGTCATCTAGCCTCTGTCCCATCGACGAAATGTTGCATCCCTCTGCCTGTTCTACAAGTATTTTAATGGTGAATGCTCTCACGAACTGCAAGCACTTGTGCCATCACGACGTAAACACCATCAACAAACCCGACAGGCAGCTAAATCCCAACCCACACAGTAGAGATCTCTAGATGTAAAAGAGCCTTCTACTCCAGTAGTTTCTTCCCCAGAACCGATAAATTTTGGAATTCCATTCCAGATCCCTGCTTCCTCAACTGTACTGACATGCAGAAGTTCAAGTGTAACCTGAACCAACATCTTGCTGCCCAACTCCCTACATAGTACCCCAGTAGCTGTTGCCCCTGATAGTAGCCCCTACACCAAAGTGGCAATGTGCCTTGTTTGGGGTGAAAATGTATTAAAAAAAAATAGAAATATATCGGCAAGTTGAAATGAGCATTTTTGTATTTCAACTTTCCGACATATTTAGCCAGATAAAAAACAACGAAGGCTAAGCAAATATGTAAAAAATATAAGGAAATAAAATAAGAATTTTTTTTAATTTATAAAAAGTTCAAAAATTTTAAAGAAAAATTAAAACCTTAAAAAACTTTAAAACTTTTTTAAAAAAACTTCGAAAAAGTGAAAAAAAGAAGAAAATTAAAATGTAAATATCTCAATTTCTAATCCTTAGAAGATAATCCATCAGGAATTCGGTGTACGCCAGGATGAAATGAAACGAAAGTTAATATCGAGAACACCAAAGGAACCAAAGAAGTAACCCGATGAAGTAATCAGAATCCAGATTCTTGAATAAAGCATCACCCACAGAAGAATCGTGTATCAACGCTCCTTGTGCATAAAATATATAAAATACATATTCATGCAAATGAGAAAGGTTTTAAAAAAGATTTCAAAGCAGTGCAGTATAAGTCGACAAAGAGCTACACACAATTAGATATTAGAGTGTCAAATTCAATAGAGAGTAAAAACCAAGTGAGACTCTTTTCTATAATTTAAAAGAAAATTAAGAAAGCTGTTCAATTTAAAATTATAGAAAAACTCGCAGCATTGGCTAGTGAAATACTCAGGTTGGTGTCTGAGGAGCGTGGTTAAACCACTAGAAACGATGCACCGCAGCCTTTTTATTAAGGCATGCCTCTGATGTCTGTTATTGAAACTATCTGTGGCAAACCTTTGCACCAACAGTTCTAAGAAGTATGAATGGTGCTACATGAGCATTCATCACCATAAGAAAATATTTGTCTGGTAGTCTAACAGCAATGTTCAGTATGTAAATCACCTGTTGGAATGAAATGTACCTATTTACTATGCCTCCCCACGGGACAGAGTTAGACACCAGGGTCGTTTTTTAACGTGGAGAAAAGGTAAAAAATAAAAAAATTTTCTCAGTCGTGAAGGACTGATCCTCCACCGAAAGAGAACAAGAAACGGAAGTGCAGCATCTGAAGAACAGATACTACACTTTGATTTTGACCAAAAGGGTACTTATTTGCTGTCCCACCGAGCAAATTAGGCAAAGGCCGATTTTTAATGTGATGAGTGAAGGGGAGTAGGAGAGCTGGATAGTGACAATTGGTATGAAGGGTTGCCCCTACATTGACCTAGGTCTTATATGTGGGGCTGCCCCCACATATGGTCTTAGCTGGCAGTATCTGCCCTGGCAGATACTACACTTTGAACTTGACCAAAAGGTCAAGTTGAGATTGTTGGAATTAAATGTAATCTTTGACATAAATATCTGAATTGATCTTAAAAGAGCATATTGCTTTCATTGTTTTGTCTCTCGAGTGTGTATCCTTTGATATCTTATATGCTTTTATATAGAGTTGTGTGGTTCTCGGTTGATTAACTGTGTCTAACTGTGTCGGTATATACTCGAGAGTCAAAACAATAATAAGAATATTCTCTTGTAATAGCACTAATCATTAAAATGTTAGACACTTATTCATCGACTTCAACGGGAGGGTCGATCATATCACATCATTTGAGGTTTAAATATTTTGTTATGACTGGGACTTATTAATTAATGTAAGCTAGAAATTCTCTATTCACTCTCATTTATTCGGCCATTTTTATATTTATTTTATACTAGCATTTCAGCCCGGCGTTGCCCGGGTGTTTGGAGGTACATGTTGAGCATAAAAAAGCGGTCAATTTTTTTAAAACTTTGACCCCTACTATGACCACTTAAAATTTATTGTTTTGGGCTCAAATCCAGTTATTAAGTTTAATCCATGTCCAAGGAACCGATATCTAAAATTTCAAGTGTTTAGACCCGATATTGTCGGAGGAGTTTGGTAGAGTTTTCAAACGTCAAATACTCGTTAACAGCCAAATTTCTGGCCGAAAACCAATCACAAAGATTTTCCCAAATCTCAGTATCCTGTATATCAAATTTCGAGTGTGTAGACTGAAAATTGACAGAGTTATTGCCTTGGAAAATGTACTCACATACATACACACGTTCACTTATATATATATATATCTACTAGCATTCCATCCCGGCGTTTCCCGGGTATTTGGAGGTGTATGTTGAGCAAAAAAAGCAAAACAAAACAAAGCAAAAAACGGTCAATTTTTTAAAAATTTGACCCCTAATATGACCCCTTAACATTTATTGTTTTTGACTCAAATCGGGTTATTAAGTTAGATCCATGTCCAAATAACCTATGTCTAAAATTTCAAGTGTTTAGATCCAAAATTGTCGGAGGAGTTTGGTAGAGTTCTCAAAGGTCAAATCGTTGAACTTTGACCCTTTAACAGCCAACTTGCTGGCCGAAAAACGATCACAGATTTTCCCAAATCTCAGTACCCTGTATATCAAATTTCGAGTCTGTAGATTAAAAATTGACAGAGTTATTGCGTAGGGAAATGTACACACAGACAGACAGACACACACACACACACACACACACACGGACACGTTCACTTTTATATATATACTAGCATGGGTGCTCGGCGTTGCCCGGGTGTTTGGAGGTGTATGCTGAGCAATAAAAGAAAAAAACGATCATTTTTTTAAACTTTGATCCCTATTATGATCCCTTAACATTTATTGATTTGGGCTCAAATCAAGTTATTCACTTAGATCCATGTCCAAGGAATCTATATCTAAAATGTCAAGTGTTTAGACCCAAAATTGTCGGAGGAGTTTGGTAGAGTTCTCAAAAGTTAAATCGTTGAAATTTTTGGCCGAAACCCGATCACATCGATTTTCCCAAATTTCAGTACCCTGTATATCAAATTTCGAGTTTGTGGACTGAAAATTAACAGAGTTATGTCGAAGGAAAATGTACACAGGCAGACAGACAGACAGACAGACAGACAGACAGACAGGCACACATACATACAGACACGTCCACTTTTATAGATATATAGATAGATTAATTTTCAAAATCTTTTAAAATAAATATTTTGAAAAAATCTTTAGATGACAATTATTTTTACGGTAAAAGACAGAAAAGATTTACTGTTTAAAAGGATCCAATAAATTGCTGCGATTCTAAATAAATATATAAATTACGTATTTATGTTATTTATTTAATACTGTCTCACTCTCAAGAAAAATTGAATCTAAACTGGTGGTCCCCAGACAAAAGGAGGGTGGACCTGTAAATTTACCCATGTCCGTTTATCCGTCCGTTCGTTCGCACTTTTCTCTATAACTATGATTTGGAATATTTTGAAATTTTGTACAAACATTAAACATAATATGAGTAAAAAAGTAACAAAACGTATTTTCCGAGAAAACTCTGGTTACCCACCCCCTAGGAGTGCCTTTCGGGTTAAAATTGCTAAAATTGATACTTTTGTGTTTATTAAAAAAAAAAAATTGATGCCTTGGATTTTTATAAAACTTTCTGAAAAGTTGCAACTAATTGATTTCTATATAATTTTGTTTGTCTATATTTCGCGATAAATTTTGGGTGTGCCCCAAGGGCTTATTTAGGGCTAATAAAAACACTCCATTTTTGGGACTATTTTACCATATTTGTCCAACATTTTCTGTGTATGTCTATGTAGCAGTTTTGCATGGTGCTGAACTCAAATTTAAATATGTTAAGGCTTTGGGGAATTTGGGGGCTAAATGGGGGGAAGCAAATGATGAACTTTGTCATTTTTTTTGTTTTTTTTTTGCATGGTGCAGAACTCAAATTTACATATGTTAAGGCCTAAACCTGCACCGTTTGTTCATTTTCACCAGGATTTGATGTCCCCTGGGGACTTTTAGGGCTAAATAGGGAAGGGGCAAATGCTGAACTTAGTCATTTTTATGCCTCGTTTACTGTGCATTATCATGCAGGCTTCATTTGTTTTTCTTGTATTGGGGTTACAGATCGAACTTAAGTTCCTGGCTTATTTATTGCAACACCAACGTTTTGCGGATCTTTTAAACTGCGTGGGCGTAGATTAATATGTAAATGGCAAATAGTCGAAATGCATGCGGTCCTTTTTGTATCGGTCTATGTAGGGAGTTGAGCAGTAAGATGTCTATTTAGATTATACTTGAACTTTTGCATGCAGCACAGTAAGAGAAGAAGGGATCCGGGAGGGAATTCCAAAGTCTAGCGATTTTAGACAAGAAACTTAAGACGTCCTAACCCCCGACCTCGGGCGTGCATTACGAATTTGTGAGAAATAGAATAGACTACTCGCCTTCTAAGTCAGGTGATCTTTGCACCTTCTCAAAATCTTATCGAAACACTTACGAGTGGTTGCCTTACAAACACACTAATAAACAAACATATTATCACCAACAACACTAACACAAAAAAGGCAATTAACGTCCAAAACATTGATACCAACATTACTCCACGAAACTCTAACTTTTCCTCACCGTGTTACGACGCATGCAATGTGTTAGTATGAGACCTATATGTTTTACAGGTGAAAACCCTGGACGGGATGGCATCAGGATCCGTCGTTCTCTGGCCATGTAGCAAGCAAAGACGTTCTCAGAACCAAAAATCAATAGAGTAAAAGTGGCAAGGTTGCTTCTGTGAATTACTTGCTGCGTTTTGGGTTAAATCTTCCCCGACTTCGTATGCAACCACTTAGTCTTTTTGTGTCGAGACAAATATTTGTAAGCCTAGTAGTTAACAAATAGCTGCGATCAACGAGGAGCACTTCATTCGAAACAGATAACCTCGACCTACGATCTTCGCAATCTCTATAGGGAAGTACGACTCAGTTAACAGCAACAATAACAACAGCAATATTCCCACCCAAACCGCAAACTGCTAACGCCTATTAAATTCTGATTATATCCTCGAATCTTACCCCCTCTCCCCTAAAAGAACAAAAACAAAAACTAAACAAAAAAGTCTAAAAACTAAAATCTAAATTTAAAATGTAAACATAAGAATTAAACGGTACTCTGGGTTTGGCGCAAATTGGCATAAAGTTCCTTATTAAATTCTGGGCGATGCCGGATTTTCCTGTCGGTATAGTACAGATTTGAATAAAACGAAGCCCCTCCCCTAAAGAGCCTCCCTCCCCCAGCCCTCCGTCAAAAAGCTCCCCTCGTCTCCCAAAAATAAAAAAAAAGAAATTAACAAGGTCTTTACAAATCAAACTCATGACGGTAAAAGTAACTGAAAGTTTTACAAATAGTCCGTCCAAAGAATTCTTTTTGGTGACAATCTGGTCTAAATTAGCTGGATGGTTTCATGGCTAACAGTATAATTGGAATAGATCTTCCGACACGGTGGAAAAAAAACTGGTTTAGTATTTGTTTAAGGCGTTGGGGTGATATAATATGAAGTTGATATGTCATTATGTCCTGTCATCGAAGTCAATAATAACAGAGACATGGAAATACGAGATGATGTCCGTATGGTCCCCATATGACAGCTGAACAATCAGCATAACAAGCATTTGTATAAAACAAATCGCGTGTTTTCATCTTTAAATTACTCATGGCCTAAATAACCAATAATTTGTCTGTCAACTCTTCTAAGAACTAGCACAGTTTAATTATGCCAAACAAGCAGTGGCAGGGGGCGGTGATGGTGTAGTGGATACTATGTGGACTGGGCATGTCAAGTTCGAATCCTGTTGGTTTCATAGATCAACCTTTACCGTGGATGTTGGCAACCTTCACGTGGGCTATTTCATAAGCACCTGTTTCTAGGACTCCCACCCCGGAGAAATCAATTATGGCAACAAAAGTCATAATTACGTTGACAAACTAGTTCTCATTAATTCACCAATAGTAAGCGACGTTCAGCCTGGTCAATTCGAGATGGTTGCTCATTTCGAAGTACTAGGCGCTGTATGTGTTTGTAGGGAAGAGCAACACTCGCCTGCAAAATAATTAAACGAGATTGACATATGCTCAGGTCCGTTCGTGAATATCCCTTAGAAACTTCCTCCTTCGGAGAAAAGCAGTTCAACTCGACCATGGTGAATGTTACATTAGGTACAGGCATATAACCTCACGTTTTAATGCCAAATGCAGCCATTTTCTTGTAAAAAACTGTTGAGTATTTTAATTATGTATCAGCTTCATACAATTATTCATAGTGTTTGATTTGGTTATTTTATTCCATATTAACATTCCATATTAACATTCCATATTAACCTGCTTACTCTTGAGGTCTCTAGATGCCGGGAAGCCTTCTACTCTAATAGCTTCTGTCCTCGAACTGTTGGACTTTGTACTTCCCTGACTGTTTCATGTTTCTCTGACTGTACAAACATGCAGAAGTTTAAATAAAATGCGAACAGACTCTCGCTGTTTAACTCCCTACACAATCCTCTACAAACATGATTCCAAATGATATCCATTTGCGTCCAAATGACAACATGCCTTATTAAGAGTTAAGAATTAAAAACGCTTTTAAAGTAAATAACAAATATATTTATTTTTGTAAAAAGGTTTAATACTTAAAACTCTTAATAGCGTCACATAATTATTTATAGTGTTTAAATTGATTTCATTTTACGACATATCAGTCTTCACTGTTGAGGTCGCTAGATTTTTTTTACGTCATAGAAACCCTTATAAAGTAATTTAATCTCAAATATAATCATTCTAACGTGAAACGTGTGAGTTCTGTTATAGAATCGTCGATTTTATTAAAAAAAAATAATAATAGAATACGCATCAAGTGCGCTTGAAAGCCAATTTACAACGCAATTTTACGAAAATAAACAAATATTTGACTTGTTTGAAATTCATAATTAGAATATATTTCGAAGTCAAACCCCATCCTCAGTAAACAAACAAAATAATGAGGATGGAGTTTGACTCCGAAATATATTTAAATTATGAATTTCAAACAAGTAAAATATGTGTTTATTTTCGTAAAATTGCGTTATAATTTGGCTTTCAAGCGCACTTGATGCACATTTTATTGTTTTCATAATCATTTTAGTTTAAAAGGTTTTAATCCTTTAATCCCTTCATAGCTTGAAATATTTATTCATGGTGTTTGGTTTGATAGTTTTGCTTTACGGCATATCAACCCGTTTAAAATAATTTAATTCCAAATATAGTCGATTTTGTAAAATATTCTAATATTTTCATCACTAAAAAGCTTAACATAATGATTCATGTGAATGGGTTTGATTATTTTTATTCGCGACATAGCAACCCATTTCGGATAATTTAAGTGGTTGCGGTCGTGAACTAACAACTTGGGCGTGCCAAGTTCGAATCCTGACCGTTTCATAAAACCATGTTAGCAACCTTTATGTGGTCCCACCAGGGAGTAACTGATTCTAGAAATCAATAGATAAACCAACGAGGAAAAAAAGAAAATATCTTACCCTGCTGATTCATGCACAAAGAAGTAGAAGTGACAATAGCAGTATATGCGTAGCATATGATTTAGAGGTTTAAATAAGTGATATCGAGGTGGGCGGGCATAAATTTGTTGAGTCGAAAAGCAAAAGAAAAAAAATAACATGTTTGAAAGGCTAATATAAAAATGAAAGCAGAGAAAAACAGTGCGAAATGTAACGAGTGAAAAAGACTACGGAAGGATATTGGGGCATGTGTATATGGCATTGTCACACCTAGCTAAACATTATATGACTAAGTTAGAGTTTCACGAGAGCTGGATGCATCTAAAAGAATATAGCTTATTATGGTCTTCCGTAAAAAAAAGTCTTTTTCGCATGAATACGAGTATATGCTTCTCAGAAATATATGTACTCGTTTCGGCAGATTTAATCTCCGACCTTCGGCAGGTGCACCTTCCCATATTTTGGAGTCTTTATGTAAAACTCTAGAACCACTAAAAATTTTTGAACTAAACTTTTAAATAATCCGCGGAGCCTTTTTGTTCTTACTTCGTCAGCTACGACAGTGTTGCAGTGAATAAATACGTTCGTTAATCATTTCAAAATTATAGTCTTCTACAGGTTGAAGGTTCAATCCTTACTACAGGTAATAATCAAATATAGCATGATAATTCAAACTTTCATTACATCATGGCTACAAGAACAAGAACAAACTAAAAGTTTCAGATTAGAATTCATTAGAGGTTCTCGAGTTCGGCATAAACATTTAGCAAATTCGACAAAATGCGTCTGAAGAAGGTCGAACGTGACATGGAGCAATAACAAATAATAGGTAATTAATAAAATATCCCTTTAAAAAGCAATATGCAAATTAGTAAAGTTTACAATGGATATCGCACACAGTGGTATAGCGAAAGTCTGCGGATGATTATATATACCCCCTCTTATTAGGTAGACCACTTTCGTTTAATTATATCGCCCACTACCTACTTAGCGTGATGCAAAGCTATCTGTTTGTAAACAAAAAGTGCCGGTCAATATTAATATAATAATTTTTAAAATATGGTTTACGAGCGCCGACCCTATGCTCGAAGGGTAGAACCGACGACTATCAACTAGATGGTTGTAGGTTCAATTCCTAGTTTGGGACGGGCACTAGTTTACTCACACTAAACAGTTGTGATACAGCTAAACAGTGTGTCAGTGGATGACTATATATATATATATATATATATATATATTGACAGACGTGTTTTAAATATTCTCTCCAGTGCTTTTTCTTTTAACGATTTGGAATTCATTCCATTTGCGATTTTTTCCAAGGAACTCTGCCTTTTGGATCATTTTGGACCATTTGGAATTTACCCATTGGATTGGGCATTTTTAATTCGACCGTTTTGGATTTTACCATTCTTGGATTTTTTACCCTTCACCGGACTATCCATTCATGTGAAATCTTTTTATCATTTTTCTTTTACCTCCTATTCCCCTTACCTCACCCTTTTTTTTTAACCAAGTAAGATCTGTGACTTACTTGTAGTTTCATTAAATACTTTTATATGCAAAATCCGATCCCGCATTTTGCTAATTCCTGCTCTCTAATGAGACGGAGAGTATTTCTTCGAAACTCCGCGGATTAAGGACTATCCACTTATCTTGTGCTTCCTTTTTTAAAATTAAATATGTTTTTAACTCTTTTTCAAGATGTCTTTTAACATGTTTTATTAATCATTTGTTCATATATATATATATATATATATATATATATATATATATATATATATATATATAAGTGAACGTGTGTGTGTGTGTATGTGTGCGTGTGTCTGTCTGTCTGTGTGTCTGTGAACATTTCCCTACGCGTAATTCATGAAACTCTGTCAATTTTTAGTTTACAGACTCGAAATTTGATATACAGGGTACTGAAATTTGGGAAAATTGATGTGATCCGTTTTCGGCCAGAAATTTCGCTGTTAAATGGTCAAACTTCAACGGGCAACCTCGGACTGAAATGCTAGTCTATCTCTCTCTCTCTCTCTCTCTCTCTCTCTCTCTCTCTCTCTCTCTCTCTCTCTCTCTCTCTATATATATATATATATATATATATATATATATATATATATATATAAGTGAAAGTGTCTGTGTGTCTGTGTACATTTCCCTACGCAATAACTCTGCCAATTTTTAGTCTACAGACTCGAAATTTGATATATAGAGTACTGAGATTTGGGAAAATAGATCGGTTTTTGGCAAGAAATTTGGCTGTTAAAGGGTGAAAGTTCAACGATTTGACTTTTGAGAACTCTACCAAACCGACAATTTCGGATCTTAACACTTGAAATTTTAGATATAGCTTCCTTGAACATGGATCTAACTTAATAACTTGATTTGAGCCCAAAACAATAAATTTTAAGGAGACATAATAGGATTCAAATTAAAAAACTTGACCGTTTTTATCTTATTTATTTATTTTTTTTTTCTCAGCATACACCTCCAAACACCCGGGCAACGCCGGGTACCCATGCTAGTATATATATAAAAGTGAACGTGTATGTGTGACTCTGTGTGTGTGTGTACATTTCCCTACGCAATAACTCTGTCAATTTTTAATCTACAGACTCGAAATTTGATATACAGGGTACTGAGATTTGGGAAAATCGATGTGATCTGTTTTCGCCCAGAAATTTGGCTGTTAAGGGGTAAAAGTTCAACGATTTGACCTTTGAAAACTCTACCAAACTCCTCCGACAATTTTGGGTCCAAACACTCAAGTGATTTTCGATATAGGTTCCTTGGACATGTATCTAACTTAATAACTTGATTTGAACCCAAAACAATAAATGTTAAGGGGTCATAATAGGGGTCAAAGTTAAAAAAAATTGACTGTTTCTTTTGTTTTTTTTGCTCAGCATACACGTCCAAACACCCTGGAAACGCCGGGCACCCATGCTAATATATATATATATATATATATATATATATATATATATATATATATATATGTATATATATATATATACATACACACACACACACACACATATATATATATATATATATATATATATATATAAGAGCAAATAGTTTATAAAAAATGTTTAAACACACTTTGAAAAAGAGTTAAAAACATATTTAATTTGAAAAGGAAACACTAAATAAGTGGATAGTCCTTAAATCGCGGAATTTCGAAGAAATACTTTCCTTCTCATTAGAGGGTAAGAATTAGCAAAATGCGGGATCGGATTTTGCTTGCAAAAGTATTTGATGAAACTGCAAGTAAGTCAAAGATCTTACTTTATAACAAAAAGTGAAGCATAGGGAATATGGTGAAGAAAATGGTGATTTCACGTGAATGGATAGTCTCGTGAAAGCTAAAGTATCCAATGACGGTAAAATCTAAAAATGTAAATCCAAATCCATTCTGTAACAGTTAGTTAAATTTCCATTCGCAGGCCGCCCGGCATTGTCCATTCGTAAAATACACTTAAATATGATATTTTGATTAATGCAGATTTCGTATTTATTATTATATTATATTGAACCTAATAAATAGTAATGATTTAAAAAGTAAAAAAAATAAATAAATGACTCGTGCGCCACTACCGAGAATCGTAACCAAAACGTATAGTTTACGATTTACTTTTTCCTTTAACGTTAATGACTGACCTATAATGACATGTTTCACAAGGCTAAAAATTAAAACATGAACCAATAGCTATAGCATTACGCATGCATATTCGTAATGCCGTCGTTTGACCCCCATCTACCAAATTTCATTTTTTAAAAATTTTCACACTTTTGCGCCAATTTTCCCCTGGCTAAAACCCAAATATAAAATTTCGCAAAGGTTCGAATACTCTATATATTAAGTTTTATGTCTGTAGATTAAATATTGACAGGCAATTTTTAAAATTGCAGGAGTGCCCCTCCTTTGGGGGAGCCTGCGGGGTACCCACTTTCCGGCCTTGTGCCATATAATGCTGAGGTGGGCAGCATTTAAATAACTACCCTGTCAAAAGCCTTAATACCTAGGAGGTCCACCCTCTCAGGCCTTGCCACCGGGCTTTCCGGTGGGGCAAGTTTATTGCTTGCTGCCTGAGGCGCCCCGACCGGAGAATGCCGACGGGGTTACTCAGGCAATTTTTAAAATTGCAGGAGTGCCCCTTCTTTAAGGGAGCCTGCGGAGTTCCCACTTTCCGGCCTTGTGCCACATATTGCTGATGTGGGCAACAATTAAATAACTACCCTGTCAAAAGCCTTAGATATATCAAGGGCTACCACTCTACCCTCCCCTGTTTTGTCCAGTGAACAGTATATACGTTCAGACATTACAGTTAAGATATCTGCTGTTGAACGGGCTTGCCTGAATTCATATTGTTTGTCGGTCAGGAGTTTAGCAGCTGTTAGGTGTTGGACTAGGGCTTGATTAACTAAGGACTCAAATATTTTGGCAAAAAGCGGGAGGAGGCTAATGGGGCGATAATTTAGTGGGTCAGATCTTTCACCAGAATTCTTGAAGACTGGTAATATAGTAGCGATTTTCTAGCAGTCAGGAAAGCAAGATTCGTTAAGGCATTTATTGTAAAGTTTGGAGAGAACTGGAACAACCTCAGCAGAGCAAGTATAATTTTATTTATATAGATTCGATAAATAAACACAAGCATCTCAATTATATAAGAGTGCCTGATAAAAGAATGCAAAACTTACTTCGAAATCTAGTAGGTGTCCTTTCCTTTTCCCTACTGCCTAAAAAAAAAAGAGAGATACCTAGTTTTCTCTCAACTGATGATAGAATCTCAACTGACCTCCAAACTACTGCTCCTTCTTTGAAACATTCACAAGAACTCGTCTAGCTGCAACCACTTTAAATAACTTCACTTTCTTCCTCTGCGTACCTAAACTAAACGGAACTTCTGCGAGCAGTCTCTTTCAAAGAACTGCCTTACTGTAGAAGATAGTGCAACGAGGATGCTTCCCACCTAGCAACAACGTGGCAGTGTTCAAGACTAATATGAACAAATACTACTTATTTTGCTGTCATTTTAAATAATCAAATTCTCGTTTGCAACCATCGTGTTTTTTCAGAAAGCGTTCTACATCAATAATTTCGTCCCTCGAAATGTTAATCTATGGAATTCCCTCTCTTCCACGACTATTCCCAGATGGAGAAATTTAAATGTAATATGAACAAATATCTCTCTGCATAACTCCTCACTAAGAGTTCGCCTATAAATTTGGTTGTTGCTTCTCAGTGACAATGTGCCTTGTTTGGAGTGAATAAAACTTTTAACATATATATATATATATATTTAGCTACGCATACTCAAACACATTTCGATAAATACCAAAACAATGCTGAGTCCGATTAAGTAATGTTAAATTTGAAATTATACAAACTGGAAAATTAATATCTCCAAGAAAAAGAGACATCGAATGACCAGGTTTTATATCCTACAAAACTTCATCGCCTACATCGCACAAACTATAAACTCACAAACCTAAATTTCATATATCTCTATCTATATAAAGTTGAAATTTTCATAACACTTACATTGATATTAAAAGCCTACTTTTTCTATTAAAAAAAATTATTGAAACGAACTTCCTAATATATCAGTTGTGTATATGCGAACTACTAAATAAAGATTAGCTAATTTATATATTCTTTGAGGAACGAATTTTAATTAATTACTTATTCATTTTTTACGGTTTCTTATTGGATGAATGGTTTCATTTAACTACAAGGCCATTGTTTAGACATATTTTTTTACATTCTGCATTATTGCGTAATATTTAGAATAAAAATGTTATAGCACATACAAATATATAGCTATCTATATCTATGTATATCTATATCTATCTATATGTATATATCTATATATATCTTTATGTATGTATGTATGTATCTATCTATCTATCTATCTCTCTCTCTATATATATACATATATATATATATATATATATATATATATATATATATAAGTGACCTTATTTTTGTGTGCAGAAGGTCTCTACTAAACTCCTCTCTGAATTTTAGGTCTACAGAATTGAAATAGGGGATTTGGTTATGTGGAACCAATTCGATTTTATTTTTAACCAGTAAAAACAGCTGCTAAGAGGTCAAATAAAAAAAAACAGATAACCTTGGCAGTGTTAGTTGAATAAAGCTATTAACATACCCTGTTACGTTTCTGCATGCTCATAATTAAATGTGCATAGCTCAATGTCGCTTTTTTAACCTTTCGTTATCAATCTGTCTGTAGCTCAGATTGTAATGGACCGGGAAAACTAAGTAATGATTAAAACTGGAGCGTTAAACGTTTTGGTTTCGATTCTAGCCGCTTGCACCCAATTAATATTTTTTAAAAACTTTTTAAATCATTACTATATATTGGATGATTGGCTCTATAATAATAAATACGAAATCTGCATGAATTAAAATATAATATTTATGCGTATTTTACGAGCGGGTAACACCAGGCAGCCTGCTAGTTGCTATAAGATCTATAGTCAAAGAAAAATGTCTTTCCACGTCACGATCAACGTTAAGAAGTCTTGGTCACCGAGTCGCGTTTATTTGTTTACCTCATCGTGGTTGGTTGATGCTTAAAAGACGAACAAACTGCTTAGAAGAGACAGCATGGTACACGTTAACCTCGTGGATATATGATGAATATTTTTGTCTGAAATTATTTCATCTTAATTCCAGTAATTATTAAAAAAAGGATCGTGATGGCTTTATTCACGTCGTTTTCAAGGTGGACATCTGATAATGAGATGACTAAAATTCAAGATGGTTTCCTTTTTTTTTTAAACAAAATCCTTCATTATCAACAGCCGGACATTTAGACATATCTCGAATGCCTAAAAATGTATGACATCTTTTTCAATTGAACAGATCCGCTTAATGATTTTTTTACAACCTACAAGTTATTTTTATTATATTGAAATCACCAGATATTAATATAAGAGCTTTTAACTCTTAATATCTATATAACATTTCACCCCGGCGTTGCCCGGGTGTTTGGCGGTGTATGTTAAGCAAAAAAAAAAAAAAAAGAAAAAAAAGAAAAAAAGCGGTCAATTTTTTAAACTTTGACCCCTATTATGACCCCTTAACATGTATTGTTTGGGGCTCAAATCAAGTCATTAAGTTAGAATCAAGTCCAAGGAATCTTTATCGAAAATTTCAAGTGTTTAGACCCAAAATTGTCGGAGGAGTTTGGTAGAGTTCTGAAAGGTCAAATCATTGAAATTTGACCCCTTAACAACCAAATTTCTGGCCGTAAACCGATTAGAAAGATTTTCCCAAATCTCAGTACCCTGTATATCAAATTTCAAGTCTGTAAACTAAAAATTGTGAGAGATATTGTGTAGGCAAATGTACACAGACAGACAAACAGGCACGCACACACACACACACACACACACACAGACACTTTCACTGTTATAAATATACTATCCCGGGTGTTTGGATGTGTATGTTGAACAAAAAAAAAAGCAAAAAAAAAAAGTGGAAGGCAGGCTCGAACCCGTATCGCAAAGGAGGAAAAGAACGGGGTAAAAACCTGATGTCTATGCTGATACGACCACCGCAAAACCGGAAGCGACATTTTTTAAGATTAAGGCTAGACAATCTAAAGGAGAGGATGACTTTCAAAAATATCGACGAAAAAAGTGACCCCCCTGTAGAAAAGTGCCTAGTTGAAGGTGAAGATGTTAATATTTTTAGCCAATTTTTCGATATTTGTCTTATGAAAGGTCGAACTTTAAAACGATACTAATCTTGGTAAAATCCGTCACCTCTGTCGAAAGTTTTAGGCAGACATGCAAACATACACATACATACATTTATATATTGGTAACTAAAAATTTTCGACCCAAACCAATGGAAAAGCTTGCCCTATCTCTGAATACCCTTTATGTAAAATTTCAAATGTTTAGACCAGAAATTGTCTGAGTAATTTGGAAGAGACCGCAGATGTCAATTTTTAAAAAAATTTTGACCCCCTTTTTTGACCCCTTAACATTTATCGTTTTGGGCTCAAATCAATTTATTAAGTTAGACCCATGTCCAAGGAACCTATATCGAAAATTTCAAGTGTTTAGAATTGTCGGAGGAGTTTGGTAGAGTTCTTAAAGGTCAAATCGTTGAAATTCGACCCCTTAACAGCAAAATTTCTGGCCGAAAACGGATCACATCGATTTTCCCAAATCTCAGTACCCTGTATATCAAATTTCGAGTCTGTAGACTAAAAATTGACAGAGTTATTGCGTAGGGAAATGTACACAGACAGACAAACACACAGATACACAGACAGACACACAGACACGTTCACTTTTATAGATATATAGATAGATTATAAAACTCTGTGGACCTTGCTTGCTTACATATAATTTTCGACGATCGGGCGATTCCATCTTTTTAAAAAGGGATGATAAGTGAATACATATAATTCGAGGAACTTTATTAAATCCAACGGAGACACTTTGCTTTATGATTCTTTTATTTTTTTCGATTTTCCGTATAATCATATCAAAGTCGAAAATATCAATGAAGGTTCCATAATTGTTAATGTCACGAGCGCCTTCGATTCGTCCACGGATCATCTTCAGATGTGTAGGAAGTAAAAGTGAGAAGGAGTGAAAATGGAAATTAAAAAAAAAGAAAAATATACATTAAACCGTGTTAGGTGATAATAAGTTGAAATATTTAAAGTCGATGAGACGTCGATTAAAATATAGGTCGATTAAAAATTAGAGTATTAAAATCAGCAAGTTCGTGGGCATGATTGGCAAAGTCCGTCCATTACGCGCTACGTAAGACATTGCTGCTTTTCTCGAATGCAATATTATTTAAAGTAGAGTGATAAGTTAAATTGTATGATGCTTCAAGATTTTTTTATTTTTAAAGATTATTTAATTTTCCCGTTGTATAATTTTTGTGTTGTCAACGAGGAATTTTCTAAGATTGGAGGGAACATTATATATATATATATATATATATATATATATATATATATATATATATATATATGAGCTGTGACACAGCGAAACAGTACTTTATGTGAATGACTATATATATATATATATATATATATATATATATATATATATATAGTCATTCACATAGAGTACTGTTTCGCTGTGTCACAGCTCATCAGTGCAGCTAGCCAGGATTGAAACCCGACCGCCCAAATTACAGTCAAGGCTTCTCACCATTACGCTATACGGCTGATGCTGTGTGGGTAATGAATTAACGATGTTTTGACATCGTCCAAATGCCTCCACTCGATTTGTTTACACAAAGAGCGTCGCTTAATATGCTGATGGCAGTTTCTATATCACTTCCCAATATGATCAACCCAAGATAGGGAGCATTATATATATATATATATATATATATATATATATATATATATATATATATATATATATATAGTCTGTTTGTTTGTCTCCATATTTTCAAACTCTATCTCAACACAAAACTAAAAGCCGCAGAGCGGCGCTAAGGGCCTCAAATGATTGGATTTTTTACGGACTGTTCTTTTATGGCTTTTAGTCGGATAAAATAATTTTTAAGGGGAAACATGGGTCAAAATTGAAAAAAACAAACAAACAAAAAAAACGTTATACATTTTGTACATTCACCTTAGTTAATTTTTAATTTGTTCATGTGCGTGTCACGTTTGTACAGTGGTAACGTCACCAGATTCGAATGCCCCAGTTTTGCTTTCGGTTTCGATTCAAGTTGATGGCACCCAGTTACTTTTTACTTTTTAAATCACGACTCTGTGATAATGTATACGAAATCTACATTTATTTATTTGGAAAGATGAATTTTTAAAACGATAATTCGAACAAAACAAAAGGTGCTTATGTAGAGAAGTTCCCGTGCTATTTTTTTTAAAATAGTATTTTCAAATTAAAGTTAAGATTACCGAGATATTTTGTTCATTAAACGCTCGTGGAAGCTATATCACGTAACATACATACATAAGTACCTAATTTTGCTTTTTAAATAGATTTATAAAAATATTTCCTAATTATATAATCTATTTGTAATACTGAGCATCTTATATAGTATTAGGATTCTCCCCTGTATTTGGAATATTGTTTGTCCTGATATTCCTGTTAATAATTATAACTCTAATTAATCTCCTATTTATATATACTAGTATGCCACCCGGCGTTGTCCAAATTCGTCAACTATACATAAATATGATATTTTAATTAATGCAGACTTCGTATTTATTACCTATATATTAATACGATAGCGTGTGTGTTATTTTATGTGTTACGCTTGCACCTTTTTTTCCATCTGATTGGCTGTTGTTTAATTGTTATGACCTTCCATTTCCTGTAATAAATAATTTTGTCAAGAATTCTTCATAAGTTTCGGTTTCGATTATAGCTGAAGGGACTGAAGCTATATATATATATATATATATATATATATATATATATATATATATATATATATATATATATATATATATATATATGCGTTATATTTTTTATTACCGTATCTTTCTGTTAAGTTACATTATTGTTTCCGCTACCCGGCCGTTTTTTTTTTTGGCCGTCTGTAGCTTCCTCAGACTTTTACAGAAATGTTCGTTATTATGGGATGGAAGAGTGAAAGGGTGAATGAGGTCAGGGGGTGGTGCGAGGAGTGACCTGATTCACTCTTTCACTCTTCCATCCCATAATAACGAACATTTCTGTAAAAGTCTGAGGAAGCTACAGACGGCAAAAAAAAACGGCCGGGTAGCGGAAACAACAATGTAACTAAACAGAAAGATACGGTAATAAAAAATAAAACGCATATTTGCTCTACAACAGTATTGAGTACTTTCTTCACTTTTCATTAATTACCATTTCTACTATATATATATATATGTATATATATATATATATATATATATATATATATTCTTTTTCTTCGTGAGTTTCGGTTCCGATTATAGCTGAAGGAACTCAACTTATGTATATTTTTTTTTCTTCATAAGTTTCGGTTTCGATTATAGCTGAAGGAAATCAAGTTATATATATATACTAGCTGTACCCTTCCACGCGTTGCAGTGACTCAATTTGGTGTAATGTAAAAATTTAATAAGAAGAGAAAAATGCATGTTTCGTATATTCTTAGTACAACAATCCACTCCAAAAAGTGAAAAAGAAGGCGAAAATGAAAAAAAAAAAATGGTACTCTCGCAAAATTTGATCTGGATCCTCGGGAGTTTCTGTCAACCATTCATGGTTTGGACTCGACCAACAATCAGTGGATGAAGCCGAACGTAGCAAAAATGTTGAAACGCTAAATGTTTGTTTTTTTGTTTTGTTTTCTGTATACAAAAATGTGAGTTAGTAATTAATATTTGGTTGATATGGGGGGGTACTATACACAGATTCGAAAAAGTTGTCCAAAAACAAATAAATGAAAGCAAAGGTAAGGTAAGTTACGTTTCTACCTAACTGGATAATTGTTTAGTGTTTTTATGTAATGTAAAATGTTTAATCGGCTCGAAAAACAGAAATGGTCGCAGACTCTGTTGAATACGTTAAGTTTGGGAAAGTAAGTTGAAAACTAAAAACTATACAAAACAGTGTCTGAAACCCCACAAATATATGTTACCATGACATAGGCTGGCATAATCGGTGGGCTTCTGACAGTATTTTGTATAGTTTTTTAGTTTTAACTCACTTTCTCTAACTTAAAGTAATCAACAGTGTTCGCCACCATTTGTAGCTTTCAAATACACCGATAAACACTGTTTTTCAAGCCGACTAAACGTTACAGTAAATGAAAAGGGTTCATATTACGAAACACAGATACAAAAAAGTTGTCAAAAAATAAATATATAACAAATAAATGTTATCAAAGGCAAGAAAAGTAAATGTTCTACCTAACTGGATAAGATTTTAGTGTTTTTATGTAATGTATAATCGGTTCAAAAACATTCAATGTTTATCGGTATATCTGAAAAATACAAATGGCGGCAGATTGTATCGAACACGTTAAGTTTGGGGAAATTTTGGGAAAATGATTTTCAACTAAAAAACTATACAAAATACTGTTAGGAACTCACTCAATATATGTTATCATGACGTAGGCTGGCATATAATCGGTGGTTTTAAACTTTTTCTCGATACAGGTGACGACTTTTAAAAGTCCCTTTTAGTGATTACCTGGTTTGAGGATATTTGTACAACAAAACGGAAATCTGCTCCAAAAAATCCGGTATTATTTTACTTTAAGGCCCGTCTCATGTTCGTATATAACGAAATATTTTATTGTAGATTTTGGTGGGCTAAAAACGAATCTGCAAACCGTTTCCGTAGCAAAAAGAAAGTTTTCATGATATTCATGAAATTACTTTTTCGAAAAGTGGGTGATCACTTTTCAATGTAAATTTAACTTAGAATGAGCACCCACTTTCTGGCCACCTGAGAGAGGGACATTTTTCTGTGTGTTTCTTGGCTAAAAAGTTTTTTGTTTGATTTCTTTTGTTTGGTAATAACCCCTGAACTCTGGGACTATTTTCCATTTCACAGCCGTAGCCTTCGTTTACGCTATGCGTGAGCATAAACGAAAGCTGTTTAGCCAATAAACATGGGAAAAAATCCCCCCTCTCTCAGGTGGCTAGAAAGTGGGTGCTCATTTTAAGTTAAATTTACATGGAAAAGTGATCGCCATCTTTTCGAAAAAGTAATTTCTTCATATCATAAAAACTATTTTTTGCAACGGAAACAGTTTGCAGATTCGTTTTTAGCACACCGAAGTCTACAAATTTTTTTTTTTGTTATATACGAACGTGAGGAGACGCACGGCCCTTAATGGAAAATTATATAAAAAATCCGGGGGAAAATAGTTTTCAATAAAAACAGCAAATGAATTCGATAGAAAAAAAAATGGATGCTATGTTTTTTTTTTTTTTTTTCTGTGTGTTTCTTGGCTAAAAAGTTTTTTGTTTGATTTCTTTTGCATGGTAATAACCCCTGAACTATGGGACTATTTATCATTTCACAGACGTACCTTTGTTTATGCTACGCGTGAGCATAAACGAAAACTGTTAAATATGCACTCGCGTACCAAACTGCCTTGTCAAAAAACCTTTAAGCCAATAAACACGAAAATAAATGCCCCTTCACCGGGTGGCCAGAAAGTGGGTGCTCATTTTAAGTTAAATTTACATGGAAAAGTGATCACCCACTTTTCGAAAAAAATTTCTTCATATCATGAAAACTATTTTGGTACTCATTGGGCGTTGATTTTCATGGCGAACCGCAGAATTCTTTAATGGTCGTTCCCTTAGTCCCCCCCTAGTCAAGGCTAACGCATGTGCACGTAACATTTTTTATTTATTTACTTACGTGGCGGAGTTATACAACCATCACCCCCATGCGAATTTCTATACTGATAGGTTTTTGGAAATTTTTTCACTGGATTATTATTGATTGAACACTAACCAGATTATGAAAAAAAAATTGAAAAAAAAAAATATTATTTCAACATTTGAAAGGGGTACTCACTTTTTAGTTACCACTTTCTGGTAAATCGGTCACCCATTTTTTTTTTTTTTTTTTTGCTAAATACGGAAGTGTCTTCGGGAGATATAAAATGATCGCATGTTGACGAAGCAATGTATCGGGAGGCGTACGGGATGGAAAATTATGGGTAAATTTTTAGATTAGGCCCACCTCCTCAATTTTCTTTTAAATGACGACTTGTAATGGTTTTCGACTACGCTGAATACGAACATCGCATTAAAATTTTGCAGAAATAAGTAGTTATCAAGATATAAAAAGTTTATTATGCATTGTAATCTTCGGAGGCCATCTTTTTTACGCGCGTGCATTTTTTTATGGCGCGTGCGCGCGTAAAAAGATGGCCACCAAAGAATATAATGCATAATATAACTTTTTATATCTTGATAACTACTAATTTCCGCAAAATTTCAATGCGATTTCCGTATTCAGCATACTCGAAAACTTTATGGAAAATTGTGGAGGTGGACCTAATCTAAAAAAATACCAAATTATTAAACATTTCGGTACTCATGCAGAGAGTGATCTGTGCTGAAATAATAATGTTATTATTCTAAAAGCCATTCTTAACATGGGGAGGGGAGGGTGTTTTGTACATATTCTGTACTTTAACCTTATAATTGAATAAAAAAAAACATCATAAAATTTTAATTAAACGTGGAAATACGATTTAAAAAATAGCGCGGATCACTCTCTGCATTAGCACCAACATTTCTCCAGCATGTTAGTGAAATTTATAATACTTAAAACAATTTAAAAAAAACAAAAGTTTTGAAAAAAAAAAAAAACCCTCACCTTTCATAAAAAAATATTTAAAAAAAAAGCAAAAAAACACCTCCAAACTGACTTTTAACTGAATAAGTAAAAAAAAAAAATTTTTAAACTCGAAACTTTATTTTCATAAAAACAATAAAAAAGTCATGTTCAATCTATTTTTTTTCTTTGAGAAACAAATATATTTCTGATTTACAAATGCGGTAGAGACTCATATTATTTTTACTTTCTATGGTTTTGATATACCGCGTTTTTATTGGCTACAAAATGGGTGACTGATTTATCAGTACGTTGTAACTAAAAAGTGAGCACCACTTTCAAATGTCGAAATAATGATTTCTTTTTAAATTTTTTTAATAATCTGTTTAATTAGTGTACAATCAATAATAATCCAGTGAAAAAAAAATTCCAAAAACCTATAAGTATTGAAATTACGCACTTACTTTTACAAAGATTATTGACTTTAACTCTTTTCATAAATAATTTAAAAAAAAATAACTAAACCATTTATTGATAATTTGTCACGTGTACAAACATTTATTTATTTACGTAGGCTTAACTCTTTTCATGAATAAGGAAAGTTTTACTCTTTAAGAATAATAAAAGGAAAAAATGCAGAGAGTGATCCGCGCTATTTTTTTAAATCGTATTTTCAAATTAAAGTTTTACGATATGTTTTTTTATTCAATTGTAAGGTTAAAGTACAGAATAAGTACAAAACACCCTCCCCTCCCCATGTTAAGAATGGCTTTTTAAATAATAACGTTATTATTTCAGCACGGATCACTCTCTGCATGAGTATCATAAAAATTAGTACAAATAATACTTATCTCAATAAGTGAAAGGCTTATTTCTACCGGAAATGAAGTGGGGACAATCTCGCAGTCACGAAAAATATTTTAATTTATAATTTAATATTTTTATAATTCGCAATGTTAAATTATTTTAATAACATGCAAACATTCTTTGACTTTAAAAATAGATTTTCTGAAAATTTCAATTAAATTGGTAACGTAGAAATATGGTTTTATTCACTTTTAACAAACCAAAAATTACACACACACACACACACACACACATATATATATATATATATATATTTTCTTCATAAGTTTTTGCTTTTGTTTTGATTCAAGCTGATGCACTCAAGTCATATGGATACATATTTTTATTTTTAAAATCAAAACTTTATAAAATATAAAAATCGGTAGAAAATCAACTCTATAATAATATATACGAAATCTACATGAATTAAAATATCATATTTAAGCGTATTTTACAAATGAGCTACACCGGGCATGTCTGCTAGCTAAGATAAATACTTTTGCAGTTTTAACAAAAGAGCTACAATAATATCAGGGCATCTCCATTTACGCTGAACATCCACAGAATGCCGACATCAATATATGAAAGCATCCGCTGTGGAATTTCCACAGGTCCCGCTAGTTATTATTATTATTATTATTATTATTATTATTATTATTATTATTATTATTATTTTTATAGAGCAATTCTATACTAGTTATTATATTGCACTTCAAAAGATTAAAAAATGAATTGGGTGCCATCAGCTAGCATTAAAAGCAAAACGTTTAGCTCTCTATCGATATTCGCTACCATATGATTTTAGGAAACATGAATCTCAAACCTTGAAAAATTAACGCATAAATATATATTTGCGCATGCATGGAGGATCCATATCAAATCGTCGTACGCTTGCCAAGTTCCAATTTTTTAATGTCGATCCTTTGCAGCTATTTGTTCCGGCTAAACACCTAATTGAATTTGACGTTTCTGAATTTTTGAGATGAGAAGTGGTTATTCGTATTATTTGGATTCATCGGACTACTGTTTTCATCTTGAGTGTGATTCTCCCAACGTTTTGATCGATGTTACCTCCGACCTCTTTCAAGTGTATCTTGTCGAACTCGGGAATGTTTCTGTCAAACTCAGGAATTTTTACCTAATTTCGAGCGAAGCTCTTTATTTACTTCACGGGGGTAGCGTGCTCTTGTTCCGTCAGCCTATTCCGCAAGAACCCGTGGCGCAGTGGTCAAAGTACTTTGAAAAATCAATTGTGAAAAGTAATATTCTCCTGAAGGTTGAATTTCAATCCTCGGTGTAGGCAACCGAAAAATACAACTGCGAATTACTTAGGACTTTTATTCAGTCATGGTTGACGGAACAAGAACACGCTACCCCCGTGAAGTAAATAAAGAGTATTTATGTTTTATCTCTTCTCTTTGGTTTTCATACATAAATTTAATTTCACGGTATGTAAAGATTATTTGTTACTGGAGATATTCATAATCGTACCCTATTTCAGAGGGGAGATAGAACATATGAGAAATATTTGGAATCAAGTCTCCCCTTGCTGTTATTTCAAATCATTTGAAACCATAGCAGTAAGTTTTAGTCTCCTCTCCATCAAGGCCAGATGTTTTGGGTATATATATTCTTACCATGGGGTCCCGATTTCGAATCTCGCTAGATTCAGCCACTCTGACGACGAAACACGTATCAGTGGATAATTATATTAAGAAAAAAAAAACAAAAAAACAATATATATATACACACACACACACACACACACACATATATATATATATATATATATATATATATATATATATATATATAATTTGATGTTATTATTTTCCAGGAGTAAAGTAACCAATGAAGTTTAACGAGGTTAGGTTAATACAAGAGTGCCCAATACCGAAATAGGGCTAGGTGTACTTTATATTTGTTTTCGTGTTAGTAATATGTTGCTACACAATGAGCATGTTTTGGTCAGCTAGCTACTAGTAACTAGAGACCTCTTTAAGCGATAAAGTTTATACAAAAGCGAAGTTTGATTTTGTATAAGCTGTATATATATATATATATATATATATATATATATATATATATATATATATATATATATATATATATATTCATAACAGAACAATATAGGTTACTTTTAATTTTTTTTTGTATAATTGATCACTCATTTGCTGTTTCTCTCACTCTAAGCAAAAAGAATAATTAAAATTAAAATAATAATAAAAAAATAAAAAATTATAAATAACAAAGGTCAATTTAAAATTAGAGCCAAATCGATCCAGCAGTTTCTGGAGTAAAATGTGGCATTGTGGTTAATAATCCATATTAATCTCTAAATGAGCACTAAAAAATACCATAATACTTTGTTCGCTGAACCTTATCATAACAACGGTCCACACAAATTTTCAGACATTGACATGATTTCCGGGAAAAGTTGAACTGACGGATAGATAAACTGAGAGAAATATGATATAGATAGTTAATATTACCACAGGTATTAATGCTATTGAACTAATAGACGAAGAGAAAGAGGGAGAGAGAAAGAGAGGAGGGAGAAAAGGAAAGCAGAAAAAAGAGGATACATAAGTGTAGTTGAGAGGAAGATAGAGCGAGAAAGAGAGAGAGAGAGGGGGGAGAGACAGACAGACAAAAGAGAGAGATAGAATTTTGAATTTTGTCTGTTTGTTTAAATAGATTTAATTGGCTTTGCAGAATCGGCCTTTTCGAGTTAAAAAAAACAACAATCTAATCTGAGTTCACATTTTTTCTAATATCTGAAGAAATGTTTTTTTTTTCTCTTTTTGCAAATTTCTGATTAGCAAATTTGTCACGCTGACAAAAACGAGTACAATAAAAAAAAGTAGTTGCAACAGAAATTAAAAATAAAAAATAAAAAGAAATCGCAGAAACCTGGAAGAAACCAAAAATATCCGCGGGATAGTTCAACTTGTCTACTTCTTCCCCCCCCCCAAAGAGTCATACAGTCTGAAATCGTTTTTGAAGACACTCTCAAAAGAGTACTTCTTATGATACAGGAGTGTTACATGTTATCATATGATTCCATGGTCTCGTGGTCAAACCTTTGCTGGTTTTCTTTTGTGTGTGTGTGTTCGCCAGATGAAGAAGAAATATCATATATATATATATATATATATATATATATATATATATATATACACATGTATATACATATATAAAACAGAAATATACAACATATATATACACACGTATATATATATATACATATATATATATATAAATATATGTGTATATAAACATATATATGTATAAAAACATATATATGCGTGCGTGCCTGTGTGTGTGTATAATAAAAGTAAGTGGCTTGACGTCAAGCGAATATGAATATTTATATCAGAACGTTTTCGGTAACTTATTTTTCGTTTTTTTTATCGGAAAACGTTGGCTTCGTAAATAAACAGTGGTGTTTGACAATAAGCTGAATCATGCAGTCTGCAAAACTAGGAATGCCCGTACATATGGTTTCGCTATCAGGAAACACTCAACCCTGTCTTACCTTACATCTTACGTTTCTTTATTACTACCTCCTCCTAAAAAGGGGGGGGGGGAGGGAACCGCCACTGTAGTCTACCTACTGTGCAGGCCTGCTGGACATTTATTTAAACATCATAATAAGCATCCGTAATTGTACTTCATCCGACAGTACCAAGGTCTCGTGATATTGAATTGGATGCATTTATACCTAATAGTTGTGAATATCAACATGGGATACGTCCTCGACAATCAATCCTCTCTAAGACGGGTTATCTATTGCTATATGTACAGCAAAATACCAGAATACCAGGTGCTGTACGTGTACCCCGTATATTTCGACATTGTTTCCAGTAGTCATGGAGTTCTCTTTGCGACTGGAATCAGGCAGTGCCGATTCAGAGGAGAAGTGGCGTAATCCTTGTTTCACAATTGAGCGCTTATCATCCATCATTCCTCCAGGATGATCAGATAAGCCTCGTGGTTCCAAAAGATGAGAACCATTACTTGCTAATTGCTAATCATATCAGGCTAGCTACCTCGTGCGACGAAAGACAGAAAAAAGAGGATGCATAAGTGTTTGAGAGGAAGATAGAGCGGTTTAGTTCATAGCTAATCACCAAAGGTGCCTCCAAATAAAAGGGTGCACTCTGATCATGCATCTTTTGGTAACACTGATTATGCATCCTTTGGTAACGCTGGTTTTTCAATCACACTTTCCGACCTTTCTGATACATTTCTCACTGTGGGAGAGAAATAAAAAAACATCAAACCACTGAGAAGATAGATAATTCTGTCGCCCGAGGAAGATATTTCACCTCTGAAGTAATGCCGTACTTGTATGAGAGAGAAAAGGAAATTCTCAGCTGTAGTTGAAGTCAGGTGGGTTCTTGTATAAGATATCCTGTCACATTTTAAGATGTTCCGCTCAGTGCAAAACCGACTTCACAATCTAATAGGGGTGATCCCCTCTCTTCCCTATAATCTCTTACAATCACCCATCTGTAGTAGTCGAAAATTACACCAGTAACAGGTGAATTAGAGCCACATTAGAGCTTTTTATTATGTGAACAATCCCGGGTAAAAACCGGTGGCCTTGCTGACCCAAACTGTTGGTTGAAGACGCAAAATACAAGAAGGAAAAATAACTTCATAAACATTAATAATAATATTGTTTTGTGACGGGAACTCTTACACGGTGTCGAATAGTATTGTTTTCTCTGGATATTACAAGGTTTTTAGGATTTCACCGTGTTGAAAAATTATGTTGAAAAATTCAGTTCCTGTCGGGAGAATCACATAATTAATATGCACATGTAATTTGGCCAATTAAGTCAATCAGTGCGAATTCAAGTTTGATATAATAAAGATAGCTTGGCTGAATAAGAAACCCAGACTTCTCAAACTCCACCCTGTCAGCTCCCTATAAGTCGAAAGCAGAAAAATTCTGTAGAAGTTGAGAGTTGGGGTTGTCCACTCCACCACCCGCACCACACACCCCGTTCACTGACCGTCAGATAAATAGAGGGAAAGGAGACAATCGGTTGTCAAAAAAGGTTCTGTTTAAATCACTGTCTAAACAGGCTGCCTGCTGATAGAAAAAAAAGACATTGCATATATTTTTTTCCTTTTTCCTAACTGTAAAATAGCATTTTATTATACCCAGAATTTATTCAACAATTACTCTTTATAAGCGAAACCCCAAAGATTTACGTCCGGAGTCAATTATTTCTTGCATACGGAATTCGTGACTAATTCATAAACGAATTATATCAATTGGAGTAATTTCTTTCAAGAGACAACAAGCAGGAGAAAGGGATTTCCAACCCAACGCCCACGAACTACGGTCTGCGACACGCATATTCCTGGAGACTTGAGTTGGTCATTTTGTTTCTTTTGAATTCTTTTATCAAAAAAATTTGCTCTTTTCCTTCGAGCCACTGTTGGAGCAGGGATACAGGAGTCGCACATCAACCTCTTCATCGTAGAACTGACCAAGACCACGCTATTGAACTTTTTTGGAATCACCTAGGACTACACTTATGTGGATACAAGTCTTCACCGTGTTATATTGGTCCCGTTTGATCAGGATTCGACACTGTGTGATATACGCAATAGCCTCTCCATACTTTATCGTTTTGTTCATGGTAGGTACTCGACTGAGCTCCAATCTCTCCGTAAAAGATTCACCACAAAACCCACCTGGCTACAACCACAGCAAAGAAGTTTTTCTCTTTCTCTGTGCCAAATATAAGGCGGAATTCAATGGACAAAGTTTCTTTCCTTAAACCATTCCATGCGTGTAGCAAAATATCGACTAGAAAACACGAAGTAGTTCGGCATTCATGCACAAAAGCTATTTTATTTGTATTCTAGAACATTGGGTATATTACATGTACAGAAGCTTTAAATGAGAAAGATATGACGAGGTATAGCAGAATGTATAGCTGTTAAGGAGGGGGCGGGCGAACTGTGTCTAGGCAAGCAGGAAGAACAATGGAAATTTCAGGCGATCAAAAGAACGATCAGTCTCAAGAAAAGTGACCTAAGCTTCATCCAGGCAAACGAAAATAAACAAGGGAAATTCCAGGCGATCAAAAGAACGATCGGTCCCAGGAAAGGTGACCTAAGCTACATCCAAGCAAACGAAATAAACAATGGAAATCCCGGGATTTGGAATGACCTCTATCCATGACGTCAATCAGTCATGGGTCAGACAAAAACCAGGAAAAGCGCAATAAACAAGCTGGCTAGAAAATAGGTTAACAGGTCAAAGTGATACCAATCTAAGAGGCGAGCGGAACAAAGCAAAGTCAGTCAGATAGACGGACAGAAGCGAGACACAAATTGACACAGTTTGTGACCCACCTCTGCCCTAACCCCCATCGCCGTCATTGTGTTGAAGTGTGCATATTTAATATATAGTAAAATAAACAACGTCTTTATTATAAACAAAGTGTCCTGTATTCATTCATAAATGAACTAACTGTCTATTTTTATAGCTAGATGATCACCAGCCAGATATATATATATATATATATGTAACATAGCGCCAATATTTCAACTTGTGAGATATTACACGCCTAAGAAATAAAGATTCTGAAACTCTATCTTATTTCTCTTTGTTTCTTACATCTGGTGTGAATAGTAAAAGAAGTATGTCCTTAAATTTTAACCCTCATCCTCATGTTATTCTGGGCCTTTATATGCGCTGGTATAATCTATTTATCTGCATTATAATAAAAGGAGGACATAAGTCTGACGGCATTAATTAAAAATGGAAATGTGGAAGACCTAAAAAATCAACAATTCGCCCGCTGTTTTGCTAGCTTTATAAAGAGCGAAACAATCTAAAAAGAGGTATGGAAACCATGTCATGTATCCCTTATTATATTTTATATATATGGACACAGTATGAGCAAGTTCTGATGTTTTGAAGAGTTGGCCTGTTTGGACTTTGCTGAGTATTAATAATAATAATATTGTTTTGTGATGGGAACCGTTACACGGTGGCAAATAGTATTGTTTTGTCTTGGATATGACGTTGGATCCAAGGTTTTTAGGATTTCGCCTTGTGGAAAACTTGTGTGGAAAAAGTCAATTCCGTTGGAAAAATGACCTTATTAATATGCACATGTGATTTGGCCAATTAAGCCAATCAGTGCGAATTCAAGTTTGATATAATGAAGATAGATTGGCTGAATAAGAAACCCAGACTTTTCAAACTCCACATCGTCAACCCTCTATAAGAGGATGTGCAGAGCGTTTTTTTCGCCAGTTGAGAGCAGAAAAATTCGATAGAAGTTATCTTTAAACTTATACTTTTCTCTCATTTTTTTTTTATTTCTCGACTGTTTTAAAAAATTGAGGTAACCAGCAAAGATGGGTACTCATCTATATTTACATTTTTCTAACTTTTTTCTTCTTAGGAGAAGAGCCTTTCTTTGAAACTCATGGAACAAGGAAACTTTCACTTTTATTCCGTATTCCTTGTCTTGAATTTTAATTTATTTTCTTCGAAAGTCAATCAATCTGATGGCGCCCCCTTTAATAGGGATGAAATGTCGATATACTAACTAATGTTTTAGGTTTTATTTATTCCCACCACGTTGGAATATTAATTCTAGTATCACGTATGATATTTGACGTGACGTGTATCCTAACCCTACGGGGTCGTAGAGGACGCTGCATTATTTCATGCAGCGTGTCTTGGGCAAGAATAGCCAGGCAGTGCCCATCCCTCTCCAGGCTCCGAGTACAATGGTCACTCATTTTAGTATTTGCAAGGCTCAACGTCGCTTAACTTCGGTGATCTAACGGGAACCGGTGTGTCAACGTGATTATGACGTATATAACACACATATATGAACCATTCAACACAAGACAACACACCACACAATAGCCATGCATTATAATCTTTCAAATGACACCATCAAATGCCTCCTTATAGCCCCTAGTTTAAAACCACAACAACAGACGCAGATACGAAACCAAACTTATTCTGAGACGCCACACTCGCATCTCAAAATAAATAATCATTTAAGGTCACTTGATATACAGATCTACACCATTGTTTTCCACAGGGAAGTAACCTATAAGCTGTGAGAAAATAACTTATTTTTCATCATTAAATTTTTTTCAATTTTTTAATTTTATTTTCACGTTCTTTATTGATTACTATCGGCCAGAAGCTGCAGCCTCCTCTGCTGCCAGTCGTCGCGGGTTCGCTCCACTGGAAATGACCATTGGAGGTTCAGAAGGTGTTTATCTGATGCGCAACAGATACTACACCTAAACTGCGCAAGCAAGTTAGGAGCCAAGGTGAAAAGTCCTGTATCGAAGGATAAAGCACTGAGGTCTCGACTAGTCATCGTCAAAGCTGACGGACTGCATGATGATGATGATGATGATGATGATGATATTCTCATTGTTTCCGTATCTAATATAACAATTCTCTTCATACTTATTTATCATCTAACCAGTTAAATCCTTCATAAAACTTGCAAAGATAATTTTTCTGTCTAAATTTATATCGCTATTACTTGTTAGGTTGCAGTGAAACCGCAATCCCTTGAGCTGCTAGACTCCCTCATCCGATGTTAGTTCAAAATGTCACACAAAGTATCTTATATCTTTACAAAGCCACGATTCGCTTATGCATGGAATATTGTTGCCGCCTCTTGGCTGGTGCGTCTACAACAACCCTCTCACTCTTAGACAGGTTCCACAAAAAGGGTCTCAAATCTTATAGGCGTCGGCCAAGCTCCAATCTTTGTCCAATCACCAGAATGTCGCATCCTTGCGTCTGTTTTACAAGTACTTTAATGAAATGTGCTCTGATGGACATGCATACTCTCGATTAATTCGACAAGCAGCAAAATTCCACCCATTCATTGTTGAGGCCCCTAGATGTGGAAAAGCCTTCTTTACTCACACATAAGAGTATCCTATATCTTTACATAGCCAACATTTGCCTTTGCATGGAGTATTGTTGTCACATCTGGACTGATGCATCTACCACTATTCTCTTACCTAGAGTGATCGTGTCTAAAAAAAAAAGTGTAAAAGTTGGCACTATCGGCCAAGTTCTAACCTCTGCCTCATCACCGCAATGTTGCATTCTTGTGCCTATTTTACAAGTACTTTTATGTTATGTGATTTGATGAACTCATATCACTTGTGCAGCCTCCCCCACCTCGATGTGCATACTTCCGACTAATCTCGCAAGCAACAAAATCCCACCCATTCACTGATGGTTATCTAGATGTCAGAAAGACTTCTACTCTAAACGTTTCTTCCTTCGGACTGCTAAACTTTGGAATTCCCTGTCGGTTTCCTGCTTCCCTGACTGTGCTAACCTGCAGAAGTTTAAACATAAGGTAAACAGGCATATAGCTGCAGAACTCTCTAGATGGTCATGTTAGATATGATCCCAAATTGTAGACCCATACTTTCCAAATGGTACTATGCATTGTTTGGCGTGAAAAGGAGTAAATCTCTTCCGTCTCACCGCCCCCCCCCCCACAAGGGGAGAACACTTTGTGGTTATCTATCCACTTACTTCTTGGGAAATGTCTATCATACCCCGTTGCTTTTATAACTCTTATATCCCTTTTCATATAGATATACAAATTCAAGGAAAGGTCAGATATATGGCATATGTACTCTAATCTACTTCTCTGATATTACAATCGACTATAAAGGCACATCTCTCATTATATAGAAATGCACGCCTGTGGAACTCTGTTTCGTCTGCCTGCTTCCCACCGGACTACAACTTGGATGTCTTCAAGTCCAACGTTAACAAATTCCTAATGAACCGCCCCCTTAAGTAAACAGTTCATCAAATCTCCACACTAACGTAATGTACTTGCAATAACCCTTATCCCTGAGTGGCTTCTGGGCCTTGATAAGTAGTGATCACTGCGTAAAAAAAAATATACTGAACGAAATACCAATGTCTTTTATATGACATGAAAAGAAACTGGAATTTTAGGAAGATTGTTACCAGTCCAGTAATTAATATGAGCAACTCGACTCACAAAACCCCCAAAATATACCTGTCAACCAAATCCGAGAAAGGTCCTGGATATGACCTTAAACTATATCCGAAGGTAAGGCCCCAGCTTGCGGGTTTTGTGGAGTTTGGAGCCACCCTTTAATTGCCATTGCTCCCAGGTTCACTCTGACTCGGACTGGTAGTACCTGTTAGGGTCCCAACTATGGGTTAAACAGAAACCGACTTAAAAAACAAACGACAACAAATATACGCTATTAAAGATTTGTTTTTCAAAATGACTAGATTCGGTATTAAATAACCTGAAAAGGGTTGATATGCCGTAAAACAAAAACAACTAAATAATCAAACGCGATAAAAGTTTTAAACGATTGCACTTGAAAGGGACGGTTAGAAAAAATCCTTTGGTTTGAATATATGAGATAACGAGTAAATGCCTAGCATCCGGTAGAATGCCCCATCCTCAGTTTGCATAGACTGATAAGAAAAATGAAAGAAAAAGTTGTTGGATGCGGACTAAATTTTTATAAAAATATATTTTGTATTCCTATACGCTAACAAAAAAGATATACAAATATAATTAAATATTTATATATTTTTCCACATTGACTTTGTATACGTTTATATATATATAAAACCCTTATCCCTGAGTGGCCTTCGGGCCTTGATAAGTGGTGACCCCCATGTAAAAAAAATATATAACTACTTTTTCATATCAGTCTATGCAAACAAAAGTATAAATTTATGCGTAAATTTTAAGTATTTACTTCAAAAGTGCTCATATACGTAGGTAGAGCTAGTTAGTAATTTATAAAATATATATGGCGATTAAGCTACACTGAATATTCCGCGTTTCATCCACTCTTCAGGCTTATGCGCGAATTTTGTGGTTGTCTGTCGTTTTTATATACGCACCTTCCATTGAGATTTTAGTTAGCCAATCAGCTTTCTAGTATTCACCGCACCCTTCCTATTAGCCAATGAACATGCACATACAGGACAATGTCCATTTGACCTCTGGTTGACCTGATTGTGTGTGTTCTATTTAGCCTGGATATCTAGTGTCTTGACCTGTTTTAAATCTAGGTTAGTTTTTTTTAGGTTATTTTATATATATATATATATATATATATATATATATATATATATATATATATATATATATATACTAGAATGGATACCCGGCGTTGTCCGGGTAATTGGAGGTATGCGTTGAGCAAAAAAAAAAAAAGGTGATAATAGGAAGGCAGGCTCGAACACGAACCTCGAAGGAGAAAAAGAACGGGGAAAAACATCACGTCTTTGCTGTTACGACCACCGCCAAACCGGAAGTGGCGTAGGTTTAAATTAAGGTTAGACACTCGAAAAGAGGGGATGACTTTCGAAAATATCGGCGAAAAATGCAACCCCTCCCTGTAGAAAAGACCCAAGTTGACGGTGAAGAAATTAATGTTCTTAGCCAATTTTTCGGTACTTGTCGTCTGAAGGGTGCAGCTTAAAGACAATACTGATCTTGTGAAAATTCGTCCCCTCTGTCGAAAGTTTTAGGCAGACATGATAACATAATACGTAGATTTATATATTTATTAGCATTTCAGTCTGGCGTTGCCCGGGTGTTTGGATGCGTATGTTGGGCACAAAAAACAAAGTGGTAGTAGGAATGCAGGCTCGAACCAGTACCGCAAAGAAGGAAAAGAACGAGGTAAAACCTAAAGTTTATGCTGTTACAACCACCGCCAAACTGGAAGCGACATTTTTAAAAATTAAGGCTAGATAATCTAAAGGAGAAGATAACTTTCAAAAATATGGGCGAAAAAAGTGCCCCCCCCCCCTGTAGAAAAGTGCCTAGTTGAAGGGGAAGATATAAATGTTTTTAGCCAATTTTTCGGTATTTGTCGTATGAAAGGTTGAACTTTAAAACAATACTGATCTTGGTAAAATCCGTCGCCTCTATTGAAAGTTTAAGGCAGACATGCAAACAGACATACATACATACATTTATATATTGATAACTAAAAATGTTCCACCCAAACTGATGAAAAAGCTTGCCCTATTTTTGAATACCCTTTATGTAAAATTTCAAATATTTAGACCAGAAATTGTCTGAGTAATTTGGAAGAAACCACAAAGGTCAATTTTTTTTACTTTGACCCGTATTATGACCCCTTAAAATTTATTGTTTTGGGCTCAAATCAAGTTATTAAGTTAGATCCATTTCCAAAGAACCTATATCTAAAATTTCAAGTGCGTAGACCCAAAATTGTCGGAGGAGTTTGGTAGGGTTCTCAAAGGTCAAATCGTTGAACTTTGACCCTATAATCGTCAAATTTCTGGGCGAAAACCAATCACATCAATTTTCCCAAATCTCAGTACCCTGTATATCAAATTTGGAGTCTGTAGACTAAAAATTTACAGAGTTATTGCGTAGGGAAATGTACACATACACACACAACCACACACAAACACACACACACAGACACGTTCACTTTTATATATATATAGAAAGATATACATACATACATACACACATACGTATGTATGTATGTATGTATCATAGTTTATGTATATGAATGTTTATTTATTTTATTTATATATTTGTTTATTTTCTACTGTTTTTGTTAGTTTTAAAGTTATTTTGTATCTCTATCCTATATTCTATATAAAAACGACAGACAACCAGCAAAATTCGCGGATAAGCCTGAAGAATCCTTGAGTGGATGAAAAGCGATGTGTAGCTTAATCGCAATATATATTTTATAAATTACTATACACACACACACACACACACACACACACACACACACATATGTGTGTGTGTGTATAGTAATTCATAAATATATATTGCGATTTAATCCTCACACACATACAAACACACGCACATATATGTGTGTGTGTGTGTGTGTGTGTGTGTGTGTGTGTGTGTGTGTGTGCATGTGAAAGAGAGACGCGGGGTTTTCTTGTTAAAAAACGAACGTGGCCACTAAGTCGCACTTTAAGCGCGTTAAGGCCACTCGTATGTAACCATTTTAGAAAATAGCGTATCAGGTCATTCTGTTTGTCTGTCTCTTTTTTCCCCCTCGGCCTTCTTCAATTATCTCTCCTGTCCCTAATAAAATAAACACACACTAGCAAAAAGCAACAAAAAAAAAACAGGACTTTTAGATTCCTACTTTCAACACTCGACAACATTCTCTACCGACCAAAAATAAAAATAACCCGAAAGTCTGGGAGAATCATCAGTGCTTTTTTACTTCCGTTTTCAGGAGTACCGTTGAGGGTTGAAGAGTGTCCCCCTCCTCCGCACCATAAATGGGTTGGCGGGGGTCACCAATAAGGGGTACCGACTGACTGTTTTAAATTATGTCAAGTGGAGCGAATGCAATCGCTGATAGATTCACCAGCTGGTCCGTTCGTAAAACAACATGTTTTCCTTTTAATGGACTTGAAGTTCATCGGCACGTATATATGAGCATGTACGACGTCAGCACTTGCCCCACCCCTTCCCCCTCCCCTTTCAGATTTCGTTTTTATTTTGTGGATTTCTCTACACGATTACTTTCAATCAAATAATTAATATTTCATATGGATCACGTGACGGTTTCGCTAGATTAATTCTTCCTTTCATTGCCAAGTGCAACACAAACACGCACGTGCGTTCCATGTTTCGAATCTCGCCGTGGATGCATATTATTTTTTGGTTATAGTCAAGATTGTTTGCTCTTTTCGACTTCCGGTTTCTGTCGTCTATTTGTCTTAATAATTAAATATTGTAAAGTGGACAAGAACGCCATTCTTAACATGGGGAAAAGCTGGGGGAGGGGCTTTCAGGTTATCTGAGAGCAAAATAATCATTAATCAAAATGGATCATCTCTTACTTGTCACCGTCGTTCCGTCCGCAAAACAGAAAGAGGAAGTTAAAAGGAGCAAAAATAACTATAACCACATTTTTATTTTATTTTATTAACCTTAAACAAAGACAAGAGAAAAATGTAAAGCTACTATTAAGGACCATGCCGAGATGGGCCAATTAAGTAGGTAGTTGTGCAGCGGAATACTCTACATCTAGACCCATTAATGAGTTTTAGACGACGAAATAGCTATCTGCGGATGACTCTATTTTCTTTCTCTCTCTCTATATATATATATACTAGCATTTCGGTCCGGCGTTGCCCGGGTGTTTGGAGGTGTATGCTGAGCAAAAAAAAAAAAAAAAAAAAAAAGAAACAAAAAAAAAAAAACGGTCAATGTTTTTAACTTTGACGCCTATTATGACCCCTTAACATTTATTGTTTTGGGCTCAAATCAAGTTATTAAGTTAGATCCATGTCCAAGGAACCAATATCTAAAATATCAAGTGTTTAGACCCAAAATTGTCGGAGGAGTTTGGTAGAGTTCTCAAAGGTCAAATCGTTGAACTTTTACCCCATAACAGCCAAATTTCTGGGCGAAAACCGATCACATAGATTTTCCCAAATCTCAGTACCCTGTATATCAAATTTCGAGTCTGTAGACTAAAATTTGACAGAGTTATTGCGTATGGAAATGCACACAGACACACATACAGACAGGCACTTTCACTTTTATAGATATATAATAGATATGACTTCTCACCTACCTATAGGTTGATTATTCTGGTAGAAAAGTAACCGTTTCTCATTGCGGTAAACAATAATCGGTGCTAATGCAGACAGTGATCTACGCTATTTTTTTAAACCGTATTTCTACTTTTAATTAAAGTTTTCTGATATGTTTTTAAATTCAATTGTAAGGTTAAAGTAGAGATTAGGTACAAAGGACCCCTCTCCCCATGTTAAGAATGGCTTTTTAAATAATAACGTCATTATTTCAGCACGGATCACTCTCTGCATGGGTACCCAATAATCTATAAAAAATAAATTTCTCGTGATTTAGTAAACATATTGGCAGATACAGCGATACATCGTGAATGCGCTTGTTAAGTCGAACCACACCAACAAGTTGTGGATGATGGAACAGCTGTTCTATGGACGACTTATGTTTTATTTTTATCATTTTTAAAACAGTAATCTACGTTCACGCATGTTTTAAGGTAACTACCTCTCATCAGTGTAGCTTGACTGTTTCTAGGAATCGAAATCCAGATCATGTTTACCACAGTCGGGTTTGTTAATCGCGACACCATGAACCCCGAGATGATTTGCTCTCTATTTTTATCGCTTATGAATTTAGATTTGTTGTTTTTTTTTTTAACGATAAATACGGTTAAATAGTGGCTTCGCCTCGAACCTCATTTTTTATTTACTTAGAAAGGCGCCCATCATTTGTTTGGACGTATATAACATTTTATTTATTTTTATTAGTTTTTAATATATATATATATATATATATATATATATATATATATTTTAGTGTTGGGACGATTAATCGGAATCAATATCAGAATCGGAAAAACGTGTGCCTATTTTCCAATGCCAAAACGATTTTTAAATTATTTTTTTTTTAATTTGATTCTGTTTAAAAGAAATCTATAATTGACGGTAGTAATGATAAACTAATACATATTTATTGAGATTAAACAGACTAGTAAAACTAAGATCTATTGTGTGTATTACGTGTAGGAAAATATCAGTTTATTTAACATGTGTTTTCACGATAACCAGGGGAAAATAACAACTCTATAGCTAAATTTTTAGATATTTATACAGAATCGGAATCTGTAATTGTATCGGAATCGAGAAAAATGTCGGACTCGTCCCATCACTAATATATATATATATATATATATATATATATATATATATATATATATATAAATATATATGTATATTTAGCCAGTAGAGTTTAGTTTCATCCAATGAAACAACATGTGTCTACCAAAGAGTGCTCAATGAGTGAACAGATCAGGTATATTAAATTTATTTATACAAATATTGATGGCTACATATGTGCATACATGTTTCCGTAATCACCCGCGTTGGGGATTACGTCTTCAGGCCAAGAATTCTCGACGATAATTCTTGGCCTGAAGACGTAATCCCCCAAAGCGGGTGATTACAGAAACATGTATGCACATATGTAGCCATCAATGTTTGTATAAATAAATGTTTGTATAAATAAATGTTTATATATATATATATATATATATATATATATATATATATATATATATATACTGCGTAAGTGACCTTTTCTCTGTGGGTGCGGCACTCCTTTATCAATACTTAATCGAGAGGCTTGAAAATTATATAAGGGAATTTGAATCTGCGGAACAAATTTGATAGCTAAAAATCAAAATTGCAAACGAAATTGAATTTAGCAGGAGTAAGTCGACTTATATATTCATACGTTACAGTTCGTTCATTTTTAACTATTTATAATCGATATGAGGATAGCTCAGTCGTTAACGACTAAGTAGAGCGCTAAATGTTTTGGTTTCGATTCTAGTAAATGATATCACAGTCATATATATTTTTAAAACTTTTGAAATTATTACTATAAGTACAGTATAACAATCAATAAAGTATTAGCCCCATGATGATAATAATAAAAATAATAATAGAAATACGAAATCTGCACAAATTGAAGTACTATAGTTAAGCGTATTAACCACCGGCCAAAACCAGGTGGCCTGCTAGTGTATATATATATATATATATATATATATATATATATATATATATATATATATATATATATATATATATATATATACGTATATATATATATATATACGTATATATATATACGTATATATATATATACATATATATATATATATACGTATATATATATACGTATATATATACGTATATATATACGTATATATATACACGTATATATATATACGTATATATATACGTATATATATATACGTATATATATACGTATATATATATATACGTATATATATACGTATATATATACGTATATATATACATATGCATATATATATATATGTATATGTAATTCCTATAAATTCGAATAAAAGTTGGCTCAAAAGTTGGTGCATATATTACTAGAGTTTATCATAATAATTTGATAATTAAAAACAAATGACTTCTGCTCGTTTTCAAAACAATATTGTTAAAATGCTACAAAGATCGGAGCTATTTAATATTTCATAAATTCTCAAGCTTCCGTGCCGTCTTGTCTTCCTTTGAATGAAACTATATTAAACTAAATATAATTTACACCTATCAGCTGTGTTCTTTAGTCACTAATGATTGGTTCATTAGTATAGGAATGCATTATAAGTTTGTGATATCATAACTAGTCTATAGACTTCAAAGGTATGTAGACCTGATCTCATCCCAGCTATACTCTTAAAAAATACTCTGCTAAGGTTGTCCTAGTTCCCTCTGAATTCCTCAATAAAGTCCTTACATAATCACGCTTTCCTGACTGCTAGAAAAATGTCTCTGTGGCACCAGTTTATACAAGAATTCTGGCGAAAGAACTGACCCACTAAATTTTCGCCCTATTAGCCTCCTCCCTCTTTTCACACAGATCTTTGAATCCTTAATTAATAAAGCACTAGTCTACCACCTCATAACTATTTTAACTGTAATCTCTGAACGTATATACCTTGCACTGGATAAAGCAGGAGAGGCTAGTACAGTAATTCTAGATATATCTAAGTATTTTGCCAGGGTATGACACGATGGTCGTCTAATGAAAATTACATCATATTTTTTTTTAATTACATTTTCACCCCAAACAAGGCATATTGCCACTTTGGTGTAGGGGGCTACTATCAGAGACAACAACTACTGGGGTACTATGTTGAGATTTAGGCAGCAAGATGTCGGTTCACGTTGCACTTGAACTTCTGCATGTCAGTACAGTTGAGGAAGCAGTGGTCTGGAATGGAATTCCAGAGTCTAGCGGTTCTGGGGAAGAAACTACTGGAGTAGAAAGATCTTTTACATCTAGGGATCTCTACTGTGTGGGGGTGGGATTTAGCTGCCTGTCGGGTTTGTCGAGGGTGTCTACGTCGTGGGAGCACAAGTGTCTGCAGTTCGCCAGAGCATTCACCATTAAAATACTTGTAGAACAGACAGAGGGATGCAACATTACGTCGATGGGACAGAGGCTGAAGCTTAGATGCCAGTTCAGGGCCTATCAGATTTGCGACTCTCTTTTGAACCTTGTCTAGGAGCGAGAGACTAGTAGCAGAATACGTAACATAATCAAATATTTCTTAAATAAGAGAAAAATCCAGGTTGTCCTCGATAGTCGTACTCCAAAACAACATAATATAAATGCGGATGTGCCTCAAGGGTTGATTCCTGGACCTTTATTCTTCTCTTAGTCAAAAATGGGGTCCCTGATAAAATTATTTCTGAGATGGGAATATTTGCTTATGATACAACGCGAAGACATCCAATCTGTAGTGGAACGGGGGGGGGATAAATAGATGGTAACATTCAATGCTTTCTAGAATAAGCTAGTTTCTTTTAATAATTACAAGAAATCTTCTGAATCTCTGATAGCCATAGTATAGTAATGAATGATAAGTTTGTGAGATTATACAAAAAGTCTATACACTTCAAAAGCATGTAGACCTGAGCTCATCTAATGATAAACTATTTGAAAACTCTTGGTTTAAACACTTCGACTTAACATTCACATGGAATATGAATTGGAACAGATACATTGAGAGTATTGCTACGTTTGCTGCAAAGAAAGTGGGCTCTCTCTACCGTACTAGAGGGTTACTTTCGCTTGAGAGTATCTTGTTCCTCTATAAGGCCACCATCCGCCCATTTATGGAGTATTGTTCTCACATTTGGGCTCGTGCATCTGCTATTAGCCTTTCTCTTCCAGACAGGGTTCAAAAAACGAATCGTCAACTTGATAGGTCCCGCCCTGTCAATCAAACTCCAACCATTGTGTTATCGACGAAATGTTAAATGTCTATTTTACAAGTATTTTAATGGAAGATGCTCAAACGAACTCCAAGCTTTTGTACCTACTCGACGTAATTACGCCGATAAACGGTAAAAAGCTCATCCTTACAAAGTAGAGATACGTAGATGCCGGAAAACCTAACAGTTTCTGTCTTCGAACTACAAGACTTTGGAATTCCGTCACGGGTTTTCTGCTACTTTGACTTTACGGATATACAAATTTCAAGTGTAATGTGAACATACCTTTTGTTGCTTAACTCCCGACATAGTATCATTGCAAATTATGTTCCAACTATAGCCTCCTTACATCCAACTGGTACTTTGTCTTGTTTGGGGTGGAATATCAATAAAAAATCATACAAACATACAAACATACTATCATACAAACATACAAACATACTATCATACAAACATTCAAACATACCTAACTTTATATGTACAAAAATACTTTTACAGAATAGTTTTGCACAGAACAGAAAATTAACAAAAAATGATACTCAACCTTAAGACTAGAATCCTTCTAATTTCGACCATGCTTTAAAAAAATATGTCCAAAATTTAAGACTTAAGTTTGAGTTATCTTAAGAAAAAAATAGAACTTCGGCGAATTTTGCTTTGTCAGTGTCTAATGATTATTGATTCAATTTAACACAAATCATTCCAAAAGTAATACCTCCTATTTTTATTTCGCCTGAATGGATCAAAACGGATTGCAAATTCCATTGCTGTGATAACTGAACTTATGCATTCATAACCTGAAAGTTTCATCGCTCTGTTGCACATATTGACAGTATGAGACTCAAGAAAACAACCTTTGCCATAGACGTACGTTAGAAGAAAAGATGTGTATTGAATTTCTGGCAAAAATGCGTTGTGAATGCTGGTGAATATGTAGAAAAATAAATTCTGGAGAACTAAGGGTCGCTTGTTTTAACGGCATCACTCGGAGCTTTGTAGCTCTTTAACATTTGGAGTTGCAAAAATAAGAGGCTATACTTTTTGACCGGCCCTCGTACTAGATAGCGCGCTCAGTACGCCCATGCACAGCCATCGTTAATAGCTGGTAAAAGTGTATTGAGGATGATGGTGATTATGTATAATAATAAATTCTAGAGCAAAAAGGTCGCTCGTTTTAATAGCACTAGTCTCATCTTCGCAGCTCTTCAACTTTTGGAGTTAAAATATAAAAAGGTTTTATTTTTTGAACGACCCTCGTAGGAAATATATTAATTTTAGAATGGCAGGTTGTGTCCATATCATACCCACTGCAACCCTTTAAATTACTTCAAGAAACCCTGTGTTAAATCCAAAGGAAAACAGGGACTTCGGATTTTCTCACTCTTTTTTTCAGTTCTTATCACTAAGGCTGCTAAGGCTGTGACAACAGAATATTCTTTTCATTCTTTTGATTCTCGGATATATACCCGACACAGTAAGATACAGTCAATCAACCGAGAGCCACATCCGTCTATATAAAAACATGTAAGATATTAACGGATATATACTCAAGAGTCAAAGCAATAAAAAGAATATGCTGTTGTCACAGTCCTACTTATCACTTAGAATGCGCGCCAGTATTTTATCGTATTTGTGTCAGTAGAGTATTCGCTAAGGGTTCAATATTCGATCGAGGCGAATAAAAGACTAAAATATGATAACCTCTTCTTGCTAAACACTTAATGCTATCTCATTTATAAAACTCACTATGTCTGTCTGTCTGTCTTCATATTTTCAAACTCCATCTCTTCCGAAACTAAAAGTCGCAGAGCAGCGCTAGGAGTCTCAATTGATTGGATTTTTATGGGTCTTTAGCCAGTTGAAATACTTTTTAAGGTATCAAAAAAGGGGTCAAAATTGAAAAAAAAAAATCGTTATACATTTGTAGATTCATCTTAGTTTATTTTTAGTCAGTTCATATACGTTTCACGTTGGTACAGTGATAACATCGCCAGCTTTGAATGGCATAGTTTTGTTTTCGGTTTCGATTCTAGCTGATGGCACCCAAATACATTTTTTTTTAACTTTTGAAATCACGACTCTATTATAATATATATGAAATGTGAACAAATCAAAATATCATATTGAAGCGTATATTGCGACTAGGCAGAGCGCCCTCCCCCCCGATAGTAATGTGTAAATTAAGAGAAAATTCCATTTTACTCGTATACTTTAAACTAGACAAACTGCAACTAAGACATCTGGGCTAATATGAATTAGAGACCACGTCTACAAGGACAATCTAAGTAGGGAGTTGAGCAGCGAGATGTCTGTTCGCATAACACTTACATTCCTGCATGCTAGTACAGTAGGGAAAGGCAGATTACGGGAAAGGCATTTTAAGGTCTAACAGTTCGAGAAAAGCAAGTTTCCGAGTAGAAGCAAGGAGGCACCTCTACAGTAAAGGCGTGGTAGTTGCTGCTTACTTCCTTACTCCCCCCCTCGCAGAAAGATGTGACACAAGGTCAGGAAGGCGGAAAAAGTGAAGCCCGTGCCTCTAAAGGAAGACCACTCCTAGGCAGTCCCGTCAGCATTCCCAGGTAAGGGCGCCTAAGGCAACAAGGAATAAACTTACTTCCTCCAACCCGAAAGATGGGAGGCAGCGGTTTGGAAGGGCGGACCTCCTAGGACTACCCAAGACATAGTCTTGACTTCAGTCAACAAGGAAAAGGTCGTTTAAAAATAGCCTATACTCTGTTGGCTTCAGAGCCGAATTAAAAACTCCGGAATGAGTTGAAATTAAGTAAGGCGTGCTAGTTTGCCACTTGTGGGGTTAGTCGGAGATATTTAAGCCTAGAGAAAACCAGTGCTACGAGTTCGTCGGAACACATTCAATTAAAGTACTTGTAAAACAAGTACATGGAGCAAAAGTTGTGGCGATGACACAGATGTTGAAGCTTAATTGACAGTGTGGGGCCTGTTACAGTGAAAACTCTTTTTTGGACCCTGTTCAATAGAATGAGATGTTGATGCAAACACTCATATATGGCAACAATATTCCATGCATGGGCGAATGGTTGAGATACTGTCATGTGTGAGTATTTTTCTAGCATGGTAGAGGGAGCCCACATTCTTTGCAGCAGTCTTGGCAATGTCTTCTATGCATTTGATTCAATTCATGTTACCTGTGAATGTTAGTTAAAGGATTCTAAATAATGAACACTAAGCTAGAGTGATATTATCCATGGCAATCGGTGGTTGGAAAAATTCTTTGTAAGTGTTGAAGGAAAAGAGTTTTGCTTCAGCAGCATTAAGTCAAGCAATTTAGGGAAATCTTAATGTAGGATCCCGTGAAAAGGAAGCCTTTGGATTGACGATTGACGTACATGCGAGGTACTTAACCAAATGTAACCAAATATAACATTTTGTAATGTAATACACGTTTACACATGCGTTAACGAGTAGACACTCGGAACCCAACACGTTGTAGCAGAGTACGTTGCAAGGAACAGAAAACAAGTAATAACTCAACTCACTTTTTTGTTGTAACAACATTTATTTACTTTCCCAAATAAAATGTGATCGTCCTCCTTCTCTGTAACCTCTCTTCTCTTGAACGTTGTTTCAAACGTGCTCTCGAACGTCACCCACGTTTCTAACATGATCGTCATCTCTCCTTTTTATAGTCTTTTTCTTTATCCTTACTGTGACGTTCTTCACACACAGCACAGTATTTTCATACATGCGTCAATGCTCTGTTACACTCTGACATGAATCTGCTTCATTTTAGAAGACAAACCTGATCAGATATTTACATAAAATAGCATACTCGTTTACATACGCTTACACTATACAGACACTCGGGATCCAACACGTTGTATGCAGTCTACGTCACGAGGAACAGAAGACAAGCAATAACTTCACTCAATTTTTTCTGTTGCAACAACGACATTTATTTCCGTGTACTTTCCCGAACAAAACTTGATCTGCGCACATGTTCTTCTTTTTATCTTTTTCAATTCTGTAAACACACCTAATAGCTTCCACTCTTGCTAAAACAATAACTTTGCTATATTGTCTGGACTGATTTTTTCATTACAACACACCAATCAGTTAACTCACATTTCATCATTTTTGATAATTCTTGGATATGTTACTAATTTCGGCAATCATTTTTTTATCATTTTAACCGATATCATCGACCCTTACTAAAATAATAACAATATATTGTCTGGTGTGATTATTTCATTGGAAACACACTAATACATTAGATAACATTATCATTTTTCATAATCATCATTATTATTAACCACCCATACTAAAACAATAACTTTGAGATATTATCTGGGCTGAGTATTTCATTTCAAACACACCAATAAATTAACTTACATTTCGTCTTTTTCATAATTCTTGGATATGTTTCTAATGTCGACAATCATTTTTCATCATTTTAACCTACACCATCGCCCCCTTTATTAAAATAATAACTTTAATATATTGTCTGCGCTGATTATTTCATTGCAAACACACTAATGCATAAAATCACATATTATCATTTTTCGTAATTCTTGGAAATGTTATTAATTTCGACATCATTCTTCATAATTTAAACCATCCTTATCGCCCTCATTAATAACATAATAACTTTGATATATTGTCTGGGCTGATTATGTTATTATAAGCACACCAATCAATAAACTCACATTTCATAATTTTTTCGTAATTCTTGAAAATGTTACTAATTTAGACCCACTGTTTAAAATATACTTGAAATAAAGAATGTTTAAATCATAAACTGTTTCAGCAGCTTTTCGAAATTAATACATAAAAACATTAACACGTTTAGGGATTAGGCAACCATTGCTTCAACATGAATTTATGAGTGTAGTATCAGTCTAAGCATTCCAGTAACTTACCCCCCTTTTTTGGTCTTGGTTAATGGAGGAGAAATCCTTCATTACTGATACAATTTTTATTTTTATTACTGTCAGAGTGCCCTTTTTGGGGAGCTGGTTTCCCCACAAATTTTTAACCGACCTCATGTCCAACGCTGCCTTTCTGGGGAGGCAAGTAAACAAAAAAAATAATTAGAAGGGACATTTTTAGGGCATCTTATAATGAATCAGAAGAGACATTTCCAGTGCATTTTATAATTAATCAGAAGGGACATTTCCAGAGCATTTTGTAATTGAATCAGAAATTACTTTCCCCCAGTTACTTTTGTAATATTTAAACTTTGTTACATTGAATATAGTACCAATTTACAATGTCTCCCCACGGGACAGATTTAGACACCAGGGTTGTTTTTTTTTAACGTGGAAAAAAAGAACAAAAAATTGTCTTAGTCGTAAATGATTTCCCCTACACTGAGAGAGAAGAAATTGAAATATAGCATCTGAAGAACAGATACTACACTTTGATTTTTGCCAAAAGGCCAAGAAGAATAAATCATTTTTATTTGCTTTGCCGCAACAGCGACACCATTTTTTTTTGTTTTAATAACTAATTAATTAATTTAATTAATGTTTCATAACAATTAAACGACCCGGATGTAAGCGTGACACGTAAAAACACACACGCTATCGTAATAATATATAGATAATACAGGGTGATCCCCAAAAAACGGGCCCCAACTCTAATTAAGCCCTGTTTCTTAGTGTTTTGTCCAAATGAAATGAAGCTTTGGTCATAACTAGTTTATTATATTCAAAACATCACATCAAAACACTAGGGTCTTTGGCCTTTTTTTCTCCATTCTACAGCATATGTTCTAGATGACCTACATCATATGTTCTAGATAGCTATTACTTTAACCTTTCAGATATATATATATACTTTTTCTTTAACATCATCTTTTTTTCTACATACTTTCTTAATACTTTATAACTTAATAATCCTTTATTTTAATTCTTTAGTTCTTCTTTGCTTGCCCGGTTTTTTTATCTGCAATTTCCGTTTTAGTCTTTAAATATTCCTATCTATCAATTATATCACTCTACTTACGCATTCATATACTGTATGTATATTTACTTATATTTTACTATATGCATTTACTTACATACTTACTTGCTTTATCCAGAATTTGCAGATACCGGCCATCCTCTCCCCCTCCAAAAATTATTTTATATTTTATATTTATTTTATATTTATTTTTATTTTATTTTTTTATTAAACATTTTTTTATTACTTTATTTATTTATTTTTCCATTTAGTGTCTTTTAATAACTCTTTCTGACATTTTCTTAAGTTATAACCTGTACATTTCAGTCGACCTCCTTTTTTGCCCTATATTATTCGCGCCTTTTAACATTATCCTGTCTGAGTCATTTTGATATTTGCTTTTCTAATTTATATTTAATTTTATCACCATTTAATCTTTTTTTTTCTCTCTCTTCTTCTTTACTGATTTTCTTTAATTACACTTTGTTCTCGGCAGCCGTGTTGAAAGCATATTTCATTTTTCTTTTATTAATATTATTGGATTTTTTTCCCATTTTCCTTGTACATATTTGTGAATTATTCCACGGATTTCGGCCTCTTGTATTATTTTGGACCATCTTCCAATTACGCGATTTCCTTGGATTTTACTTGTGTGAATGGAAATTTAAATTAACTTTCTTGGACTTACATTTTTGGATTTTACCGTCATTGGATGTTTTTCCTTTCACCTGGCTGTCCATTCACGTGAAATCACATTTTTCTTCACCATGTTCCCTCTGCTTCACTTTTTGTTATCAAGTAAGATCTTTGACTTACTTGCAGTTTCATCAAATACTTTTGTATTCAAAATCCGATTCCACCTTTGATGAGAAGGAAATTATTTATTCGAAACTCCGCGGATTAAGGACTATCCACTTATTAAGTGTTTCCTTTTCAGATTAAATACGTGTTTAACTCTTTTTCAAAGTGTTTTCAAACATGTTTTATTAACTATTTGCTCTTATTATAAGCTCTGTCTCCCACTTGGATTTATCAATCTTTTACATCTGGTTGAGATTACTTTATAAATATTAATTCTTTAATATTTATAATATACTTTAGTTTTACCATCTTGGATTATTTTGGTAAATTTAATTGCAATTTTTATTTTATTATATATATATATATATATATATATATATATATATATATATATAGTAGTCATCGACATACAGTCCTGTTTCGTTGTATCACAATTCATCAGTGCCGCTAAACTAGCACCTATCCCAAGCCGAGAATCGGACCTAGAACCGTCGTGTGATGACAGTCGACAGTTCTACCCCTTGACCATATATATATATATATATATATATATATATATATATATATATATATATATATATATATAAAGGTTGGTGCAAAAATAATGTCGTTTTTGACGTTCAACTATATATATAAAAACGACATTATTTTCGTATCAAACTAATATAATATATATATATATATATATATATATATATATATATATATATATATATATATATATATATATATACCACCGTAAAACCTCTAACATTGATGTACAGTTTCTCATATCATTTCATAGTGCAGCTTTTATTGTTTTTGTTTTTTTGTTTTTTTGGTTTGTTTTAATTTTCGAGTACGATTTTTTAAAGACTTTACTATCATTCAACCACGGACTGAACTCTGGTTTCTCGACTCATTAATGGACATACTAAGTATTATTCCAACGAATCCAGTTTAAACTAGAAAATAAAAATCCAGAGGAAAACAGAGGAAGAAGATAAAGAAATTGATTTCTGGTAACCTTCCACAGGGGTCAAAAATCAGATTTCAACTAAATAAAATCGGCCATTTGTTCACTAGAAAAACTGCTATCACCCTTCACTGTTTTTTTTTTTTTTTTTTTTAATTTGTCCTTTTTGCTTATTCTTCCATGTTGCTCTTCGAAACTTATTAGAAACTTATTTCTAGCCCTAGAGAATTTGTGAGACTCTAACTTTTCGGTCGACTGGCGTTTCTCGCTGTGTTTTCAGATAGGATTTCGGTGTGATTCATGTGTTTTTAATGTATGGAGGCAAAGTGCGGTGACACTGTTTAAACGTCCGTGTCCTTTGTAAAGCAGCTCGCCGAACAAACCGCGCGTGAACTGCATTACACGATTCACGTGTTTCGTAGAAGCACTCGGCAAACACCTCCTTTCAGACACTTCACCGTTTTTCTTCTTCTTCTACCAGAAATGAAACAACAACAACAACAACAACAACAACAACAAAGACACAAGGGAGATTCTTATGATACACCCAATCTGCGCGTATAACGCCGAAGCCCTTATTTTAAACTAAAGCATTAGAAACTGGCAGAAATACGAAACCAAGCGTGACAGATTAACGAAAGTGCCATTTTAAAGACAATCGTGTTATTTCTCGCGTTCCTCCCTTGGATCAGTTCAAATACGCAGCTGATCTAGAAATTTACCTGGGTTCAATTATGGATTGGAGTAATAAACTGCTTGTTTCGTTTAATCTTGCGAGTCAGCTTATGTCTTTCAATCGTAGGCGAGTCCCTTTTCTTTCTGAGATTCTCTGCTTTCGATGATCATTCGACTTCTTGAAGCTTCATTAGCAAGCTTTCTTTCTTGGGTTCATGTATAAGACCCATTTCTCTTTCTGTTTTTTGTAAAACCGGTTCTATCTCTATAAACACTTTCTCATACTCGAGGCTATTCTATATCTCTACAAATCTACTGTCAGATAATGTAAAGATTACCGTTGTCATATTTGGGCTGGTGAATTTCTGTCCCATTTGAGGATTCTGAATAAGGTGTATTTGTAATTTGATTGGCCTCACTCTTTCTTCTTCTTTACAATCGTTTCTCTCACAGATGTCATGTTGCTAATTTCAATCTTTTTAAAAATAGTATAATACCATGTATTAGGTGCCTTCAATAACCTTCCAGACGTTCTGTATACGCGTTTCGTACACATTTGATAATTCTGTATGTTATTTCTTAGAAGAGCGATATGCGTTAAAATTTTGTTTTAGATTTGGTAAAACTGCCACAAGAACGTATGGAATGCTTTAGACGGCTTTTAGACTATCTTGCATGAATCTAGCATCAATTTTAAGTGACATAAGAAATTCAAGGAAGGCAAGGAGTCTTTAAGAGATGATGAAAGTCGTGGGAGGACTAAGGAAGTTAGAACACCAGAGTTGATTGGCCAAATAAAGACTATCATGGATAAAAACCGTCGTGTCTATAGAGAAAACAAGTGTATAATTTTATGTCGGTGTGAGAACTGTACACACAATTAATCGTCAGGGACTGAATGTGCGGAAAACTTGCGTGAAGTTTGTTACAAGGGTGCCCAGAGACGACCAATAAGAAAGATCAGACTATTTGACTAAGACAGGCATCAAGACAATTTCTCATCCTCTCTATAGTCCAGACCTTGCTCCCTGTCACTTTTGGTTATTTCCTATACACAAAGAAAACCTTGGCGGCTATCGTTATGAGACAATTGAGGAGATGAAAAGGCTGTGACGAGGGTCATTGACATGCTCGCACGATAAGACTTCCATGGGACGTTCCAGAAGTTGTTGGAACGGTACAAGTGCATTGATGCCGGAGGAGATTACTTCAAAGGGGACTAGAGTTTCATGTGTGTACTATTGATAAAAAAGCTTATATGAAAAAAAGTCTGGAAACTTATTAAAGGCGCCGTGTTTTTTTTTTTGTTTTAGAATTGTCTTATCTTTTCCATGTATCGTTTGTTCCAAGACGTTTGACTTGTTTGTTTAGTGTTCTTCACCAATTCGCCGTTTTAATACCTAGCGTATATATATATATATATATATATATAGTCATCCACATACAATACTGCTTCGCTGTTTCACAGCACATCAGTGCTGCTAGACAAACAACTACCTCAAGCCAGGATTGAAACCCGACCGCCAAATTGATAGTCGGAACTTCTAACCGTTGAGCTAATCGGCTGCTACTATGCGAGCAGTGAATTAACAATGTTTTGACATTGTCCAAATACCTAAGCTCAATTTGTTTACACAAAGAGCATCGCTTAATACGCTTATGGTAATTTGAATATATACATATACACATATCACTTGTATCACAAATATATATATATATATGATATATATTATATATATATATATATATAGATATAGATATAGATATATATATATATGTGTGTGTGTGTGTGTATGAAAATCAATTTGAGTAATATATAAATGTTTTCTAGTTTTGTTTCTTATTTGTTAACGTGTATGAATACAAAATCTCTTTTGAAAGAAAAAAAAGTTTTTCTAAGAGTTGAAAATTTTCGATCGATCCTTCTGTCTATAATAACGGATACGTGGGTGTAAATTGGGTTGTAGTAGTAGCAGGAGAACGAAGAGTATAGCGAATTGTATGAAGAAATGTTTATATGCGAAAATTCTTTGCATTTTCAGGCGTAAAACGGTCAGCTATTTGTCATGGATTGAAGCATGGGCGTCATTAATATCCGATGATACAAAGAACTTCAAACATAAAACTCTTCACGACCAGAAACAGAAAAGGGTTAATATGCCGTAAAGCAAAACCAACAAACTAAATACAATGGATACATATTGGTAGATATAAAGAACTTGAAGCATGAAATAATTTTTTGGAAAATTACCGGATTCGATATTAAATAAGCCGATAATTGTTAATATGCCATAAAACAAAAAAACGAAACAACCAAATTATTATTTAAATAGCGGATCTTGTCAATACTTGCTTTTTAACGTGTAACGGCTTTGCTTTCAGCTCCCATTTCTTGTCAGTAATAATCGAGAAATCGAAAAAAGAGATTACCTATATATTAATAATCTTATATCTGTATAGCGTGTGTGTTATTTTACATCTTTTCTCCTCCCGAGTAGCTGGCGTTTAATTGTCATGACCTTCCATTTCTTGGCTATATATTAATACGATAGCGTGTTTGTTACTTTCTGTGTAACGCTTACATCCGGGTCGTTTTATTGTTATGTACTTCCATTTGTTGTCATAAATAATTTTACCAAGAATTCTTCATAAGTTTTGGCTTCGGTTTCGATTATAGCTGACTAGCTTTGGTACCCGGCTTTGCCCGGGTGTGTAAGGTGTATGTTGTGCCAAAAAAAAAAAAAATAAATAAATAAATAAAATAAAAAAAAGAAAAACGCTACTAGACAGGCAGGTTCGAATTCGTACCGCGAAGGAGGAAAAGAACGTGAAAAAAAAGTGACGTCTTTGGTGTTGCGCCCATCGTCAAACCGGAAGTGACGTAGTTTTAAATTAAGGATACTCAATCGAAAAGAGGGGATGACTTTCGAAAATATCGGCGAAAAAATCGACCTCTCCCTGTAGAAAGTGCCTAGTGAAGGAATTAATGGTTTCAGTGAATTCTTCGATATTTGTCGTCCGAAGGGTCGAGCTTCAAAATGATACCTATCTTATGAAAATCTGTCGCATCTATCGAAAGTTTTAGGTGGACACACATAAATACATACATACATACATACATACATGATGATGTAACGTCTTGTCAGACGAGTGCCGCGCCCTCAGACACTTAAAGTCCATGAGCCCAAAAATGACTTCCATCGCCACATGACGATTTTTATAGACAAATGCATTAGGGAGTATCTATACACAGATGATGTTACAGAGTCTTAGCTTTGTACGACAGCTAAGTCTTTCTCTCGGTTCCAAATGTTGAGATCCAGCAACAAGCAAGATCAAGGTAGCCAGCAACAAGTTAACCTGCATACCAGCTTAATGCGGGTACTGGTCTCCCGCTTTATGTTTTTTTAAATCAGAGATTTGCTTCTCCTAGAAAGGTTGCCTTCACCACGGCTTACGGGAGCCCTCTCCACCCCAACACACACATACACACGCAAACACACACGGTGCTAGTTGGCCGTTGATCCCGTCATGTTATATGCTACTGATACCATGTAACCCAGTACTACTTGTCTCATAGTCGGGTGACCGACGACTAAACTGGTTCTCCCACCAGACTTGTTTGGTGAGGAGGGTGGCTAGTCTCACTGAAGGATTAAAAACAAGACCTTTCGAAGGGACATACATACATACATACATACATACATACATTGAAACAGACAGGTTTGTTTATATTCTAGAAGATGGCACATAAGTCATCTATTTTTATAAAAAGGTTATCAAGAATTCTTCAGAAGTTTTGGTTTCGAGCTCGAATATGGTTGAACTCAAGTTATATAATATATATATATATATATGTGTGTGTGTGTGTGTGTTATAAGTTTTTATTTCGGTTTTTATTTAAGCTAATGCACCCGAGTCATATGGGTATATTGTTTTTATTTTGGAAATCGCACTTTATAATATATAAAACTCGGCAGAACATTAACTCTATAATAATATAAATCTGCAAGAATTAAAATATCATATTTAAATTTACTTTATGACTGGGTTTTGATGGGCGTTCGTGCTAGCTTTGATAAATACTTTTGGAGTTTTAACAAAAAAGCTGCAATCATATCAGAGCGTCTCCATTTACACTGAACATCTACAGAATGTTAACATCAATATATTACATATACATGGATCTCCTGTGGAATTTACACGGGTCCCGCTAATAATAAATGATTTTACCAAGAATTCTTCATAAGTTTTGGTTTCGGTTTCGATTCAAGCTGATGCACCCAAATCATATGGATATATTTTTTTATTTTTGAAACCACAACTTTATAACATATAAGAATCGATAGAAAATTGACTCTATAATAATATATACGAAATCTTCATAAATTAAAATATCTCATTCAAGCGTCTTTTAGGACTGGGCTACGGTAGCTTAGATAAATACTTTTGCAGTTTTAACAAAAGAGCTACAATAATATCAAGGCGGGACAAGATCGAAGTGTAGTATCTGTTCTTCAGATGCTGCACTTCTATTTCTTGTTCTCTTTCGGTGGGGGAGAGATCCTTCACGACTGAGACAATTTTTATTTTTGTACCTTTTCTCCACGTTAAAAAACGACCCTGGTGTCTAACTCTCTCTCGTGGGGAGGCATAGTAAATAGGTACAATAATATCAAGACGTCTCCATTTACGTTGAACATCCACAGAATGCCAACATCAATACATTATGAACGAGTTTGCTGTGAAATTTCCACGGGCTCAACTAGTAACTAATAACTATCACAAACCTAACCAAAAGACAAGTTTGTACACATCTGTATAGTTTTAATTGCTTTAAGGTTTTTCATTATGTCAAAATAACTTTCATAATTAGAAGATTTATAGGCCCATGTCTTCAACGATTCTCTTTTTAAAGGCATATTATAATCCCAATAAAACCCTGAAATAAAAAAAAATTAACAAGTTTTAGAACTTTAAAATCATGCAGGCCGGTAGAAAATTAAAATCTTTTTTTTTGCTATTAGTTATTTATCGTTTATATATATTTAGACTTCATTATCACTACTAACATGGAACTTGTATGATCTTATGAACGCGATGCGAAACGACATAGTGTTTATTCAATTGCTATCAAAATCAGACTCTCACGCAAACATATATCTATAATATTAATGTCACCTGTCTGTTTAAATGTATGTATGTATGTTTGTATGTATATCTCGCAAAAACTTTCAACAGAAGCAACGGATTTTCAAATTTTAAAGATCGGCCCTTCGGACGACAAATATCGTAAAATTGACCAAAAAACTTTTATTCCTTCACCCTCAACTGAGCACTTTTCTACGGTTGCTTTTTTCGTCGATATTTGCGAAAGTCATCGTCTCTTTTCCATTGTCTAGCCTTAATTTAAACTTGCGTTACTTCCGGTTTGACGATAGGCGCAACAGCTAACGCGTCACATTTTTCTTTTTTTTTCATTTTTTTTTCCTCCTTTGCGATACGGGTTCAAGCCTGCCTGGCTACTACCACTTTTTTTTTTGCGCTAGCAATTTTCCTCTTTTTTTTTATCAACCAACACCCTTCCACACACCTCCACTTTCTTTTCCACCTTCGCGTTACGGGTTCCATCCTGCTTACCTACTACAACTTTTATTTATTTATTTATTTTTTTTGCTCAACAAACACCTACAAACACCCGGGCAACGCCGGGCACCCAGACTAGTCTTATATAAAAATCGATTTTTATGAGATTCACACGTTTTTAACACGCTATTTCGTCTGTAAATTATGGCAAATATTTATTGGTGTTTTTAAATATTTTAAAACTGTTAACCAATGCCATCGAGTTTATATTTAATCCTTTCAATATTTATCTTGTGTTAGTCATCAATAAACGAAGGCGGAGAAGTTTTGATCATCTTAGACAATAGTGCTAATAATTTTACTGATATTACCGCGCACTAATCTTATTAGATTAGTGCGCGGTTAATTGAGGTTGCTATTTTTTAAAGATAAGGTAACGAGTGAAATATAACGAGGTTAATACAAGAGTGCTCAATACGGAAGTAGAGCAAGTTACACTTTCAATTTGTCTTTACATAAGCATTAGTTAGTTGCTACAAAGTCACGACCGAAACATGCTCATGACTGTGTAGCAACAAATTACTGCTTATGTATCAGTACGCAACAGAATCATTTCTTTTGATATTGTCTTGTGAAAAATACAAAAAGGAAGTCTTTACTAGTCCTCCTCGCCTTTTTTTTGCTATCATTTCTTTCTTTCATTCTTTCTTTCTTTCTTTCGAGAGAGAGAGAGAGAGAGAAAGAAAGAGAAAGAAAGAGAGAGAGAGTATCGTTTATGTATTTACTAGTGTCAACATTTACCATCGTGTGGCACTTATCGCGACGTATTTACGAATCTCATTCAGAACATAATTACTTTGTCCCTAAATGAACATTTTAAAATTACAATATTGACTAGATTTCTTATTTTAAGTGATGGGACGATGCGAATATTTTTTTCCGATTCCGATAAAATGACCTATATTTTATTTTAAGTTTGTGATTCTTTTTTTTAACCTCTAAATATTCAGCTATAGAGTGTTTTTTTTCTTTAGTAGGGTTGGATATTCGTGTAATATGTGCATGTATTTTCGGAAGCATAAAAGTACACGTGTGTGTGGGGAGGGATTTAAAGACTTTAGTTATACTGGTAATTTAAAATCAATAAATATTAATCAGTTTATCATTATGAAAAATCAAGTATTATTTCAAGCTAAAAATGAAAAAAGTAAAATAATGAAAAATCGTTTTTGGCATCGGAAAAATAGGCACACAGATTTTCCGATTCCAATACCGATTCTGATACCCACAAAAGTTCTGACCTTTTCTATTCCCAATTCCGACTCGTATTAATCCTTGCAACGCTAACACACACACACACATATATATATATATATATATATATATATATATATATATATATATACATAATTTGAGGTTGCTATTTCTCAAAGGTAGGGTAACTGGTGAAATATAACGAGGTTAATACAAGAGTGCTCAATTCAGAAGTAGAGCAAGTTACATTTTCAATTTGTTTTTACACAAGCAGTAATTTGTTGCTACACAGTCATGACTGAAACATGCTCATGACTGTGTAGCAACAAATTACTGCTTATGTAAAGACAAATTGAATATATATATATATATATATATATATATATATGCCAAATATCTATATTAAAAATGTCAAGATGTAGACTGTCATACAATTTATTACTTTAAGTACATTGAAATGCAGCATTTTTGACAGCACCTGTTTTGAAAATTACGTAATAAAAGAAAAAAAAACTCAAAGATAATTATAACATCTCTTCTAATTTTCTTTTCTTTTAATGAATTGATAGCCGTTATTTCTTCTGAGGAGTTAAGGGCAGATTAGATACATTGATTACTATAATAAATAAATGAAGTAGTTTGCGCTACGAAACACGTGCTGTCAAGAATTGTGCATGTCAACGTACTTAAAAGAATAAATTGTAAGATGGTCAACATCTTGAAATTTGGAATATAGACTGTTGTCATTTATTTGTTATATGCTCTGTAATTACATTGAGCTTCATAAATGAAAGGATTAGTATGAATAAAAGGTGAAATATAATAAAAAATATTTTAACAAAATTATATAAATATATATATATATATATATATATATATATATATATATATATATATATATATATATATATATTGGTATTTTTATATTTAATAAATTGTTTTGATATTTATATCGGACCTTTACTCTTGGTCATAAAATGGAGCAAAATAACAATGAAAGACGTTGGGACACTGGTCATTTGTTTTGGGGCTCCGTTCATTCCTAGTAACACTTTTGAAGTAGTTCACGTGAATTTTCGTAACCGTTTGCGAAAAAAGGAATGTATTTTTATTGTTTAATCTTTTAAAAGTTTTGAACGCATTAGCATTCGTTTCATCGGTATAAACACACACACGCGCGCACACACTCACACACACACACACACACACCAATATATATATATATATATATATATATATATATATATATATATATATATATCTGCAATAATATTTTTAACAAAAAATTCAGATCGGTCCGAAAGGAATAAATTTTAAAAAGCATATGTTAAAGATTATCTATAATAAAACCTGTCTGTTTAAATGTATGTATGTATGTATGCATGTATGTATGTACGTCTAAAATTTTCGACAAAGGCGACGGATTTTCATAAGATCGGTACTGTTTTAAAGCTCGACCATTCAGACGACAGATACTGAAAACTTGGCTAAAATAATTATTCCTTCAACCTTAACTTTTCCACAGGGAAAAGTCGATTATTTCGCCGATATTTTGGAAAGTTATCCTCTCTTTTGAATTGATTAGCCTTAATTTAAACATTCGTCATTTCCGATTTTGCGATGGGTGCAAAAGCAAAGCCGTCATATTTTTTCACGTTATTTTCTTCCTTCGCGGTACGGGTTCAAGCCTGCCTTACTACTACCACTTTTTTTTTTTTTTTGCTCAACACACACATCAAAGCACTCGGACAACGCCGGGCACCCATGCCAGTCTATAATATAAATCTCATCTGTTTGTTTAAATGTATGTATGTTTGTATATTTGCCTAAAACTTTCGACAGAGGCGACGGATTTTCACGAAATCGGTATCGTTTTGAAATCGACTCTTCGGACGACAAATATCGAAAAATTGGCTAAAAACATTAATTCCTTCACCCTTAATTGGGCACTTTTTTACAAGGAAAGGTCTTTTTTTTTCGCTGATATTTTGAAAAAGTAATCCCCTCTTTTCGATTGGCTAGCCTTAATTTAAACCTTTGCAACTTCCCATTTTGCAATGGACGCAACAGCAAAGACGTCACATTTTTTTACGTTCATTTCCTCCTTTGCGGTACAGGTTCGACCCTGCCTGCCTGCCTACTATCACTTTTTTTTTTTTTTGCTTAAAACACACCTCCAAACACCCGGGCAACGCCGACCACCCAGGCTAGTTAGTATTAAAAAAAACTATGGATGAACTCTACGTTTTATATAAATCAATAATACACACACTGTCATTTCATTTTAAATAACAACATATCGTTTTTCAATTATTTTTCTGAATTAACACTTTCAAAATATATTACCTGTAAAAACAGATTATAAATCAGTTTTCGGCTCTCCATAACTGATCACACAAACTAATAGAATTAAAAGAAAGTGACCATGTTGTTATTTTAGTTGTATTTTCATTAAATATTTCTGTTCTGAAGCGTTTGGCGAAGCTCTCCGGGGCATTCACATGAATACTTAAAGTAAAGAATAATCAAAGGTTTGGCAGAATTCAACTGACAAAAAACTACAAAATAATAACAAAGCAGTTGAACGTAATCTTTGAATGATGATAACGAATGACGTCAGGGGTTCAACACAAATTCGGAATAGAAGGACATCATTTATGTTTTTAATTACCCAGTATAACTAAAGTCTCGCCACAATTCTATTTTCATTATATTGTTCTCGTTTTATTTTAGGTCACCACTTATTAAGGCAAAATATCACTCGAGGACAGTTTTAACAAAAAAGCTACAATATGAGGGCGTCTCCATTTACGCTGAACTCCCACAGAATGCCAACATCAATATATTACATATGAAAGGGGTTCGCTGTGGAATTTTCACAGACACCCGATAGTATCTAATAAATATCACAAAACTAACTAAAAGACAAGTTTTTACATATCTGATATTATTTTAATTGTTTTAAGGTTTTTCATTATGCCAAAATAACTTCCATCATCGGGAGATTTATAGGTCCATGTCTCCAATTATTTTCTTTTTAAGGCATATTATAATCCCAATCAAATCTTAAAAAAAAAAGAATGTTTCAAAACTTTAAAATCATGCAAGTCGGTAGAAAATTTAATTTCTTTATTTTGCTAGTAATTATTTGTTGTTTATATATATTTAGACTTCTTTATCACTATCTTCTCATTTTAATGAGCCCATACAAGTTCCATGTTAGTAGTGATAAAGAAGTCTAAATATATATAAACAACAAATGATACTCTACATTTGTTCTAATTTATGTTGTCTGCGAAAATTAGGCCGAGTATGCAGAGTATCTTTTAGAAGTGGCGAACTTTAAATTGACAATTCTAATTTCTTTCATCGAATATTTGGCAACTATCGGTTATTTTGAGTTCATCTTGGTTTGACGCTCCACGATTAAAAAACTGACACCCTAGCAGCGTTTGCAAGTTGTGGTAATTTGTTTTGAAAACTATTTTGAAATATTTGATGGAGGAATAATTTCACAAAATTGACCTGGTCACCTCGTTCGTGCGATTTAACCCCATTAGATTATTGTTTTTGGAGATAAAGTGCCATGTCTACGCTAATAAACCAGACACAACAGACCACTTTGAAAACAACATTCGACATGTTATTGCCGAAATACATATTAATTTAATCCGTAGAGCTTGTGTCAATTGGATCTCTATATTACACCATATACGCGCGGGCCGCGTGGGTGGGGGTTGGGGGCATGTGTCCGAAATTATATTTTAAATTATGAACGAAAATAAATTTTTAGAATAAATCTCATATTTGTATCATAAAAATATTTTTCTGTGATTTATTTTAATTTAAAGTTCATCGCCTCTAAAACACACCATTTACATAGAATATATGATCAAAGCTGCTACAAAGAAGGAGAGTTCCGTCTACCGGGCTAGAAAATCACTCATACCTTACAGTATCCTATATCTCTACACAGCAACCATTCACCTATGCATAGAATGTTGTTTTAACATATGGGTTGATGCATCTACCACTAGTCTTCCTATTAGACAAAGTATCTATTAGGTTCCTTATTGTCAACCAAGCTCCATCCGTTATCCAATCGCCGCAATATTACATACTTGCATACTTGTGCTTGCTTTACAAATATTTTTACGGGTTGTGCTCAGACGAACTTGTAGCAACCTGGCTCTTAGTTTGACTTTTCGGGGGGAGGGGCAATAAATATTAATTTATTTATTGCGGACTATTATCCTCATGTTTCACGACGTTTCGGCCGACCATTCCTCTGGCCTTCGTCAGGTAGTAAACCACCTTACCACTTCGTCAGCTGGTAAACCACTTTGCCACCTGACGAAGGCCAGAAGAATGGTCGGCCGAAACGTCGTGAAACATGAGGATAATAGTCCGCAATAAATAAATGAATAAATAATACTCATCTCAATCATTCTAATTAATTAAATAATATCTAAAAAATAAATACTTTTGCTAAAATTATAATTGAGTTACGTTTTTTTTTCTAGGATTATCTACGCGTGTTTTTGAATCTAATGATGCCGTTGCATTGATGCTGGAGAATGATGTTTGAACATACTCTAGTTACCGGTGGGCCATTTCGATATCCTGTTAGTCGGAAATATTACGTTCCTTTTTTTATATAAAGATTATATGCTTACACATTTTTCTCTGCGTTTCGTCTCAACTCTTTTACTGACCTCTTCCACATATTTTCTGAATCTCTACATGAAAGGTCATAAAACAAAGGATAATGGATCCTGCACTATCAACTAATCTCCAACCCCTGTCCAATCGCCATAATATTTTACTAGTACTTTAATGGAGTCTGCTCTGACGAACTTGTAGCACTTGAGGTCTCTCAACGTAAATACTTTCATCGAACCCGACAAACAGCAAAATCTCACCGCTTCAGTGTATAACATACTGCATATGAGCACGTGGTAAAATATCAGCAGCAGGGAAGGATGGCTGGCTTACGAAGAGATTAGCAGCAGCAGCAGTCGCTGAAAAACGCGCATATGCAAATTAGGAAGTGTGCGTGAGAAGAAAAAGAATAAAAAAGGAGAAAAAATGCACCACTTGATTGAGGAAGAAGGAAAAAGCGCGCGTCGGAGAAAATGGACGTGTAGAGTTGAGGACGAGAATGGGCCGGCTGTTTCGGGCATGCGCTCGGACGAAAGAGAAACGCGGAACGGGCTAGATGGACATGTGGCAGCGAGGAACTTTTCAAGTTGTGTCGGGAGAGTAATGTATAATAAAAACTTCTGCTAAAATAATGCCGATCCGGATTTTTATTTATTTTTTCTTCTTCATATTTGTATGAAACGCCAAGGTTACTAGAATAGCAGTTCCCACATTCCGCAAGGTTTTCAACTTTGATTTTCTTGTCTCTTGAACTGTTAGACTTTGCAATTCTATCACTGTTTTCTTCTTTTCTTACTGTACAGAAGCAGGAATTTAAATGTAATATGAACAGATATTTTGCTCTTCAACAATTTACTTAGCATGTCATAATCCTAGTCATTTATGTCCCAGTGACAACATAGCTTTCTTTGGGCCAATCAAAGTAAAAGAAAATACAACGACCAAAATTTATGTGATTAATTTCGTGTTTTACAAATTCAAAAGACCATCTTTCCAAATGTCGCTCTTATCTGAAATGTTTAGCAAGTCCTTGGAGAAATATTTTCAATCACGTCAATAATGGAGGCTCCTTCAAACTATGGATACCCACGAAGGGGTGCCCGCGCGTGAAATTTTTGTGGCAGGAGGTGCGCAATCTCCAACCACACTTCTCCCAAGTCAACATTGTTAAATACCAGTGGCAAGTGAAGTATATGTACAAGGCGACTGGAAACAAATGCCAAGATAAGCGGAGAGTACATACAGCGCCTAGAATTCTCAAATGGTCACCCATCTGGTACTAACCAGGCTAACCGTTGCTTAACTTCGGTGATTTGACGAGAACCGGTGTGTTAACGCGATTATACCGTATATGCACGTCAATAATACTCTACCTAAAAAACATTCATTTTGTATATATATTTTTTTATTCTCGATTGTATCTGCTAAATAAGGGCACATCGATGTATATTAAAAAAGCAGCATTGTAGTATACATCAATGGATGAATATCTTATAGATTAATCACGTCTAAAAGATATTTCTCATGTTTACTCGATATACCATTTGAAGATCTTGGAGACTATTCACGTTCGTTTAAAACGACCACCTCTGTGTAAACACACAGAGAGAGAGAGAGAGAGAGAGAGAGAGAGAGAGAGAGAGAGAGAGAGAGAGAGAGAGAGAGAGAGAGAATCTGTTTTTATTTTAAATATGCATAGTTACCCATGTATTTTTTTTTTCTCCTAATAACTTCCTCGATACAATTCTTGTTGAGTGAGGGCAAAACCGACCGGCTAATTTAAAGAAAAAAACTTTCACTTTTTTTGATGATTATTAAAATAAGTTTTTCCTTCATAACTGCGATAACACACACACACACACACACGCACACGCACACACATACACACACATAGATATATATGAGTGTGTATTTATTTTGTGTATCCACATAAAATATTATTAATCTTCTTTTATGTTTTTTTTGTATTCAATAGTGCTCAATACGCGAGTAGAGCTGCATAATAAGTTATAACATATGCATCCATTAAATTACAGAGAATCTTAAACGTTTCATCGCTTTTTATAATTTTAGCCTGGCGATTCCCTATGAGGATAAAATTCGAAATATTCTGTGTAGCTTAATTGCTATATTTTATAAATGCACATATCTCTACTTATATATAAAATATAAAAGCACTTTGTATGTGTGTGCGTGTGTGTGTGTGTGTGAGAGAGAGAGAGAGAGAGAGAGAGAGAGTTCCCTGTGGACTCCGAATCAGCTGGTCTAATTTTATTGAAATTTCACTCAAATGTATGTTATGTTTATAGGAATGGCCTTAAATGCCAACGATAAGTATAGAAAATCGATAATCGAAAATTAGGATTAAACAAGGAACTGTCCGATTTTGATCAAAGTTAACGCCGTTATACTGTCTAACATCACAAGTAATTTTCAGAAGTTTAATCACCGCTCAAGCAGATGGATCCGCCGTATAAAATAAAAAAATAAGTGCGCGTTCGAAATGCATGTTCCTGTTTAAAGCACAATTGAACCATGATACTTGACTTTTGCCTATTAAGCTTAAATGTAAGCCATTATGTAAAATAATTTTATAAAATCAACAGTAGCTTCTCCATAGTGCAGTGTAGACAACAATGTATTGTTGACTAAGTCACTACGGTGAGGCTTGTGAAGCTTCCTCCCGGTGCACCGCAGTGAGTCCCAACTAGAGCAGGCAATCAATCAATTTGATTGAAAAATGGACGACTTCACCAATTTCGATGACAACAAAAGTATTGGAAGTGTGGAACAGTCGTTGATTTTTCATTCAATCCCGGGAAACGCCGGGTCTCCCTGCTAGTATATATATACCGTTGGGTCCCGATTTCGAATCTCGCTAGATTGAGACACTCTGATAAGTCGTAGACGACGAAACACGTGTCAGTGGATAATTATATTTTAAAAACAATATATATGCCGCACCCCATGTTGGGGTGGGTACCACATTGGTTAAAGGGAAAATTATTCCCAACTCGCATTTAGGTAAAAATGCACCTTCGTAAATAAATGAATTCATTCAAAACGTATCGCAAAAAAAACAAAAAACAATGAACATCTCTCTCTCTCTCTCTCTCTCTCTCTCTCTCTCTCTCTCTCTCTCTCTCTCTCTCTCTATATATATATATATATATATATATATATATATATATATATATATGAGAAAGAAAATTAAAACTGTAAGTTGAACTTTACAATCAAAGCTTTTTCTATATATAAATACTGGTATTTATATTAGTTTGAGGTTTACCATTGTGTTTATCAGGTAAACACTACATCCCTTTGTTTTACTTGATATATATATATATATATATATATATATATATATATATATATATATATATATATATATATACTGGTAGAGTATTCGTCCAAGGACTAGTATAAGCACTAAGTACCGTAATATTTTAAATATTAATGTTTATCTTTCTTTGCAGATTATGATATGGTTTCAGTGGCACCTCGCAACAAAAAATGAGTTATTCCTTTTCACAAACTGAGCAAGGGAACTCTCCTTTTTCTGGGATCTGTCCAACACTACAACCACTGATTATTACTTTGGTCTTGGTAATGTTCACTCTCGTGTCTACTTTCCACAGCTAAGTAGATCTTCCATTTTTTGTTTGCACATGCAAGTACTAAATCGTCAGGGTACAGCATCTCTTCGAAACAACCGTATGAAATTCGGTCAAAACACCCCGGAAACATTTTGCTCGACATTCCATGATGATTGATGAGAAAATGAAAATGAAACGCACCCTGTTATAATAATTGAGGACGAGAACGAAAACGATAGTAGTGAGGCTAGCAATTGAGATTCATTCCTCGTTTTTATGCACACAAACACATACACGCAAATATACACTCGCACACGCACACGCACACGCACACGCACACAATCACACAGTCACACAATCGCACGTGTACAGGGTGTTTTTAGAGGTGGCAAACGTAAAAGTGACAACTTTATTTTCTTTAATTGCAGATTTGGCAACTATCGGTTGTTTTGAATTCAGCTTGGTTTGGCAATTCATCATGTGGTTCTAGCAGGACAGATGTAATGTTATAGGAGGCGTTCTCATTTCGTTCTTCCTCTCGTCTGTCAACCCCATGGAAGTGCCAAACAAATAAAAGAAATATCTTGAACTCACTTATTTTTTGAGAGCCACTTTTATTTCCTGTCTGTGCTTCCCATTATACATTAAAAAAAAAATTCTGACAGAGCTGTCACCGGCTAGCGGGGAATCATCGTCGTCTGCTTTCTTTTTCCTGCTGTTCATGCTGTCACGTCTTTCCCACTCCACTCACTCTGCCTTCCTCCTGCTGTTGCTATCCACGCGTGACGTCACCTGTCCTGCTACCTCCTACTGCTCCTCTCTATTTCACTGCAGCGACTGCTGTCTACGCGATGTTGCCGGACATTATGGTACACATAATCATATGCCATACAGCGCTCAATACGATCAATTTATCGAAAGGACAAAAAATTTAATAAAAAGATGAACAAATAATTTAACAAAATCGACCGATCAACTGTCCACCTCGTTCGTTCGATTTCACCCAATTTGATTATTTTCTTTGGCGATATATAAAGTCCCATGCCTTCACTGATATTTTAAAGCCTAGATTACGCCATATACACGCGAGCCGCACCGCTATATGATCGAAATTTTGTGATTTATTTTTATTTAAATTTTAATTTCTAAAAAGCATACATGATATGATATATGTATCATAGAAAAATTGATTTTGAAACAAATGTTTTTTTTTAATCCGACGTTGCTTTCTAGAATTCCAGATATTATTTAAATTTAAACAACGCTTACATAGAGGAGAAAAATCTACTTAATCACGCTACGCAACCAAGTGACTTTCTCCTGGTTAAATTTTTGAAAATCCCTCCGTTAAAACGCCACACAGATCTTTACTTTTCTAGTGACTACATGCAACAATGAATTTTCTAGACCCTCCTTCCCAGAATATACACAAACGGATTCTAATTCTGAAGAAGGTGTTATATCACCGAAAATTTGATTATAAATAAATGCAGTGGTACCTCGATACTCGACCATGATAAAGATGTTTGTTCGAACACGGAAATGTTCGACACACGAAACAGATATTTTTTCCTTTAAATCAACTGAAATAAAATTAATTGGTTCCAGCGTTTAAAGTTTTTTTTTTTCTGTAAACTTCGAGGATTTTATACATTTAATTGTACAGTCATTTTATATTCCTAAGCAAGCGCTGACACACTATCAGTTCCTTTTAAAAGTCGATCGTCGTTCGCAGTTTTCCGTTTTGCACTCGATTTACTGCTTTTATTTCTCTTTTATTTCTTTTATTCCGATAGTAAAAGAATGTTCATTCTTTGTTTCTAAAGTCTTTACAAATTATTTGAACAATAAAGTTTTATTAATTACTTTCGTACCGAGATACGTCCGCTTCGTTCGTCATATTGAAGTTTACTGGCGTTTTTTTTACATTTTGGATACCGGAAGGCCCTTTGTAATCCCCCACAAAAAAAGGGTCGAGCAATCGAATTGCGTGGTTCCGATGCCACGCTAATGTGCGAAAAATAACTCAGATACTGTCTAGACTGTCGAAGGGGTTGTGATGACACTGTTCTAAACATCGCAAAGTTCAAACTCGCGTGGAGACGTCGTCGGAGTGGGGTTGGGTCGTCACACTACACTTCAGAAGTATCACGACCAGTATGAATTACAGCATTCCATTGAGGAAAACCGATGCTTGTTTACATTCAAAGCGAGGCGTGCGGCTCGAACTCCGAAATTTCGTTCGACTACCAAGACAAGAAAATCTCCAACTTTTGGTTCGAACACTGAGTTATTCGACCACCGATATGTTCTACAACCGCGATATCACTGTATTTATTTTCCTAAAAAATCCTGCGTTGTACTGGTTTTCTAAAATTACATATTTCATTTAAATTGTACGAGTGGTATCTTTTATCAGTTGTATCAGTGTAAACATATGACTTTACATATCGCAAAAGAAAATAATCTAATTGGATTAAATTGAAAGAACGAGGTGGACAGGTTGATTTTGTTAAATTATTTCTCCATCAAATGCTTCTTTACATAAGATTGGGTACAATATAATAATCAATAGAGGATTTGCTCTATAATAATACGAAAATACTGCATGAATTAAAATATCATTTTTTAGCGTATTTTACAATCGAAAAACTCCAGACGGCCTGCTGGCAATTTTATAAAATCAACAGTAGGTTTTCTACAGTGCAATGTAAACTACAAAACTACAATATATTGTGGAGTAAGTCACTGCGGGGAGGCGTGTAAAACTAACTTCCGGAAGACTAGATCAGACAATGAATCGTTTTGATTGAAAACATTGCAATTTCACCGATTTCGATACATTTATTCCCGGGCAACGTTAGATCTCCCTACTAGTATATATATACACACACACACACACACACGCGCGCACACACACACACACACACACACACACACACACACACACACACACACACACACATATATATATATATATATATATATAGTGAATGAATGACAAAAGTCTATATTCCAAAGTTCATGATGTTGACTATCATATAATTTATTCCTTTAATTCAGTTGACATTTACAATTCTTGATAGTATCTGTTTAGTAGCATAAAATCAATTAATTAATTATCATATCAATTAGTGAATCTATTTTGCCCTTAACTCATGAGAAAAATAGCAACAATCAACCCATCAAAAGGAAATAAAGTGCGTTTTGACATGATAAAAATCCCAAACTTGGAAGAGAAGCTGTAAATACCTTATGTTTCCATTACGCCAGTTTTGTCCCTGTAATTACATTGAGCTTTTTAAATAAGGATTGGTATATATTATAAGGAAATGAACTAGATTTCCACAGAAACACACACACACACACACACACACACACACACACATATATATACACACACACACATATATATATACATATATATATACATATAAATACATATATATATATATACATACATATATATACACACATGCATACATATATATGATGATGATTGCAACGTCTTGTCAGACGAGTGGCACTCCCTTAGACACTTTAAGTCCATAAGTCCAAAAAATGACTTTTTTTAGTCCTACCAGCGAATTCACACGCTCAAGCAGACATGACACTGAAGACAGTCATTAGTATGCGTGTATGTATATATATATATATATATATATATATATATATATATATATATATATATATATATATATACATACACGCACACATACATATATACACATACCCACATACACACACATATATCTATTAATATACACACATATATACATACATACAAAATGCATAATGCACATACATGCATATACATACACACATGCATACATACACATATACATACGCATATATACACATATACAAATATAAACACACATATACATACATATACACATATAAATATGTACACATATATGCACATGTACATACACATATATTTAACTACATATACATATGCATACATATATATGCATTTATACACATATGTACATATATGCATATATACACATACATATACATACATACACACAAACATATATATATACATATATACATACAAACACACATGAACATATATACACACATACATATATATACATATACACATAGATATACATACATATACATACACATGTACATATATAAACATTTATACATATATACATACATACACACACAGATACATATAATGATGGCAGATCAATTATTACATGCTTCCAACATTTCAAGCCTACACGCGTCAGAACTTTTCCATTGCCACAGGACTATTTTTATAGACAGATGTCTCAGGGAGTACCTATACACAGATGATGTTACAGAGTTTTCGTTTTGTACGACAGCTAAATCTCTCTCTCTCTCTCTCTCTCTCGGTTCAAAATGTCGAGATCCAGCAATAAGCAAGAGCAAGATAGCCAGCAACAAGTTAAACTGCAGACCAGCTTAATGCGAGTACTGATCTCCCGCTTTATGGTTTTTTTAAATCAGAGATTTGTTTCTCCTAGATGTGTTGCCTTCACCACGACTTATGGGAACCTTCTCCACCCCACAGAAACACGAAAATATACACATGCATGCACATGCACTCATACATGCATACACACAGAATGTATGCAAACATACATACGCATGTACACACACATGCAAAAATACACACATAGAGGCACATAAGCATGTACTTACATATGCATACACACACGTACATGTAAAATACACATGAAGGCGCATTCCAAGAGTCATATATTCTCAATGATCAGAATGAAGGTGATGGGTACAATGCAATGAGTTAGACATGAATAAAAAAGAAAAACAATCCAAAACAAACAATTTGTAGAAGAGACAGTCACTCGCTGAAGTGTTTGTGCAACTTTACAGAGGAATGGACGTAGGAATCAGACGAAAACAAAATCCAACAGATCAGTATTAAAACACAATCTGTCTCTCTCTCTCTTTCTGATTTTTTTAAAATAAAAAGCTTGTTTATAAGGCTCACACTTCTGCTGTAGATAATGATGATGATGGCAAATTTCACACATTATTTTACGAATAAATGGACGTAGGAATCAAACGAAAACAAATATTCAACTGAACTCCTGGACTTTTTTAATGTGTGAAATTTGCCATCATCATTATCTACAGCAGAAGTGTGTGTCTTGAAAACAAACATATATATATATGTATGTATATATATATATATATATATATATATATATATATATATATATATATATATATACATACATAAATACATACATAAATACACACACACATTATTTATTTATATATATATATATATACAACATTTATTGGTTGAAAATAAAACAATAAAATGCTCGATCGTAGGTTCTAGAAGGATGCATATAAAGTATTTTATTTAAGAGCTATATATGAGCGTATAGACGTATTAAAGGGTCTTCTTAGTGGATCGAGAAAGATTCCCGGATCGATAAAATGCATCTGAACAAGGGCGGAGATCACATCGGCCGAAATTTTGTTTGAATAATACTCAAGTGAAGAAGCGTGATCCAATTAATCCAAATAATACAGTGTTGTTATTCTGAGCCAAATGGGTCATCGTTAGTCTAGTCTAAATTGATAAATGCTATTTTTTTTTATTCCCATCCAATATTAACGTCAAAACTGGTCACTTCTATTTAACTAGCCAACACAATAAAGTATTTTGAATTACTCTATTATATCGCAATGACGAAGAGTCCCAAAACAGATCTTTGAATGCCAAATTTGCTTAAGTCTTTTTTAAACATTTCATTATAAATTAATGTTTAGTAAGATGTTAATGTAGTTTACTTGAATCATGAATATAAACCAAATGATAGCAGGAAAGACAATGCAAAGGTGTAAAAGATAGACACAAACCTCTGTCGTTCGATCTGAGATCAGAGTATAGTATCTGTTCTAATGCAATGCTTAAGTGAATTTGTCCATAGTATACTAAGGGATTTTTTTTATTTATGCCTACTGCCAGAGTGTCCCTTTCCGGGAAACTGGTTTCCACCCCCGCCCTCCCCCCGACATTAAAAACGATCTTGTATCACATGTTGCTATCGTAAGAAGCAATTAAATTCTGATAGACACAAACTCAAGCAAATTGAGACATATAAGACGAAAATAAAATATGCATGTACAACGTAAAATTAAAAAAAAAAAAATTAAATGTATTTTCATGTTTTACGCCAACAGTGCTCAATATATTAGTAGAGCTTGATTGTAAGTTTTAAAAATCTATATGGCAATTATGATACACAGAATTTTCCGAATATCATCCTCGTGAGAATTCTTCAGGCAATTACATAGAATTTATGTCACAGCGTGTTTTTATATATGCACGTGGTACTGAGTGCTAGGTGAGTTGGCCAATCAGACTCTTGGTTAATTAGCAAGTCAGCACGAAGGAATATATGAAAAACACACTGTAACATGATTTCACAGTAATAAACTTACAAATCCTCACAAAGTCCAAACGTTGAAAATTATGTGTAGCTCAATTGCCATATACATTTTCAAAACTGACTATATATATATATATATATATATATATATATATATATATATATATATATAGTCATCCACATGCAGTATTGTTTCGCTATTTCACAGCTCATCAGTGCGGCTAGACAGGCAACTATCTCAAGCCAGGATTGAAACCCGACCGTCTGTACGACAATCAAGGCACCTAACCATTACGCTATTGGCGGCTGCTGAGCGAGTAGTGAGTTTAACGATGTTTTGACATCGTCCGAAATACCTCCGCTCGATTTTTTTACACAAAGAGCGTCGCTTATATGCTAATGGTAATTCATGTATCACTTCTCAATATGCTCAACTCCAGATGAGGAGCATTATATATATATATATATATATATATATATATATATATATATATATATATATATATATATATATATATATATTTCCACAGCCAAACAACGTCGCAGCTCACAGGAGTCACACAGCCAACAAATCGGAAGTCCAATACTCGAGTTTCACCTTCATTTGGGGTCATCAGTTAGACATATACGAACTCCAAATTTGCGAGGCGAGCACTCTGCCACCTGAGCAAATGCCCACACACTAGAAAGTCTATTAACTGACAAGGATTAAGCAATTCGCGATAAAATTCGATTATGGAATTAGCCTACTTCGTCTCGAACAAAGGATGAGGTCATCCAACCAAGCTATAACTCAAACCGATGTCTCACAAGTAGGAATTTTATACTCGCTAGGACAATGCCATCCAACATAATAACCCAGCGAGCAATTAGTAATAGAATATTCAGAATCTGACATATATAATTATTTCCATGGCCAAACAACGTTGCAGCGCAGAAGAGCCATAGTAGCATGCAAGAGGTCCGGGTTTCGAATCCTGAGTTCGGATATATCAAACTGATGAGCCCAAATGAAGGCGAAACTAAAGTCTTGAACTTCAGGTTTGTTGGCTGTTACGGCTCTTGTGAACTGCAACGTTTTTTGGCTGTGGAAATTATTATATAATCTCTTAAATTCTGAATACACACATATTTCACACACACACATACACACACACACACACACATATATATATATATATAACTACTTAATTTACTCACATAAAATTAATATACGAAAGTATAGATTTATGTGTAAACTTTAAGTATTTACTTCAAAAGTGCTCAATACGTAGGTAGAGCTAGTTAGTAAGTTATAAAATGTATATGGCGATTAAGCTACACTGAATATTCCGCATTTCATCCAATCTAGGATTCTTCAGGCTTAGGCGCATAAGCCTGACGAATCCTAGAGTGGATGAAACGCGGAATATTCAGTGTAGCTTAATCGTCATATACATTTTATAACTTACTATATATATATATATATATATATATATATATATATATATATATATATATATATATATATATATGATATTTTTTAATGTTAGAAACGATGTCAAAGTTCGATTATGTACTATTGATGAGCCCAAGTTAGGGTGAAATTAGGATTTCTGGTCAGTGGATTTCATAGTTTGTGTGAACTGCGGCGTTGTTTAATTGTGAAAGCAATCATAAATATGTATAAAAAGAGAGATATTATACTTGCATTGTGTTCTTACTTGCTTAAGTATGATCAGATAGAAGTTCCCTATTTCATGATATTTCGGGAAAATACCTTCCTCAAGTAGGTGACTTTAGGTCAAATGTACATATGGTAGCTATTATAAACGTAGCAGTTGCACATAAATTGAAACTGTCCTGAACTTTTCTTTTTAAATATATTATTCTGTAAACTTAATGATGTAGATTTTGTGTTGCTATTCAATATTAATGTTTAGTGTTATTCATTCGTAATTTTATTGTCTTATATTCCTGTATACATAAAATAATTTTGTAAATATTAACAGTAATAAATTAAAGCGGTTTAATAAATTACTAAATTACTTTAAATATTTTCTGATAAATTTAAAGAGGGAATAATTTGAATCAAACTAAACAGAAATATACGAGACATAAATTAACAAATATTCTTTAAATTAAAATTTTATTTTAGCATTTTAAATGTTATTTTCTTTTAGGGGAAGACATAATATTGACGCAAACTCTAACTTGAAAGTTGAAATAAATCCAATTTAAATTTAATTAGAGACTACTCAATCAAGATTAACTGAATTCCAAATAATTTTTAGATGCCTAAATTTTAAGCTTTCAATTTAAAACTTTTCTAGAATGAATTTGAATAAGGATTCTAGACATAAGATTATATCTTGATTTTAATCCTCATAACCGATAAAGTATAACCAATTTTAGAAATGGAAACGTCTCTCTAAAATTTTAATGGTGAACAAATTCTGGAATATATATATATATATATATATATACATACATACATATATATATATATATATATATATATATATATATATATATAATGTCAGCCCCTTTAAGAAATGTGTTTCGTATCGTTGAGCACTTTCAGTTGTAATAAAGTCGGTCAACTTAACTCATATGCACAGATCATCATATAATGATTAGATCACTCTGACTAACGTTAAAAGTATTTAATAAGAATACATGTTTAAATTTCAACTGTATCTCTCGCGAGTGATGGTAGCCGAATGCTTCGGGTTCTTGCTAATAGAAGCCAGACATGACTTCTGTTGCTGGCGTTCGCATCTGTCGACTGGCATTAATCGTAACACCCTGCACTGATGATTCCCGAAAGGATGAAACACTAGTGTCTGTAGGTATTTAATAATTATTATAGTGAATAATAATGTCAACCTTTAAGAAACTTGTTTCTTATCGTTGATTAAATTGTTGCAGGTGGTAGGATATATTTTCTGCCACTCTTCATGAAGTTTGGCCTCTAATTCTTTTTTTTTATTTACATAGTATCACTAATTAAAAAGGCCAAGCGGCCACTCGAGGATAAGGGCTAAAGAGTGTACAGTAGAAATTGGACAATATAGGAATCGTTAGTAATAAAAATTCGGTAAATTTTTTTAATAAGTGGAACGGCTCATCAAGAACCTGATTACGTTAGACTTGAAGACAATCAGATTGTAGTCAGCTGGAAAGCAGGAAAACGGAAGACAGTTCCACAGGCGTGCAGTTCTAAGAAAGAAGCTTTGTTCATGGAATCTACGTTTAGGTTTAGGCACAGATAACGAGTGGGGGGGGATTATTGATAATGTTTTCAGCTAAACGAGTGTTTCTTGTGAAAGTTTGGCGAGGGGGGACCATCGACTGAAGCTCAGTTGAACACTTTCCATGAAAATAACGATACATCAGAGACAAACTCGCAACACCCCTTCTGTGAGATAGAGGTTACAGGGAAGAGAAAAGGATATCTCCTACGAGGCTATGAAGTCTATTTTGAACTCTATTAAGGCAGGACAAGACCTTTCTAACAGCTCCTGCCCAGATGTGGAAACAGTATTCCATCCTTCGACGTACCTGGCTCTTATATAGATAGAGAATTGCATTAGCAGTGAGATATCTACTGGATCGATAGAAGGATCCCACCATTTTCCCAGCGGCCTTGGCAACATATTTGATGTACTTGTTCCATTTAAGATCAGAGGTAAAGGTCAAGCCCAGAAGCTTGTCAAAACTTGAGGCCTCCTCAAGACGAGGACCATTCATTTCAACTGATGCCAGATGGGGATCAGAACGTTGATGATGTAGAGAAGCTTGGTTTTAGATGCATTAAAAGTAACCAACCACTTCTTTCCCCATTGTACCACGTGCTCAAGATCAGAGGAGAGAGAATCAGAGAGAACTGGGTCATTTATTGACTTAGATGTGCTACCATAGCTGGTAGTGTCATCAGCATAAATGTCTACAAATGATGTAAGGATGTGATTTGGAAGGTCATTAATGTAGATCAAGAAAAGAGTTGGGCCCAGGATGGACCCCTTAGAGACTCCAGCATTAATACTATGAGCTTCTGATTTTTTCCCATCAACTACTACTCTTATAAACCTGTCAGAAAGAAATGATTTAATAATTGAGAAGACATTTCCAGCTATACCATAGCTACAGATCTTGTGAAGTAAAACTTCATGCCATACTCTATCAAAGGCCTTAGATATGTCAAGAGCAATTGCCCTAGAAAGGGTGCCTCCGTCGAGAGAATCGGTAATCCTATTAGATATAACTGTAAGCACATCTGCTGTAGATCTAGCAGAACGGAAACCATATTGTGTGTCACTAAGAAGGTTATTTTTGCTGAGATGGTTTATTACTTCTCTATTTAACACAGATTCCAGAAACTTACTCATGACGCACAGGAGACTTATTGGCCTATACTGACAGGGAGATGAGTGATCACCTGAATTCTTAAATACAGGGCATACTGATGAGATTTTCCACGGTGATGGGAAGCAATTCTCCTTAAGACAACGTTTAAACAGTTTTGTAAGTATGGACGCTAGTTCTGGTTGAAGTTTTTTGAGTACTATAATTGGAATACCGCCAGGGCCGGTCCCTTTACTGGAATCAAGGTTTTTGATTAGCTTGGCAACATCACGTACAGATACATGCATTTCACATAGCGTGTTTTCTGATACAGGAGGAAATATTGGGGGGTGGCGGCCCTGGTCGCACAGGGTAGAATTAGCTGCAAAGTTCTTGGCAAAGAGTTTGGCTTTGTCTGATGCTTATGAGATTATCTCAGGTCCATTGATGATAGTTGGGATAGAGCACACGCTTCTGTTCAGGATTCTGTTTGTAATTTGCCAAAACTGGTGGGAACCAAGCCGCTGCTCAGCTACTTTGGTCTGGACAGACTGAGCATACAATTCTCTTGCGTTCTTTATTACTTTCTTACAATGGTTGCTGGCAGTCCTGAAAGTAGCTTTAGTTTCCATACATCTATTACGTTGGAAGCAGTGGAAAAAGTGATTTTTGTGCGCAATACCTACAATTAACCATTCCGTCAGGTCTGATACTATAGAGGACGCATCCTTTTTAAACATGGAACACAGAGGTAGATCCGATATAAATGTACGGAAGCTATCCCAGTCAGCCATAGTGTATCGATATACTGTACGATGGAAAGGTACGTCTGGGGACTTATTATGTTTCATTTTTATCTTAATTGATACAACAGAGTTGTCGGAAGATCCAAGAGGAGACAGAACAGAAACTGAACATAGTTCAGGGCATGTTGTGAGAAAAAGGTCTCGTAGACTTGCATTGTTTTTTTTTTTTGTTTTTTATAAACATTTGTGCATCTTACTCTTTTCCCTAGATGGGACCACAAAGTTTCAATGGAAGTTAGGCCTGGGGATTGAGGAAGCAACTTCATCACTACAATCCCTTTTTTTCTCAAACCAACCCATTAAAACTTTTAACGTATGGCATGGGGCATTGTTTTGTTGGAAGATTACATCACTTGAAACGTTATTATTAAATATTTTATTCAAAGAGGTTTGGTAAACCTGATCCAGCATGTCAGTATAAATTTTGGAGTTCATTCTGCCCTCACATATGTACAACAGTCCAGTGACTGAAGAAGCCATCATGCTTCCTCCTCCGAATTTGACAGCACCACACAATCAGGATGAAATGCCTCTCCTTCCATACGGCGAACATAAATCGCTCCAGGGGTGCCAAACATCTGATGAAAAATGAGAATTTGCTACAATTTTTAAGTAGATGTTATGGATGTGTATTCACATAAAAATTTCTATTGTCCCTTTCAAAGTTTAGAAAATAGAAGCTGCTAAATTATCTCAAAGTTACTTTCGTAAGACCACACAATTTTGGCTCAATCATCAGGTGTCCAATTTTCATGATTTTTTTTTTGTTTTTTTTTTGTTTTTGCAAATTCCAGCCATTTTTTTTAGTTGGCCTAGAACAAGTGTGGCTTCTTCCTTGTTTGAATCTTTTTTAATCCTTCTTCTAATAACTTTTTTCTGACTGTTCAAGCTGATATGTTTACGTTTGCATCCCCCTCCCTAAGTTCAGCAGCGAGCCCGCAAGAACATTTTCCTATCTGCAAGGGATGCTCTTTTCAAAAATCTGTCTTTCCCGGCGGTTGTAGACTTTTTACAGCCTTGCCCTTTTCTGTTCTTAAAGACTTTGTTCCCTTGTGCCTTTTGAACTTCCTTCTCTGGGCATTCTATCTTCCTGGCAATTTTTTCCTGAGAATATCCTTCATCAGATAAAACAACAATTTGTGCCCTTTTAATCTATGAAAGCTGCTTCTTTGGAGGCATTTTCAACAAAATATACTATTATAGCACTGGCAGGAATCAAATATTACCTGAATAATAAGAAACAACATTTAGTATGACAATGAATCATTTTGAATATTGAAATGAATTTAGTATGAAACTCAGCTAAAAACTCTTGAAAGAGTCTTTAAAGCAAACAAATACTACGATTTACTGTTAACTATTTTACATTTGCTCTCAACACTACAATTTTTTTAAATGCTTAGGTTTAAACTATTATCTAAGTTTTTTTTTTATAGGTGCTCCATAATTTTGCTGTACGTAGGTAAATAGGTAGACACACACACACGCACACACACACACACACACACACACATGCACACACATATATTATTTACTATCATATAGAAAAACTTTGTGTGTATGAGTTCGTTCCCTACAGACTCCGAAATGGCTGGGCCGATTTTTATGATATTTCACACAAATGTGTGGGTTTTTTTTTAATGTATCTGGCAGTGTTCTGGGTGTTTTTTTTTTTTAATTTTTTATCTAAATACCTTCGATAAGCATCAACGATCGATAATCGAAATGATCCAATGAAAGACGAATCAGTCGATTTTGACATCTTATACAGTCTAATACCAAAATGCATTTAGATAGTTTTATTACCACACAAGCAGAAAGGCCCATCATATAAAATTAACAGTAGGCTCTTTGATACTTGACCTTTTCATTTAAAACTTAAATTCAATATATATATATATATATATATATATGTAGGGTGGCCTAAAAGTAGTGGTCTATTTAAAAAAAATCATAATTTCTTAACTATTTAATATTTTTGTTTTATTTTTTGCAGATTAACTAGAGCAACCCTTCTAACACTGACAGTCGTATGCCCATCGGAGAACGAACCCTCATTGTTCAGTGGTACTTAGAATCACATGGGTCAATTTCTGAAACCCATTTAAGTTGCCGTCGCCATTTCAACAGAAGATCTTCCCCAAGTGATAGGGCAATTAAAAGGATAATCAACAGATTCCAAAAGTTTAATACCCTTTCTGATTTACCAAGATTTGGAAGACCCTCTTCGGTATCGACTGATGAAAATCGGGGAGAAGTGGAACAGAGTATCGCCGAAAATTCAGTACTTTTAAAACTCTTAGAAGGACTAATGCAACTACATTTCAAATTTAGTAAGTATATCTTTAAAAATAAAAAAGTTATTCAAGTTTTAAAATAAGTCACTCTTCTGGGCCACCCTATATATATATATATATATATATATATATATATATATATATATATATATATATATATATATATATATACTAGCATGGGTGCCCGGCGTTGCCCGGGTATTTGGAGGTGTATGTTTAGCAAAAAAAAGAAAAAGCGGTCAATTATTTTTAATTTTGAACCCTATTATGACCCCTTAAAATTTATTCTTTTGGGTTCAAATCAAGTTATTAAGTTAGATTCATATCCAAGGAACCTATATCTAAAATTTCAAGTGTTTGGACCCAAAATTGTCGGAGGAGTTTGGTAGAGTTCTCAAAGGTAAAATCGTTGAACTTTGACCCTTTAATCGCCAAATTTCTGGGCGAAAACCGACCACATCGATTTTCCCAAATCTCAGTACCCTGTATATCAAATTTTGAGTCTGTAGACTAAAAATTGACAGAGTTATTGCGTAGGGAAATGTACACACAGACACACAGATACACACAGAGGCAGACAGACACTTTCACTTTTATAGATATACTAGCATGGGTGCCCGGCATTGCACGGGTATTTGGAGGTGTATGTTGAGCAAAAAAAACAAAACAAAAAAAACTTTGACCCCTATTATTACCCCTTAACAGTTATTGTTTTGGGCTCAAATTGAGTTATTAAGTTAGATCTATGTCCAAGGAACCTATATCTAAAATTTCTAGTGTTTAGACCAAAAATTGTCGGAGGAGTTTGGTAGAGTTCTTCAAGGTCAAATCGTTGAACTTTGACCCTTTAACAGCCAAATTTCTGGCCGAAAACCAATCACCTAGATTTTCCCAAATCTCAGTACCCTGTATATCAAATTTCGAGTCTGTAGACTGAAAATTAACAGAGTTATTGCGAAGGAAAATGTACACAGACAGACAGACATACAGACAGACAGACAGACAGACAGCCGAACATTTAGATAACTAAAACCGAAAACGTTTATGACACCTATATAGCATGTATAGTTTTTTGATTTTCATGCAAAACAGATAATTAAAAAGTCGCCAAAAGTTATGATTAAAATGATGCTCTCTGTTATTTTTAACAATGCTTGTTTAAATTAAAAAAAAACTGCTGTCTAAATACAAACAAGTCACACGCACACTCTATGAATTGGTTGAATTTAGGTACCATTTGTATTTTAATTCAAGTGGTGCGATACTATCAAAACGAGCGACCTGTTTGTGTTTAAGAATTTAGTTTTCTGCATAGTCACCACATTCTCAATACACTTTTGCCAGCGATGAAGGATATCCGCGTGTAGATGTCTGGAGTGTACTTTATCATACGAGGGTCGCTCCAAAAGCAAAGCATCCTATTTGTTAACTCAGAAGTTGAAAAGCATCTAAGAGGGGAGTAGTACCATTAAAACGAGCGGCCTTTTGTGTTCCAGAATTTATTTTTCTACATAGACTCTATAGACTTGAAACTTGATATATAGGAGAATTTCGACCTGTGGAACAAATTACGTTTGTTTTTTAACTGATAAAAATAAGAGGTCCAAGTAGATAGAATTGGAGATTGTCAGGCGTAAGTCGACTTAAAGGGCTTCTCTACGCATACGTAAACATACATTTATACGTTACTGTCGGTTAACTTTTACCGTGTTGAAATCAACCTGTTGGGCGTTTAGATGGTAACGATTAATGCTGAAGCGCTAAATATTTTGGTTTCGATTTTACCTAATGGCACCAAAGTCATAGTTTTTAAAACTTTTGAAATCACTATTATACATTGGGCACAATATAATAAGCAATAATATATTAGCTTTATAAAAATAAATACAACATTCGCATAATTTAAATAACATATTTAAGTGCATTTTACGACAAGGCTACGCCGGTCGGTCGCTAATATATAGTGGGTACAATGTAATAATCAATAGAGAATTGGCTCTATAATAATAAATACAAAATCTGCATGAATTTAAATATCATATTTAAGCGTAATTTATGACCGAGCAACGCCAGGTGACCCGTGAGTATATTTCAACAGGTATTTTGCGTAATTAAAGTATATATATCTATATATCTATACTCCTATAATTTTTTTTTATGTGTGTGTATTGATATTCATTTAAAAAACACTTTTTTCTATTCGTATTTATTTGCTTCCCCACGAAAGGAAAATGTGACTCATAGTCGTTTTTAACGTGAGGGAACATCAGCTCCCCAAAAGAAGGACAAAAGAGGGTACTCTAGCAGTAGCCAAAAATAATTGTTTCAGTATAGAGGGGTTCCCTTTCATTAACCAAGGACAAATTAACTTAAGTATAGCATCAGAACAGATACTACACTTTGATCGTATAAAATCTTTTATTCAGGTTAAAAAATACAATATAAATTAAACATGAACAAAAGATTTAGGCACAAGGCCAACTCAAAGATGGGGAAGAATGGGGGTCATTCGTCATCCTTGTTACTCTAGAACTAAACAAAAGATTCTCTTAGGTAGTATCTTCTTTCACCATAATACCGCATCTACCCTTTTCATACTGGGGGACGTCCTACTTAGAACCCCATCGTTTAAAACATGTCTTAATAACGTGCAAAAACAAAAAATAACAATAATGATAAAATAAGTTATTTGTGTCGAGCGCAAGGAAAAAAAAATGAAAAAGTGGTTAGTAAGACCCTCCCAACCCCGTGTAATTGATAAACACTTTGATTCCGGCCCGGAGGCCAAGGACCAAAGAAAATGCAACTTTGTTATATATGGCATTCATCTGCAAAAGATCTCGCTTATTTGCGTATTCTTTTAAACATTAATTTTAATTAATTCTTCTTAGTTTTTTCGGTTTTTATGTATTAGTATATATATTAGTTTTTAAAAAAATTGGCTACCAAACTCCTCTGTCAGTTTTTGGTCTACAGATAAAACTTAATATATAGGATATTCGAACCTTATATTTGGGTTTAACCCGGGAAAATCGGTGCAAAGTGTGAAAATTAAAAAAATGGAATTTGCGAGGTGATGGTCGAACGGCGGCATTATGAATATGCATACGTAACGTAATAGCTATTTGTTCATGTTTTTATTTTTAGCCTTGCAGCAAACATGTCTGTATAGCTCAGGCATTAACGCCAAAGGAAAAAGTAAATCGTAAGCTAAACGTTTTGGTTTCGAATCTCGATGGTGGTGGTGCACCAGTAATTTTTTTAAAAAGCCTAAATCATTACTATATATTGGGTCCAATGTAATAAATACGAAATCTGCATTAATCAAAATATTATATTTAAGCGTATTTTATGACCAGGCAATGCCAAGTGGCCTGCTAGTATATATATATATATATATATATATATATATATATATATATATATATATATATATATATATAGTGACACGCATAAGTATTGGAGACATGTTATTTTTGTTCACCATTTTGCCTGATACTTGTTAAGTTATATTTCGTAAAATTGTTTTAATTATACGTGGAAGAAAAATTAAAAACTCATGTTTGAATCCATTTTTTTAAAAAATCAAAATTCAAATTTAACCTATGCAAATGTATTGGATACATGACACAGGACAAAGGCAATAGGAAATAAATATCATCAGAAAATATAATAAGCATGACGACGGTACACCAAACTTTCTAAGAAATGAAAGACGGAGAAAACGAGTGTACTTCAAGGTGGATCAGCAGAAATGTGACATACCCCCCTTTATCGCTCATTCTGGAATTAAAACTGATCTTGAGAGTGCTGGAATTAATGTAAGTAAGGATACCATTATCAGAGTAATTCGTGCAGTCTTTCATTCAAGCTCACTAAGAAAACTGCCTTTACTAATAACCAAGCGTGTCAAAGACCTATGAAAAGGAAATTGTGCAGTTTTGGGAAACGGTAATCTGGTCGGATAAAAAGTTATACTATTTGGAAGGAACACAGATTTCCAGCATTCTTTACCTTTTCCGATAACCGTTGCAAATCATTTTGCGTTATCGCTGGTAACGATTATTGGTTATCTCTGGAATTTAAAAGGCAACAACTCTCCGCAAGGTTTCAGTACTTGCCGCGCCCTTCCTGTAGAGGCATGCTTAGCGCTGTCTTTCCAAAATCGTTTTATCTAGGCACCGCCAAAAATAGCCGCAAAATCAAGTTGTTGTTGTTTTTTAAAACGAAATTACATTTATTAAAATCCATTATTTCTGAGTAACTTTTTTTTTTCCAGAAAGATAAAACCCTGAATTTTATCATATAGAAAACAGAATAATGTAAAACTTTTTCTACTATTTTTAATTAAATTTTAAATGTTAAATTTTCCCAAAATGTTAACAATTGACATTTTTTGTCTTGCACAAAAAACGTACATAAATATTAAAAAAAAAAAGGTTTTTGAAATAATTAATTTATTTATTTATTGTCTAACTAAGATTTAGGATGATTTTTTAAGAGAATATGCAAAAATATTATAATATAAGTACCTGGATTTCAAATAATTCCACTTATTCATATATGTAACCAGTTATTTCGCGTCGATTTAGAGTCTAGATCGACACTGTTTACGTTTGCGTTTGATAAGAAGCAAACTATGGAATACCAAACAGGCCAAAAACACTTACTTTTCAGTGACGAAAATTTCAATGTATTATTAAGCTGAGGCTGGCCAGTACCAGATGGGTGACCATTTGTATGAGTTTGGTTTTTAATGTGTATGTGTGTGGGGGCCAGGCTCCTCAAAATGTGGGGGGGGGCAATTTAAAGCAGAATAAAAAAATTATTTCAGCGCGTTTGGTCCACCGTAGTCGAAAGGCGGCAAACGTTTTCAAACGGGATCGAAAAAAATGATGCTATTTTTAACACAAAGGGCACAATATTTATCGAATTTTTTTTTTTTGGTATCGATTCTTCAAAGCATGCCCTGTTTAATAATGGTCATGCATTATTCGGCTCGCTAAAAAAAAATTGTTAATTTATTTATGAAAAATTTTAAAATGGCTTTTTTCGTATAAATATTAAAAAAATTTTTTTTTTGTTTTGCTTAACTTAAATTAATTATTTTACTTAACATATTCACCGAATTTCACACTTCAAAGCTCAAAAGCGGGATAATTAAACACAATCGAAGTTCTGATATTCAGACGTCAAAATAAGGTATGCAAACAATTTTTTTTTTGAATGTTACTTATTGCTAGTGACATATGGCCGAGTGGTCCTAGTCGTTGTATCAAAGTTTACAGGTACCCAAAGGTGCTGAGTTCAATCCTGAACAAAGGCAGTGAAAAGTAACATTCAAAACAGAGAATCAGCAACTATGTCCCAGAGCCTAGCTGGAGTCCGAACACGGTACCCCCGTAATAATAATAAAGGGTTGGGGGTTCGAGACTCCTAACAAACGGTTCCTCAGTTCAATACAAAACACCTTTTTTTTATTAGTGAAAATGTATTGTTTTATGAGTACTTGTGCATCTTTTGGCCCGGATTTCACGACTAGGCAACCTCTATGGCCTTCGCGCCAAGATCAAAGTGTAGTATCTGTTCCGACAGATACTGCACTTAAGATAATTTGTACCAGTCAATGGAGGGGAAACCCTCTATACTGGGACAATTATTATTTTTGGTAACCAGAGTGACCCCTTTTAGGGGAGCTGGTTTTTACCTCACATTAAAAACGGCCTTGTGCCTAATTTGCTCAGTGGGGGAGCAAATAAATACCATCTTTTGGCCCGGATTTCTGTGACGATGGTGCAGGCTCGACCAACAGCTGACGAGAACCGCCGGAAAAAGCCAAGCGCTGATATCTTTCTCAGCAGGCAACTGACAAATAGTGCCGGTAAAAAAAAGAGAGAAAAAAGAGAAAAAAACTAGTTGATTTAGTTTTTTAATTAATTAAACATTTTTGTTTTAAGTATTTAAATAATTTGGAGGGAGGGGTGATTAAAAGTATTTTTACGTTTTTATTTTACAATTCATTTTACTGAGCGTTTGATAAGCCAATGAAAATTGGGATTTTGAAATGGTAGCAGACGACTTTCTGAATAAATTGGAGAAATTGATCCAGACGCCTAAAGAAACATTGAGTTATTGCCAAGAGAGGAATCTAATAGCTCTCTAAAAACAAAGCATGTAAATATACTTTTAACTTGTCTTGGAAAAATATCTGTCAACTGCATTAAGAAAACTCAAAATAAACAGATTTGCAACGAAAAAAACAAAACAAAAACAGTACGGCTACTAACCTAAAAAAAAAACAAAAACAATAACAAATAAGTAAAAATTAAAACTCCAAAAAATATTGAAACTTTTATTGAAAAATAAAATGTAAAAAAATAACCAAAAAAAAAAAACAATATTAAAGCTTTTCTTGAAAAAAAAAAAATGTAAAAAAATATTAATAGTATAAACATTCACAAAACATTCGCATAGTTTTGTTAACACTTCTTTAAGGTTAAAAAGCTAATAAATCATTTATTAAAATTAAGGTACGTTTTTTTTTCTTTAGTTATGTTTTTAATTTTTTAAATTTCTTTATATTTATTATTGTTAATTATGTTTCCCTGCGTCTCTTATTTCGCTTGATTTTTTTTCTGGTTCTCGTCAGCTGCCGGTTGAGGCCGCGCCAATATCACGGAAATTCCGGTAAAAAATGCATGAGCACTGATTTATGTAAAAATAAATATTGTTACTAAATATATTTTTTAAAGTACTGAAGAAAAATTTTTAATTCAGCTTTTCTTTATTTATGAAAATAAAGTATCATAGATCTTAATTAAAACAATGTAATATTTCAGAAATATTATGTACAAAATACCTAAAGTCCGCATAAATAAAATCAATATACCGCGAAGAAAAAATAATTTTTCGAACTAATGACATTATTATTGAAGTAAACATTGTTTATTCAATATTTTCACAAAAGATGATATAATTGCTAAAACTATTTCATGTGATTTTAATGATAATAGTTTCCGGAAAATTTTAAAATCTGATATTCTTATATTTCACTAATGTTAAGTTCCTGCGCTACAAAAAAAAAGTATTTTAAAAAGTGGGATAATTTCTACTAACGTTAAATTTGAAGAAGCATGGGTGGACCTAATGGCAACAAACAGACAAGATTTTTATTCTTGATGAATAATTAAATTGAAGAATAATATAATTCCGAAAGTTTTTGATCATTATGTAAACATAAAAAATGATCAACAGTTTGTACCGAAATTTTAACCAAGATTTTAAACATTTTACAAAAGTTTTATTTCAAGTTCTAAGATTTGTTAAACAGACTTCATCAATAATTTTAAAGTATTACGTAATAAACAAAAACCCTTTTAGATAAAAGTTAATACCGAAAAAATAAAAATGTTTTGAACAAAGTTTCTTTTTAACATTTTACAAACTTTTATTACAAATTCTAAGGAGATTGATAAACAGACGACATTAATAATTTTAGAGTATGGCTTAATAAACAAAATCTTATAGCAAGTTAAATACGAATTTTCTTTAGATAAGAATTAATACATTTCCACTTGTGTAAACAAATATTCTAACTGAATAAGCATTTTCTTTTTATTACAAAACATATAAAATGATATTATTATAGTAAGCTTGTTCCATTCTTTGTGATTTACATGTGACTACAGAAGTTTTAAAGAGACTCATTTTGGTGAATAATTATGCTAGTATTAGTAAAAAAAAATAAGTACGTATTATAAAACTTTAATCTATCAATCATCTTTGAAATAGATACAGAAAACTGATAATTAGCATTTCAGAGATTCAAAAATTTGATTAATTAAAATAGCAAATTTCAATAAATTTTTGTTTTTTTTATCTTTTAACATTTAACGTGACGACATTTTTAACATTTAACGTGACGACATTTTTTAACATTTAACGTGACGACATTTTTTAATATTTAACGTGACGACATTTTTAACATTAAACGAGGGTACAGTTTTAACATTTAACGTGACATGATTTTTACGATTTAACGTGACGATATTTTGAACATTTTACGTGACGATATTTTTTACATTTAACGTGACAACGTTTTTTTAACATTTAATATGACAACATCTTTTAACACTTAACGTGACAACATTTTTAGCATTTAACGTGACACCATATTTTAACATTTAATATGACAACATTTTTTGCATTTAAGGTAACAACATTTTTTAACATTTAACGTGACAATTTTTTTTACCATTTAACGACATTTTTACCATTTAGCGTGACGACATTTTTTAACATTTAACGTAACGACATTTTTTAACATTTAACGTGACAACATTTTTAACATGTAACGTGACGACATTTTTTAACATTTAACGTGACAACATTTTTAACATGTAACGTCGCGACATTTTTTAACATTTAACATGACGACATCTTTTTACATGTAACGTGACGACATTTTTTAACATGTAACGTGACAATATATTTTAACATGAAACATGACGACATTTTTCAACATTTAACGTGGGGACATTATTTAACATGTAACGTGACGACATTTTTTAACATTTAACGTGACAACATTTTTAACATTTAACGTAACGACATTTTGTAACATTTAACGTGACAACATTTTTAACATTTAACGTGAAGACATTTTTTAATATTTACCGCCACAGCATTTTTAACATTTAACGTGACTTAATTTTTAAACATTTAAGTGACGTCCTTTTTAACATTAAACGTGACAACCTTTTTAACATTTAACGTGACGACATTTTCTTTAACATTTAACGTGACGACATTTTTAACATTTAACGTGACAATATTCTTTAACATTTAACGTGACGACATTTTTTTAATATTTAACGTGAAAACATTTTTAACATTTAACGTGAAAACATTTTTAAGATTTAACGTGACAATATTCTTTAACATTTAACGTAACGACATTTTTTTAACATTTAACATGACTACCTTTTTTAACATATAATGAGACAATATTTTTTAGCATTTAACGAGACAACATTTTTAACATTAAACTTGACGACATTTTTTAGCATTTACTGTGACAAAATTGTTTAACATTTAACGTGACAATATTTTTTACCATTTAACGTGATGACATTTTTTAACATTTAACGTGATGACATTTTTTAACATTTAACGTGATGACAATTTTAATATTTAACGTGACGACATTTTGTAACATTTCGCGTGACATTTTTTAACATTTAACGTGACATTTTTAACATTTAACGTGCCATTATTTTTTAACATTTAACGTGCCATTATTTTTTAACATTTAACGTGACATTTTTTAGCATTTTACAGGACATTTTGTAACATTTAACGTGGGAACATTTTTAACATTTAACGTGACATCATTTATTAACATTTAACATGACATCATTTTTAACATTCAACGGTACAACATTTTTTAACATTTAATATGATAACAATTTTTAACATTTAAGGTGATTTTTTTTACATTTAACGTGACAGCATTTTTTAGCATTTAACGTGACGAAATTTTTAAACATTTAACGTGACAACATTTTTAAACATTTAACGTGACAACATTTTAAACATTTAACGTGACATTTTTTAACGTTTAACATGACATCATTTTTAACATTTAACGTGACAAGATTTGTAACATTCAATGTGACACACTTTTTTTAACATTTAATATGACAAATTTTTTTAACATTTAATATGACAACATTTTTAACATTTAACGTGACACCATTTTTAGCATTTAACGTGACAGCCTTTTTTAACATTTAACGTTACGAAATTTAACATGACATCATTTTTAAAAATGTTAATATAAATGTTAACGTGACAAGATTGTTTAACATTTAACGTGACAACATTTTTAACATTTAACGTGACAATATTCTTTAACATTTAACGTGACAACATTTTTAAACATTTAACGTGACAACATTTTTAAACATTTAACGTGACAACATTTTTAACATGTAACGTGACAACATTTTTTAACATTTAACGCGACGAATTCTTTCATAGTTAACGTGGCAACATTTTTAACATTCACCGTGATAACATTTAACATGAGAACATTTTTTTAACAAGTAAGTATATGTTTCCTTTAAGATTAATGATGGGTTTTTATCTTTCAAACATAATGAAAATTTAAACGGAAAATAAAAGAATAATTAATAATTTAAGAACCATAGACATACATGATTACGATATATATATATATATATATATATATATATATATATATATATATATATAGTACGCATATATTGGTAATAAAGTTGGAACCTTTTTAAAAAAATGAGCATAAAAATGTGTGTTCGTTTCTGGTGAAGAAGCGACATATAAAATGTATTTATAGCTTTTGTGCTGCACTATCGAGCTATCTTAAAGAACTATATTGTTAAAATCTTTGTATGAATACAATATATATATATATATATATATATGCACTTTTTTCTGTGTGCGCGAGTTCGTCTACTACGGACTCCAAAACGGTTCAGCCGATTAAAACTATCACACAAATATACTGTGTCTGGTAGTATTCATCGAAATGCCCTCGATAAGTAACAAAAATTGATAATCGAAAATATCCAATCAAAAAGTAAGAATCCGAATTTCGACAAAAGTTAACACCCTTATACAGTCTAACATCACATGTGCATTTGACAAGTTTTATCACTGCACAGACAAAATAGCCAGGCATATAAAATCAACAGTAGGTTTTTTTGATAAGCAAGAGGCGCGTTTGAAACTAATGTTTCGGTTTAGAGCACAATTGAACGTTGATAATTAACTTTTACATTTTAAATCTATTATATAAAAATAATAATATAAAATGTTATAAAATCAACCGTAGGTTCTTTACAGTGCAATGTAGAGTACAATGTATTGTAGAGTAGGTTACTGCGGGAAGACACGTGGAGCTTCCTCCCGGTGCACCATGATAGGTCCCCCTACAAGAGCAGGCAATCAATTTAACTAATTGTAAGATGGGCAATTTCATCGATTTCGGTGTATTGGAAGTACGGAACATTCCTTGCTACTATTCCAATTTCGGGCAACGTCGGGTCTCTCTGATAGGATGTATGTGTGTGTGTGTGTGTGTGTGTGTGTGTGTGTGTGTGTACGTCTGAATGCATTTAGGCAGCAAGTTGTATACATGTTAGTGACTCATTATATTTTCTGATAGAGTTTAATACTAATAAGATATACTAATGAACACTTTGCTACGGCTACGTTGATGAAATAAACAAGCGGTTGAACAGTTATTAAAAAAAAAAAAAAGCTGATGACAAACACAAAAAGGTACATTTCATGCTGAATGGTATCGTAACCAAAAGTGCTCAATATAAAAATAACAGAGCTAAATAATAAAGAAATAACATTGAAAATCTGACGGCAACTTTACGTTTCGCGAGAAAATCTGGTGTAAATCTATACCGGCATGTGTTTGGGAGTCATCCTCTATCTAATTAGCCGACCATTATAACTTTTGGGTCACAGCTGTTAAGCGTATAATGTGGGCTATATGTACTTTAAATTAGGTTTAGCAAACGAAATGGGAGATATTCGTAAGAATTCAGACACCTCTGACTTTTTTTTTTGTAAACGTAATTGCTAAACGTAGATTCCACGGAGAAAACTTCTTTCTTAAAACTGAACGCCTGCGGAATTCTGTCTCGTTTTTCTGCTTTTCAACTGACTACAATATGGTCGTCTTCAAGTCCAATATAAACAAGTTCTTGATGAGCCATCCCCTTAAGTAACCCAATTTACCAAATTTCCACTACTAATGATTACTACGATATTTTCCCAGTTATTTCCGTACACTCAATTAACCCTTATCCTCGAGTGGCCTCCGGCTCTTGATAAGTGGTGATTCTTTTGTAAAAAAAAAAAAAGGCACGAATTACTAAATAATTTGCCCAAATCCAGTTTCGTTGAAGTATTCTAAAGGCGTTTAGGTGGTACAATATTGGCACAACGGACTATTCGCATTAATATTACTCCATAAACATTAGATACCAATTAAAGAATATTCCAGTAACTTCGATTTATTTTCAGGGATTCATTTCTGCAGTACATTTTAAACATTTTCTAAAATAGAAAATCATGTCATGGATTTTGGTCAAAACTGAAGCATTCTAGAAATAAGGTTTAATAGATATATATATATTTTGATTCTAATTTTCTTAAGCGGTATAAAAGTAGTGCAAAACAGAAAACTGTTCGTAGAAATAAATACCCGTTCTGTGACACGTATCAAAAGAATTTATGGAAGTGGTTCCGCGTTTAGTTGTCTGATAAAAAAGATTTTTCGTTTTGGCAGTTATGCGAAGATTGTCGACATAATTCAGTTGAAAAACAACAACACAATTATAATGCTTAGTTGAAAGAATATCCGCATAAGAGTTTGACGAGGAGTAAAGCGTAGAATCTGTTCTGATACTACACTTCATTTTTTCTGTCCTCTGTAAGTAAAAAAAAAAACATCCTTCGAGGCTGAGGCATTTTTTTTTTTTTTTTTTTTTACATATTTTGTCCAAATCCAGAATACTCCTTTCGGGGAGCTTGATTTTGACCACGTTATAAAAAACAACAAACAAACAAACAAACGATATTGTAAATAGGAACACTTTACTCAAATGAATGTGTCAGTATTATGACATGAAAACCAACCTGCAAAAGATTGGAAGAGAATCAACTAAAGACAGCAGACGTAACAAACCCGCAGACCTTGATATCCATGCAGTCACAGGACCATTACACAATAACTAATGAATTAGAAGCAAGTATTATCATCAAACTAATTACTTATTACACAAATATATATATTAAGAATTATTACTATTTATTAAAAAATATTATAGTTATATGCATACACACACACACACAAACACACACACACACACACACACACATATATTTATATATATAAATATGTGTGTGAAACTGACGCAATTTATATATATATATATGTACACACATAATACATACATACATACATACATACACACATACACACACAAACACAAATACACACACATACATATATATACATATATATATATTAATTTATATATATATATTAATTTATATATATTAATCATTTGTTCATATTATAAGCTCTATTCCCTTTTCGGTTTTATTGAGCTTTTACATCTGGTTGAGATTACTTTACTTGTAAATATTAACACTTTAATATTTATAATATATTTTAAGTTTACCATTTTGATTACCTTGGTAAACTTATTGTAATTTATATATATATATATATATATATATAAAGAGAGAAAGAGTATATTTTCCGGTAGCCATTTAATGTCTGATAACGAGATATAAAATTTTATACATTGATTTTCTGTATTTACATCAACGGTGCTCAATACGTTAGGAAAGCTAAGTAGTAAGATATAAAAATATATGACAATTAAGTTACACATAATCTTCCGCATTTCGTTTCCGTGGAGGATCTTAAGGCTTACAAAATGCCTAACGATTACATCGGTGATGAGACAGGAGGATTCTGTGAGACTATATATATATATATATATATATATATATATATATATATATATATATATATATATATATACACACGCACGCGCATATATATATATAATATATATATATATATATATATATATATATATATATATATATATATATATATATATATATGGGGAAGGTATGTGTCAATGAGAATAAATCAAAACACGAGAAGAAAATTGTATTAATGCCGACTCAAGACAGCAGAACTTGCACACTCATGTGGATCGATATCATTGCAGATAAAACTTCAAACAACAATCTTTATTAAATAAAGTATTAAGAAACGCCATTTTATGGTTATACACACGCGCACGCACACACACACACACACACACACATATATATATATATATATATATATATATATATATATATACAGACACACGCGCACACATATATATGTGGGTATATAAATATGTATGAATAAAATATCAATACGAAAAATATATAAATGATTATATCTTTTCTGTATTTATTCTCTATGTGTTGACGTGTAGGAATACACAAAGTCTTGTGAACCCAAACAAAAATGTTTCTTTATAAATCACACATTTTCGACCGATCGTTCAGTCTTCCTCAGTGTGAATGATATATATATATATATATATATATATATATATATATATATATATATATATATACGTGAGTGTATGCATGTGAGTGTGCGTCAAGATGATTATTGATTGGAAAAAGAAGATAAACCAAACAGAAAATACATTCCAATCTTCCGACTATAATATTGGTATATTATCTTTTTCAACTTATTCATACATTTTGCATAAATCCAGACAAACTTTTTTTCACACACACACTCACACACACACACACACACACACACACACACACACACACACACACACACACACACACACACACACACACACACACACACACACACACACACACACACACACATCTATCTCTTTCTCTATCTTTCTCTCTCTCTCTCTCTCTCTCTCTCTCTCTCTATATATATATATATATATATATATATAAAGATAGATAGATGAATAGATAGATACATAGTTAGTGTGTGCATAGTGCATTTATCAAAAATTGCAACACCGTGCGTACGCTTAAGACGTTTTATGTGCATAGTAGATATATAAAAAAAAAAAACTTGGTTAAAGGGAAAATTATTCCCAACTCGCATTTAGGTAAAAAGGCACTTTCGTAAATAATTGAATTCATTTATAACGTCTCAAAAATCAAAACAAACACACACACACACACACACACACACACACACACACACACACACACACACACACACACACACACACATATATATATATACACATATATCGGGCTCTATGCACACACACAAAATAGACTCAGACAAACACATACCAACACATACACACACACGCGCACACACAATGCCTAAAGTTTTTGGCGTAACCTTTGCTCTTATTAAAAACGCTCGATATGAAAATCACAATGAATAATTTTGAAAGATAAAACTGACCGGTGAAAATGCAGCTTTAAATCTCACGACTATTATCAAAATTTAAAACATTTATATATATATACATATATATATATGAATAGATATAGATATAGATGTATATATTCTGTTTATATTCCTACCTGGTCTTCGACGAATTTTTTTCTTTCCGGATGAGCAATTTGGTATCGAGAGTAGCAAGAATAACAACAGGTACAAACTTCCAGATTTTAATAGGCTCCTCATTGCTTTGGTTTCGAAAAAGGACGCTTATTTTTCTTTTTTTTCTTTCGTTCTTTCTTTCTCTCGTCGGTTGAAAGGGAAACTTGTAATTTGTTTCCTTTCTGTTCCTTCTTTCCTTATTATTTTCTTCTTTTTTTTTCGACGATTTAATGGGAAAAAGGTTTGTTTTTTTTCTTTTTTGACCCTAGTTTCTTTTTTTCTTTACTTTTTTCTTTTCTTTTCTTTTCTTTCTTTCTTTTCGCCGGTGTAATGGGGAAAAAAGGTAATTTGTTTCCTTGTTGTCTCCTTCTTTCTGTCTTTTTCTTCAATCTTGGTTTATATAGACTTGGGTCGACCGGTAAACGGCTTGTGTGTGTGTGTGTGTGTGTGTGTGTGTGTGTGTTCTAGCTTATTGTTTTCTGTTGTTTTGTTGTTTAATTCTTGCGTTTTTCGTTATATTATCTCTACAGATGATTGATACATGGTTTCCGATATTATATACATATATATATATATACATACATACATATATATATACACGTGTGTACACGTGAATTTGTAGTTCCAAGTTTGGATGGATATGTAATGATTGATTCACTGCTGAGTGCTGAGTCCTTTGCAGTATAAATCCGTGTACAGAGTAATATTGATCGCAGTATATTGGCAAACTCAAAACAGCGTGGTAGTTTTTAAGTAAATTATTTCTATTTTCACCGCAGTAAGCGGCCTCTCCAGACCAACGCCACACACACACACACACACACGCACACACGCGCACGCACACACACGCACGCACATATATTTATATATATATATTTAATATTTAAAGAAAATTCTACTCAATAAAAAAATGAATATACCCGAAAAAAAAAGTGAACAGATATAGTTTTTCTTTTCTTAAAAGCAGATTTTGTTTGTTTGTTGATTGCTTTTTTGAGAATTGTTTATATTTACGTTTATTTTTGTTTTTGCTTTGTTTTTCTTTTACTCAAGCCGGCAAGCCCTAGTCGCAAAGTTTTTAATTCGCGCGTCCGCAGCGATTTTACTGTCGCAGAAAAAAAGAAGAAAAAAAAGAAAGAAAACGAAACAGAAATAAAAAAAATAAAACCAAACAAACAAAAAACCCGTAAAACACGCACCGCACCGAAGCTTGTTAAAAAAAAAAAAAAAAAAATGCAAAGCCCGACGAAAGCTGAATAATTTGGGGCCCCGCAGATCTTCGATACGGGTGGGAGAGGGTATATATATATATATACACACAAAATTCATTCACTCACACACACACACACACACACACAAACTTAAGTAAAGAATATTTTGTCGTGGTAGTAGCGGCTGTGGTGGCAGTTACAGTAGGTGTAGACATTATCAACGACCGCCGTATTTGTCTTTCTTGCAGTAGTAGTAATAGAAATTTTTGAAAAAGAAAAGAAACAAAAAACAAAGGTAAAAAGAAATATTACAAATTTACAAACGAGATAGATAGATAGATAGATAGATAGATAGATAGAGAGAGAGAGAGAGAGAGAGAGAGAGAGGCATAGGCAACATTATGTCATGCTACGTGAAACTAATATATATATATATATATATATATATATATATATATATATATATATATGCATGGCATGATCACGTTGACACATCACTCAAGTTAAGCAACGCTGGTCTGTACAAAAATGGGTGATTATTTGGGATTTCCAGGTGATGTATATGCTCTTCTTCGCTTATCTCGGCATTGTTTCCAGACAGTCTTGGGTCTCTCTCCTTGCACTGGACCCAAGCTGTGCCGATTGAAGAGAGGTGTTGCTGGAGATTACGCAAAACAAGCCTCAGAATAAAAAGCACGTAACCTTACAGAGGTATCCATTTTCTCTTAAGAATATATACGTATTTAAATATATATATATATATACATATATGTGTGTGTGTGTATACATACATACATACATACATATATATATATATATATATATATATATATATAATATATATATATATATATATATATATATATATATTTACTATAATATTTAATTCCTACAGACACTAGTGTTTCCTTTCGGGAAACATCAGTGCAGGTAAAAAACTTCCAAGACGATATATATATATATATATATATATATATATATATATATATATATATATATATATATATATATATATATATATAGTCTTGGAAGTTTTTACCTTTAAAACTGCATAAACAAAACTTATTTAAAACGCAATAAAAACTTATTTCATTTTTATATTTTTTATCATTCATTGGAAAACTATTTGTCAGTAAGTCATTTAATCACCTGCAATCACTGTATCAACTTGCTCTCTCGAATTCACAATAGTCCTAATATTAATTTAAGGGATCATCAGGTGTTCACCATGAAACACTGTTTCGAGTATTAAAAAAAAACAGTATATTAAATCATGGTTCCCCAGCAGTGTTGATCAAACACCACCTCCCTTAATCACAAGAACAAATAATTTTCCAGATATTAAATCTGGTTACCTACTTATGATTAATTTGGCTAACATATTCATGTTGTTAAAAATGTCTTCCTTACTTGTAAGATTCGTCCCTGTCTCTAAATTCAAAATGGATATATTTTTTCCAGTGTTGTATTTATAAGATTAGGATTAATCCATTATACTGCTTATCACGCCCTACTATAATTACTACTTTATATATTCACATTCTTATTTATTTATCCAAAATATATAAAAGTTAAAAATATTTATATATATACATACAATTTTTTTAAAAATTTAGATAATACATTTTATACATTAATAATATAGTTTTGGATTCCATTTATTAATATATTCTAGTAGGCCTTAATTGAGCGGAGACTAAAACTTTATGGTCTTATTTCACATGAAAATAA